>NC_059102.1:33605027-33925027 GCF_020740685.1 Jaculus jaculus
GGCGCGTGCACACAAGGTGCACACGTGTCTGGAGTTCGTCTGCAGTGGTTAAGGCCCTGGCGTGCCAATTCTCTCTCACTCTCTCATACAAAAACAAGTGAATAAATAAAATGTTCAACCAGAATAAATAGGCATAATATGCTCTTAAAAATAATTCTGGCCTTCTGAAACACTATGGGAGCTATACCTAGGAGCAAAGCAAAAGAATTTTGCTCACTCAAATTTTTCCAATGACCACGGGTCCATGCCTGAAGAACTCACTTAACAGAAGAATTCCTACATCTCTTCAAAAGCCCCTGCAGCAAGAAAACCATTCACTCTTTAACAGTTAACCCTTTGTGAAACAAGGAGTACATATAAGGAGGAAGGGAGTAGCTTAGTCTGGAACACTTCCTCTAGTCTTATGTCCATATCAAGGCTAAATCAATCCAGGACACAATTTTCTAATAAATGTTATCCTAATTTTACCATTTAACTGTGGCCAAGTACAGCATGAATGCAGTGGTATGCCTTTTATAATCAGCAGTAAGTCCCAAGCAGAGCAGACAAGGTGTAACCATGAGGTGTAATAAGAGAACTGCTGCAGCTGCTCATGGTGCTCACGCTTGTGATCTCAGCACTGGGGGTGGGGGGGGGGATATAACTACTGCAAGTCTGAGGCCAGCCTGGGCCAAGAGAGACCCTGCCTCACAAAAACAAAATAAATGAATAAATAAATAGCAACTGCTGCTCACCAAGGCCTTCTCTGACCACCTGCAAATGGATGAAAACAAATCTACACACTAAGGGCTAAGGTGCTCAGTGATCAGAGACACTTGCCTACAAAATGCCAAGACTATCACACTGACCCCTCCCTAACAAAGAAATGTCATAGAAAAAAATATGAACTGCACTGAAGGGGACAAAGCAGGAAAGGTCTTACAGGACTTGGAGTTAAAGCCTCACTTGTGTGTGATTGTCTTTAACAGCTAATAATGTGCTCTGTCTGCCTGATGCACTAAAGGCTCAAGGCCGCAATTCACCACTATTTTGAAAGTTGAGAGGATTTGGAAAATTGACCATTAAAATAGCAAACAGGGCTGGAGAGATGACTAAGTGGTTAAGGTGCTTGCCTGCGAAGTCTAAGGACTCATGCTTGACTCTTCAGAGTCCACATAAGCCAGGTGCACAAGGTGATGCATGCAGAAGGTTGCACATGCACACAGAGTGGTACACGCACCTGGAGTTCGATTACAGTGGCTGGAGGCCCTGGTGCACCAAAATTCTCCTCCCCCCTATCTTTCTCATTTTCTCTCATTAAAAAAAGGCCAGTCTGTTGGGCTTGCCTCAAAAAAAGCAAACAAAATAAAATAGCAAACAAACTTCACATTTCCTAGGAGATTAAATCTGATTCATCCTATTTGTACTTTTTAAAAATTAATATCCACTGGAATCAATAGAAGACTAATAAATTTAAAATACTCATTTACAATAGGCTGTTTAGAAAATGTGAAGAAGTGAGCTGGGGATATAACTCAGTTGGCAGAGTGTTTACCCAGCATGTAGAAGGACCTGCATTTGATCCCCAGCACTGCATAAAACTGGGCATGGTGGGCTGAAGGGATGGGTTAGTGGTTAAGGTGCTTGCCTGCAAAGCCAAAGGACCCAGGTCCGAATCCCTAGGATCCACGTTAGCCAGATGCACAAGGGAGTACACGCATCTGGAGTTCGTTTGCAGTGGCTGGAGGCCCTGGAGCACCCATTCTCTCTCTCTCCCCCTCTTTCTCTGTCAAATAAATAAATAAAAATAAAATATTTTAAAAAGCTGGGCATGGTGACACTTTTCTGTAATCCCAACATAACAGCATGTGAAGGCTGGAGTATCAGAAGTTCAAGGTCATCTCCAGCTACACAGTGAGGCCAGCCTGGGCTAAATGAGACCACACACACACACACACACACACACACACACAATGCCCGAGTGCCTGGCTCATCACAATACTCCCAGCTATTTGAAAGTCAAGCATAAGGATAGCTTGAGCCTGAGTTTGAGACCAGCTTGAGCAACATAAAACCTTCTCAAAAACCAGGCAAGTTGGGGGGCTAGAGAGATGGCTCAGTGGTTAAGGCGCTTGCCTGCAAAGCCTAAGGATCCATGTTCCTTCTCTCTCCAGATCCCACCAGGTGCACAAAAGGTGAGGCAACTGCAAAGTCACACATGCCCACTAGATGGCGCAAGTATATAGAGTTCAATTGCAGCGGCTGAGGCCCTGGGGCGCCAATTCTCTCTCTCTGTCTCACTTGCTTTCCTTTAAAAGATAAAAACAAACACAATAAAAAAAATGGGGGAGGAATTACCTACTAGGGATCCCTCCTGGTTCAAAGGCATTTAGCCTTCCTTGTTTTTTATGGGGGGGGGTTGGGGAGAGGAAGAATAGTGGCATGCCAGGGCCTCCAGCCTCTGCAGTCAAACTCTGTATGTCTGTGCCAACTTGTGCACATGTGCAACCTTGCACATGTCACCTTGTGCATCTGGCTTACATGGGACCTGGAGAGTTGAACATGGGTCCTTAGGCTTTGCAGGCAAGTGCCTGAACTGTTAAGTCATTTCTCCAGGCCTCCTTTCTTCTCCTAAAACTCTGAATACTATATAACGAAATCTTTCTAAACTCAAAAAGAAAAAAAAAAAAAGCCAGTACAAACAATCACTGCAGTTTGATGTTGATAGCATCTTTCTGCTTACTATTCAACCTGTGTGGAGAGGGTGCTCTGGGCATCTAGAGGGTACTTTCTCATGAACATTCCTGGAGAAGTCAAGATGTATGCTTGGTGTTTTTTTTCTTGGTAGGGTCTTGCCCTAAGATGTACTCTTGAAGGACACAGAATTATAGGAGGGAGAAGAAAGGAAGGGGTGGAGGAGGAGGAAGAATGAGAAAGGAAGCACCAAGAAGGGAGAGAAGCAGTAAGAGAGATAGGGAAGTTGGGGACAAGTGGGACAGAAAGAATGCCAAACGTCTGTGGATGAAGGACAGGAGATTCTTGACTGGGGTGAGTGTATGTGAGACTAGCAAAGGATGGAGGAAGAACCCGGGCTAGGTGAGAAACATAATGGGACAGAGATGACAGGGAAGAGGCGGAGATAGCTTGGGAACGATAAAATGGGGGTGAGGTAAGGATAGAAGGAGATAAGGAGTGAAGATGGGAAAGGAATGGGTAAACCAGCCGGGCGTGGTGGTGCACGCCTTTAATCCCAGCACTAGGGAGGCAGAGGTAGGAGGATTGCTGAGTTCAAGGCCACCCTGAGACTCCATAGTGAATACCAGGTCAGCCCGGGCTACAGTGAGACCCTACCTCGAAAAACAAAAAAAAAACAAAACAAAAAAAAGAATGGGTAAACCAAATGCCCAAGGGACCTAACCTAGCATGACCAAGTTTCCTGCTCTAAGAGAAGCAACAGGCTTGCTGGGCAAACAAGTCTTCTCCAACACAATAGAGAGTAAACATCAAGGAGAGGAGATGGAAAACTATTATTTAAAAAAAAACGCTCTTTAATATTTAGAGCTGGAGAGATGGCTCAGTGGTTAAGGCACTTGCCTGCAAAGCCCAATGACCTGGGTTCAATTCCCCAGTACCCACATAAAGCTGTACACACAGGGATGAATACATTTGGAGTTTGTTTGCACTGGCTAGAGGCCCTGGAATGTGCACTCTCTCTCTACCTCCCTCTCACCCTCTCTATCTCTCTGCTTGCAAATAAATAAATAAATAAAGTATTTAGAAAACAGTATTTAATGATTCATGATTCAGGCAGAGTAATAAAGTTTAACTGCCTGGAATTTGGTTGCTTCCTAAGACACAGGTTGCTCATCTGAAAGTATTTTAAATGATGTTAATGTTGTCAAAATAAAATTTCTGTGATGGTCAAAGTTTTAACCAAGAGTCTTCTCCCCAGCTTCCCCTTTACAGCCTGGCCTTAGTTAACAACTGAAAGTTAAGTTCTACCATAAGCAATGGAACATGAGGGAGGGGAGCCCACCAGATGAAAACGGAGACACGATTAAAACACAACTAAAAAGTACATGGGAAAAGCAGTTTTAAATAAAGACGGACAAAACTCAAAACTCCCTTCTCTTCATGCTATAACCCTTGGAATGTTGTTTCTTCAAAAGACAAAAAAAGTTCCAGTGATTTGGTAAAACTTGCTTCCGACAAATGTTTAATCTAAAGTCCATTTTTTTTTTTGGTGGGTAGGATCCCAAGAAGCCTACTCAGCTTTCTAGAAGAAATTCAACTCTTTCCAAATGCTTGTTAATGCATGTTAAATGCAGCAAGAAATAATCCTATGAGGCAGCAGCATAGGCCTCTCTGAGCTGCAGTGAATGAAGTAAATGACGTGTAACTTCTGAAGTCTTGGTTATCTGCAGGTAAAACTTTAATAACCCTTGGAGCATCAGGAGACTAAAGACATTTCTCTCTGGAATACTTCGGTAATTGTTTTCTTAATTTATCCAGGAAAGGCTCAGTTTGGATGCTGCATCTGTGTTTCTTTTTTTTTTTTAAGCAGAGGTGATCAAAATAACTTGCTCAGATTCACATAAATTAGAGTTCAGACTAAATTTCAAATTGCAGTTGTTATATAAACTGTGTGGTCTTTCTAAAGCAAAATGCTGGCCCTTCATCTTGTTTCCAGGTCAATGACTTAAGAGTAAATACTGAAGACCAGACTGCTTTGCATAGCTGGAGAAATCATTTTGTATAACCAAAAGGGGTTTATAAGCACCAAGACCACAAAAATCCTAATGAAGCCAGCCCAAATGTCCCATTGTAAAATTTGTGTTTATGTAACAGTAGTGTGCACGAAACATAACCGCCATTATGATTTGACAATGATTCTGTCCCAGTTCCATCATTTACCTGGTGTGTGATCTTTGTAAAGCAGTTAACTCGCTCTACCTCATATTCCTCACCTATACAATGGTGATAGCTCAGTGCCTTGCTGTAAGTATTAATGTTAGGATAAAAATAAGATAACACATATAAGGGCATTTAGAAGGGTATCTGGCACACAATAAGGGCATAAACTACCATCATGATTTTTAAAAAAAGAACTTCATTTTTATTTGAGAGAGAGGCAGCGAGAGAATAGGCATTCCAGGGCCTCCAGCCACTGCAAACAAACTCCAGATGCATGCATGTCCCCCACTTGTACATCTGGCTTACATGGATCCTGGAGAATCGACCTGGGGTCCTTTGGCTTTGCAGGCAAACACCTTAATCACTAAAAGCCATCTCTCCAGCCCAACCATCATGGTTTTTACTAGAAAGGACTACAACTTATATATTGCTGATAGTTTGAGGCTAGCTTAGGCTGTCTTGGAAAAAGACAGAAACAGATAGGGGTTGGGGTGGTGGCTCAGTGGATAAAGTGCTTGCCACACAAGCATGAGGGCCAGAGTTTGGATCCCTGGCACCAATGCCAAGTGCATGTGGTGGCCCCCTTTACTCCCAATGGCCAGGGAGGCAGGCGATCCTTGGGGCAAGCTAGACTAGATGAACTGACAAGCTCTGGGTTCAGGTGAGAGACCATAGCTCAGTAAATAAAGTGGAGACTGACAGGAAGACACCCAATGTCAACCTTTGGCTTCCACACACACATGCCGGTGCCAGCATGCATATGAACTATGTATATACGAATGTATGTCACACCCATATACACAAAAAGAGAAACAAAACTAAAAAAAACTTTAAAAAAGTTGGGCGTGGTGGTGCATGTCTTTAACCCCAGCCCTTGGGAGGCAGAGGTAGGAGGATCACCATGAGTTTGAGGCCACCCTGAGACTACATAGTGGATTCCAGGTCAGCCTGGGCTACAGTGAAACCCTACCTCAAAAAACCAAACAATAACAACAATAAAAAACTTTAAAAAGAGGAATATGCCAAAAGTTACAAATCAAAACTAACCCTCAAAAAGGAATGATTCATATTAGGTTAACATTTCCATAAAACTTACCTGGGGGCTGGAGAGCGAGCTCAGCTGGCAAAGGGCTTGCATCACAAGCATGAGAGCCTGAGCCGGATCCCCAGAATACATGTTTCAAAAGCCAAGTATGGCGGTGCATACTTATAATCCCAGTGCAGAAGAGGCAAGACAGGCAGATCCCTGGGGGGCCGGAGGAGGGGGTGTCATTGAGCCAGTTCAGCCTATTAAGTGAGTTCCAGGTCAGGAAAGAATGATGGATGGTATCTGTGAAACGACACCTGAGGTTGTCCTCTGGCCTCTACACGTGCATACACATGCATGCACATGCGCATCTGCACACACATACAAACTTTAATTGGAAAGTTGGCTATGGTGGCTCATGTCTGTAATCCCAGCAATTGAGAGGCTGAGGCAGAAGGGATGCCGCCAATCTGAGGCCTACCTGGGCTACTCAGGGAGACACTGTCCCAAAAAACAACACCTTCGTCCAATAACTTTGGCTGGGGAGATGAACTGTTCACTGGTTAAAGGTGCTTACTTACAGAGCCTGTTGGTGAAAGTTTCAATTCCACAATACCTATGTAAAGCCAGATGCACAAAGTGGCATATCCATCAGGAGTTTGTTTGTAGTGGCAAAAAGGTCTTGGCATGTCCATCCCCTTTAATAAGTAATTTCAAGAATTAAAAAAGAAAAACCCTAAAAACCTTAATTGGAGGCTGTGCGGGAGGGGGGGGGCACACACTAAGGAAGATCCTCTATTTTGAAGTCAGCCTTGGTTACATTGTGAGTTTGAAGTCAGCCTGGGATACATAGCTAGACTCTGTCTCACAAAACAAAATAAACCAACCACAAAACCAAAATCAACCAACCAATCAAATAAAGAAACTCAATTGAAAATAGAAATGAGCTTTGTACAATATGTAATAAAAGACATCTGCACACTGACTTTTCTCTTCAATCTCCAGTCTTTCAGAACTGCTGTCAAAACTGTTGACATGCTGGAGAGATGGATTAGCAGTTAAGGCACTTGCCTCAAAAGCCAAAGAACCCAGGTTTGATTCCCTAGGAACCACATAAGCCAGATGCACAAGGTGTGCATCACAGGCATCTGGAGTTCATTTGCAGCAGCCAAAGGCCTTGGTGTGCCCATTTTCTATCTATCTGCCTCTTTCTCTCAAATAAATAAATAAAAATAAAATAAAGACAATACATGGATAATGATTAAAAAAAAACAAAACTCAGTTCCCTAATACCAAACTCAGTGAATAAAGAATAGTCAGGAAGTTGACCAGAGTGTTGGTGAGACCCTCAGCACATTACCCTACTTTTAAATCTACTTTACTGGTTTCTCACAAAGAACTAACATCCTGTAAGGCTTTGTATACTTGTTTTAATAATAAATAGGCAGAAATTGCACCAAAATTTTAGGAGCCATTTAGTGCCCATCTTTCTTTTTCTCAAAAACACAAAAAAACTACACCTTCTAATTTTGCTTGGTGATTATTTACATTTTCCCATTACAGGCTTCATTAAAAAAATGCTTTTATTTATTTATTTAAGAGGAGAGAAAAAGAGCAAGCCAACGAGCGAGAATGGGCACACTAGGGCCTCCAGTCACTGCAAATGAACTCCAGATGCAGGTGCTACCTTGTGCATCTAGCTTATGTGGATCCTGGGGAATCAAACCTGGGTCCTTTGGCTTTGCAGGTAAGTGCCCTAACCACTAAACCTTCTCTCCAGCCCATAGGTACCATTGTAATGGGATCTTATGGAACAGACACTGTAGATTTTTAGAAAGTTTCTGAGAAGACACTGAATTTTCAAACACACACACACACACACACACACACACACACACACACACACACAATTTCCCTGTGGAATGAGACAGACTCCTCCAAGGGGGTTTATCTATGGTTCTGCTGAGAAACGAGATGGGATTTAAGAAAACAAAACAAAACAAAACACCCAGAAAGATAGTTGCTTCCACATTATTTATGGTGTAGAAATAGGACTTGTACCTTTTTTTTTTTCAGAATCTAGCTTTTCTTGAAGTATAAAGTGATCTTCATAAAGATACTTTCTGATTTATTACTATCTAACCCTTTTCTTCACCTGGTGTGGGTTAAGCTAATATAGAACATTATAAATATGAAACTTAAGGGCATCACCTTTTTGCCCATGAATTTTTTCTTTATCAAACTTCTGCAGTTACTCTATTTTTACTTTCTTTTTGAGGACTACATAGTGGAATTTGATGTTTTGGAAACACATCTTTCACAAAAAAGCTTTACAGCTCTACAGCACAAGCGAGGCACCACGGTAGAAAGAAATCTGGCCTAACACAGTCACAAGTCAGCCGTGTGACCTTGGCAGGTAGGTACTGGCGCGCGGCCTCCCCTGTAAGACGAGTGGCGGTGAGGGTCATCTGAAGCTAAGTCTGGCTCTTTTTATTTTGAATCTATAATCCAGGTTCCATGGAGAACTAAGTTGAGTAAATAATTAAAGTAAGTAAACAAAAACAGATTCAATTTTTACGTTTCTTATTTCAAAACCAATATAGTAGAAGTATATACTTCAAATTAAAAAAAATACCACTTTGAGTATTATTTGTGTAGGCAACAGTCTATAGACCCCAAGGTAAAACTTTTCTTTAAAAGCTAGATATATATATATATATATATATTTTTTTTTTGTTTGTTTGTTTGTTTTGTTTTGTTTTTCAAGGTAGAGTCTCACTCTAGCTCAGGCTGACCTGGAATTCACTATGTAGTCTCACGGTGGCCTCGAACTCACGGCGATCCTCCTACCTCTGCCTCCCGAGTGCTGGGATTAAAGGCGTGTGCCACCACGCCCGGCTAAAAGCTATATTTTTAACACAAAATAATTCTACCACCCTAAATGACAGACAGGTACATGATGGTATTACTATTATCTTTGAATTTTCTATATGCTTGAAATAGTCAAAAATCAAAAACTTAAACTTTACAAATATTAATTTTTTTCCCTCCTCCTCATCTCCTTGTTCATCTTTTTTATAAATTAGGTCTCACTATACAGCCCAAATTGACTTTAACTTCCTTCATGGCTGACACTTGGACCTGAATCCCTAATAACCTTCATGAAGCCTTTTGTCTCAATAAGCCCCATTTTTCTTCACATTCTCAATTATTTCTGTTTTACCCTCTCCATAGTTTCTAGAACTTAAGAAAAGTAATTCTAGAAAACTATCAATAAATGAATATATTTCTCTACTAAAACACTCTTACCTTATTTCACTTGGAAGCAAAAAATTATATATACCAACTGGTCTTATTTAAAGGCCAAAGTAGTAGGGCTACATAAAGGGTCTATAAACAGATATGGAGCCTACCAGGATCTTCCTACTGCTTTATTATCAAGTTTATGGTAATAATGATCTTTGTCGGTTTAATTTTTAGCATTATAGCCCACAGCGTGTTGTACTATAAAGACCTTTTTGTTTCAAGATTCCAAAGGTTATCAATGCACCCACAAAGTCAAGATGCGGTGGGGGCTGGTGACATGGCTCAGTGGATAACACACTTGCCACCAAGTGAGAGTACTTGAGTTTGGATCCCCAGATTTTACATAAAAGCTGGAAGCTGTGGTGGTCTTCTATAATCCCAGCATGCCTATGGTAAGATGGGAGGCAGACAGGAGAATTTTTTTGGAAGCTCATGGACCAGCTAGTCTGGCGAATTCAGCAATGGACAATGAGAGACCTACCGTGCCTCAAACAAGGTGAGAGGCAAGGATAAATTCCTGAAAGCTGTCCTCTGACTCCCAAATGCATCCCCCCTTAAAAAAAAAAAGACCAAGGACAAGCTCTGGGTCTCAAGTTTCACTGGAAGTTAGAAGAAGAATGTGTGGTACCAGCTTCCATGGTTCCAGCATTTTTTTCTCTTAAATTTTATTTATCTGCATGTGTGTGGGGGTGGAGGCAGAATCTCTTGCTTCTGTAAATTGATGCTTTGTATCAGGCTTTACTTAGGTGCTAGGAAATTGAACCTGGGCTGGTAGGCTTTGCAAGCAAGCACTTTTAACTGCTGAGCCATCTTCTTAGCCCATAGTAGCACTGCTGATAGTGAACAATCTAGTGGGATCTATAGTATAAATATGTATAAGTACAGTATAAATATGAACTGTGGGCTGGTATCAGAATGGACACAGGCTAGGACAGTAGCAGTGAGACTGGGGGTTAGGAAAAGACAAAGAATCAAGCCATGCATGGTGCCTCACAAGAAGGAGGGTTTCTGCAAATTCTAGAACACCCTAGACTTTGGGGGGCAGGGGGGAAGAGATCCTGTCTCAAAAAACAAACAAATCACAAGCAAACAAGAAGAAACTAAGACATTAGAGGCCAGGGTATTATTTATGGAGGAAGTAAAGAGCCGCTCATTTAAAAGGGAATACTGTGCAGTAGCGGAGCAAGCCTAGGATCAGGCCCTGTGTCTGCTACAAACTGTGAAAACCTCGGCAAGCTAATTTAACCTCCTGAAGCATCAGAGACTAATTAATACTGCTTATTTCTTAGGATTGTTATAAGAGCACTTACATTCTCAATAAAGTACCTGTTTTTCTTTTCTCTCCCTGCCCGCTTTTCCTCTATCCTCTCTTCTCTCTTCCTCTCTTTTCTCGACCCCCCCCCTCCCAGACAGGGTCTCTCTATGTAGCCAGGCTGGCCTCAAACTCTTTTTTTAAAAAATATTTTATTTATTTATTTGAGAGAGGGAAAGCAGGGGGAGGAGGGAAGATGGAGGGGAGGGAGAGAGAATGGGCACACCAGGGCTTCCAGCCACTGCAAACAAACTCCAGATGCATGCGCCACCTTGTGCATCTGGCTTACGTGGGTCCTGGGGAATTGAACTGAGATCCTCTGGCTTTGCAGGCAAGTGCCTTAACCGCTAAGCCATCTCTCCAGATCCCTGGCCTCAAACTCTTGATCTTCCTGCCTCAGCCTTCCAGGTGCTGGAATGACAAGTATGTACCACCAAACCCAGCTTATTTAAGGGAAGGTGGATGTGTGTGTGTGTGTGTGTGTGTGTGTGTGTGTGTGTGTGTACACACAACATTTATGGGTGTTTGCATGTGTGTGTACTAAAATGAGTATCTGGGTATGAACTCAGTATGTCTGAGCAAGATATAGCTCTGTGAATATGTGTGAGCAAGTGTATGTGACTGTGGGAGTGTCAATCTCTGCTCGATGTGAGGTGTGTTTGTGTATTCACAAGATCTGAAGTCTTGTCTAGTGGGGCAGGAGGCACTGTGAGTAGGCAGAGACCCTAGGGAGAGAGCTAAAAAAGGCCCATGCTTTCTGCCACTTAGATAGTGTCACCCTAGATGTAGAGTGGGGATATTGTCTTCTAGTATCAATGAAACCATCTCAACAATTGAGGTCTTTGTATTAGGACATTAGGACCTGCTCATCAAGTTTTAAAATTGGAGGGTTGGTTTGTTTTGTTTTTATGAGATAGGGTCTCTCAGTATATAGGTCTCCCTGTATAACTTAAGCTAGCCTGAAACTGGCAATGTAGTGTAGGTTAGCCTTGAAACTGATATCCTCCTGCTACTTGCTGCTTCTTTTTCTTTACAAGGTAAAGCCTCAGTCTAGTCCAAGTTGACTTGGAACTCACTCTGCAGCCTCAAGCTGGCCTCACATTCTCTGGGATCTTCCAATCTCAGCCTCCTTAGTGCTGGGATTAAAGGCGTGTGCCACCATACTCAGACTAAAATATTTTCATTTTTGGAAGGGAATGACAGAGAGGGAGAGAGCAAATGAACATATGTGCCAGAGCCTCTTGCCGTGGCAAACAAACTCCAGATGCATGTATTACTCTGTGCATCTACTTTAGATGAGTACTGGGGAAATAAATCAACCTAAATTGGCAGGTTTTGCAAGCAAGCACCTTTAACTGCTCAGCCACTTCCTCAGCCCCCTCTCTTGCTTCGTGAATACTGGGATTATAGGTATGAACCATCATGCCTGGCAAAAATAGAGTTTTAACTAAAACTTTAAAAAATTTTTATTTATTTATTTTATTTATTTATGTGAGAGATAGAGAGAGAGAGAATTGGCACACCAGGTCCTCCAGCCATTGCATTCTACTTTCAGGCATGTGTGCCACCTTGTACATCTGGCTTACGTGGGTCCTAGGGAGTTGAACTCTGGTCCTTAGGCTTCACAGGCAAGTGCCTTAGGTGATAAGCTAAGCCACTAAGCCATCTCTCCAGCCCTTAACTGAAACTTTATGCCAAATTTTCTGAGAAATGAAATTATGAATCAATATGCATTTTTTTTGTTTGTTTTTTTGAGGTAGGGTAGCCCAAGTTGAATTCACTGGAATTCACTCTGGAGTCTCAGGGTGGCCTTGAGCTCATGCTGATCCTCCAACCTCTGCCTACCAAGTGCTGGGATTAAAGGTATGTCTACCATGCCTGGCCCAATATACTAACTTGTATGTCAACACTAGTGTGTGGGACCAGAGATAGAGAATTAAACAAAAAGTGAAAACTTAAAATGTGTTCCAGATTGAAAGAACACCTTAGCAGAGCTATGCTCAAAGGCTCTGAGCAAAAGTATGAGGAATCAACTTTTTGTATGTCCAGGGCTATAGTCATTTTTTTCCATATACATATATAAATACACATATATCAACATATACTTCAATATACTTAAACAAATAAAAAAATTTCTCTATGGCATAGAGAAAAACACTGACAAGTTAATTCTAAGATTTACATAGTGGTGGATATGTCTGGTGTTTGTTTACAGTGGCACACCTACACACACACACACACACACACACACACTCTCTCTCTCTCTCTCTCTCTCTCTCTCTCTCTCTCTCTCAAATAACAAAATATTAAAACTTACATAGAAGTCAAATGGCCAAGAACAATTAAAGTAATCTTGAAGAATATAAGAAAACTGGAAGACTCAGTACTAGAATTCAAGATCATGACACAGTCTCATACATATATGATCACATGATTTATAGCAAAGGAAATAATATAGTACACATTTCAAGAAATGGTGGTGGGAGAGCTGGAGAGATGGCTTAGTGGTTAAGCGCTTGCCTGTGAAGCCCAAGGACCCTGGTTCGAGGCTCGATTCCCCAGGGCCCACGTTCGCCAGATGCACAAGGAGGCGCATGTGTCTGGAGTTCGTTTGCAGTGGCTAGAGGCCCTGGCGTACCCATTCTCTCTCTCTCTAGCTCTCTGCCTCTTTGTCTGTCTGTCGCTCTCTAATAAATAAATAAAAATAAACAAAAATAGTTTTTAAAAAAAGAAATGGTAGTGGGTCATACAAGAAAAGAACCTCACATCTACACTCTCTAATAAATAAATAAAAATAAACAAAAATAGTTTTTAAAAAAAGAAATGGTAGTGGGTCATACAAGAAAAGAACCTCACATCTACATCATATCATACACAAAAATCAAATGGGGGCTGCAGAGATAGCTCAATGGTTAAGGTGCTTGCCTGCAAAGCCTAATCACTTGGGTTTGGTTCCCCAGTACCCATGTAAAACCAGATGCATAAAGTGGCACATGCACCTAGAGGTCTTTTGCAGCAGATGGAGGTCCTGGTGTGCCTACTCTCTCTGTTTCTCTTCTATGTCTCACTGCTTGCAAATGAGTAAGTAAATATTGAAAAAAATCAAATGGATTGTATGCCAATACATGAAAGATACAACAATAAATTTTGCAAAAAGACCCCATGAGATTATATTCAGGACACTGACTGGAGTAGGCATAGATTTCGTATCTAAAATATAAAAGTACTAACTATATGAAGCAAAGATCAATAAATGGAAAAATGTTAAAATTAAGAACTCTTGTCCATTTAAAGTGAAGTCATAGGAAAACATATATTAGATATATCTGCAATGCATACATCACACAAAAGATTATTCAGAACACACACACATATATAAACTTACAAATCCTTAAGATAAAGGCTCAGCAGTAGAACACTTGCCTAGCATGTATGAGGCCCAACCAATTAAAATAAAGATACCCTGGGGCTAGTAACTGCTTAGTGGTTAAGGCACTTGCCTGCAAGGCCTAAAGACCCAGGTTCACTTCCCTAGTACCCACATAAGCCAGATACACAAGGTGATGCATGTGTCTGGAGGCCCTGGTGTGCCCACTCTCTCTCAAATAAATAAAATAAAAGATACCTTATTTTTATTTTTTCAGAGAAATATTAATTAATAAAATGTAATAATATGAATACCTTTATTACTGTTTAACTGCATACTTAGAATTGGTAAGTTGTCAAATTGGCAGGGTGAGGGTGCACAATGTAAAAGCAAACAGGACTGGTGCCATAGCTCAGTAAGCAGAATGCTTGTCTAGTATTTGCAATGTCTTAGATTCAACCCAGCATTGGGTGTGGGGCAACACACCACCAAATAAAAGTCCCACTATAAAAGCGGGGGGGGGGGTAGAGAGATGGCTTAGCAGTAAAGGTGCTTGCCTGCAAAGCCTAAAGACCTAGGCTTGATTTCCCAGAACCCATGTAAGCTAGATACACAAAGTGACACATGCATCTGGGGTTTGACTGTAGATACCTGGGTATGCCAATTCTCTGTCTCTCTCGCTCTCTCATTAAAAACAAAAAAGAAAAACAACTATATGATATGTGACATTACTACACACTACCAGAATGGTACAATTAAAATGCCCAGTTCAGCTATAGAATGCTTGCCTGGCATGCACAAAGCCCTGGGTTCAATTCCAAGCACCACACAAAACTGGACATGATGGTGTACACTTTGTATCCTAGCACTCAGGGATGGGGAGTGAAGGCAAGAGGATCAGAAATTCAGGGCCAACCTCAGTTATACTGTGAGTTCAAAGCCAGCATAAGGCATATGAGACATCTCAAAAACAGCCAGACAACACCTAGTATTGGTTGGTGAGTGGTGAGGTAAAGAAATGATGGAATGCTCATCCTCTGCTGCCAGACTACAAATGTGTATGAGCTTGGAACTTTCAGGTTCTTTTCTAGTTTCATAACCATTAGAGTACATTTCACTACATATACTCATAAAAGAGTATGATAACCTTCTGTAGTTATCAAAAGCTAAAAGCAACCCAAAACATTCCAAGAAATGTATGAGTTGTGACATATCTATAACGAAATGCTACCTAGCAATGAGAACACACCAACTGTACCAGCATGCAGCCGTGCAAATGGCTCTTAGCACTATGTCATGGGCTGGAGAGATGGCTCAGCAGTGTGCACGATCATGAGGGCCCGAGACTGCCAGAGTTTGAATTTCCAGAAGCCACATAAACAGCTGGACATGGCCACACACACCTGTAACTTCAGTCATGTGGGGATTACTGAATGGATAATTGCTGGGGCTTGCTAACAGCAAACTCCGGAATCAGTAAGGGACTCCACTGCAAGGAAAAAACAGGCAGACGAGTGATGGAGGGGGACACCTGACATTCTCCAGCCACCACAGGCGAGTGCAGGGTGCCACATCAGCGCACACACGTGCCTCCATTACACATATCATACCAGAATATGATGCACATACAAAAAAATCCATCATGTCACAACACTAAAACACATGTTGTATGTTTCCACTTATATGAATCTTAAAACTAGGCAGAGCTAACAATACAAGGTGTGGGAAGTGGGGTAATGATAAGCTTTGGAATGGTAGTGGCTTAAAGAGGATAAGAGCAGGCTCTGCTAATGTTCTCTCTCTCTCAAAACAATCTTAATTGTTGTAATACAAGTGCTTTGTGAGAATACACTAAATCCAAAATCTCCTTAGCACTGCTCAGAGTTCTTGCTCATAGCATGGGACAATAGGTAGAAAAGTCTGTCTGGTTACTGACAGACTACCCCAACTCTATTGTCTCATATAAAGGAAACAGGGATATCTAATAAAAAGATTTAAATTTTTTCCACAAAAGACTCTGAGATTCTATCTTCTATTGCGACCCTGTGGCCACAAACTGACAATTGTTCCCACATGCCACTGCTCTGAACAAGGTTAGAGCTCCCTCTAGCATTTTTAACTAAGGAAACACCGCAGGCCCTTACAGAGCTGACACAGTTTGGTGCTGCCCACAGTTAAATGCAATATGGTGATTTTTATTTTTAATTTGCTTTAATTGTTGCTATGATATGAATAATTAATAGGCCGCTTATGCCAGTTTTGTAAAGTTCACAGTACAGAAAGCCAGGAGAGAAATATCTACTTAGAAAGGAGGTTTAAAATGGTTATAACTGCTATAATATTGGAGAATTTGGAATATTTATTCATGATTTGTGGCCACATTATGTTCCACCAACAAAGAAACATGCTACTAACAGCATCTCCTACTAAAAAAGTCTTCCTGTCTTGTATATTTTTCTCTTCATGGCCACACAGCTGCATGAGAGCAAAGTAGGTCAGTGTTAGGAGAACCTTACTCTTTGGTGGAGAAGAATAGGAAGGGGTGCTGCAAGCACTTAACCTAATTCCACCCATCCTCAACCAACCATCTATTAGCATTAAGTAACCTTGGACAAAAGAGGCTTAAACTTGAAGCTTATAGCCTTTTGCCATGTCTGGCACCTCAGCCACTGAAAATTATGATGGTATCAATGCTTCCACCCAACAATGTATACTTCCCATTTGGTTGTCATCACAAAGTATGATTCAGGCACAATTGTGTGATCCCGCACTATCCACACAGAATTTGAGCAGGTTTAATGATTATCACACATACAACTGTTCTTGGAATGCAGCCAGAAAAAAGATTTCATTTTTTATTTGTTGAATTTCAAATCCCTCCCCAACCCTGAAAGAAACACTGTTTTCCAAAACTCTTGTTAAAATCAATACACACACATATATAACTAGCATAAGTTCCTTGGGTTGTGGAGAGAGACTGAAGGAAAGAAAAAGAACAATGCAGTTTCCTTAAAACTAAATTTATTTTAGGCAAGACTGGTAGGTACTACTCAACAGTCTACATTCCTAAAATTAAGAAAATATTTTTGGATTATAATATGAAGTAAACAATTCTTATTTATTTATCTATTTATTTGAGAGCAACAGACAGAGAGAGAAAGAGGCAGAGAGAGAGAGAGAGACTGGGCACGCCAGGGCCTCCAGTCACTGCAAACAAACTCTAGACGCGTGCGTCCCCTTGTGCATCTGGCTAACGTGGGTGCTGGGGAATGGAGCCTCGATCTGGGGTCCTTAGGCTTCACAGGCAAGTGCTTAAGTGCTAAGCCATCTCTCCAGCCCCAAACAATTCTTTTTTTTTGAGGTAGGGTCTCACTTTAGCTCAGGCTGGCCTGGAATTCTCTATGTAGTCTCAGGGTGGCCTTGAACTCACGGTGATCCTCCTACCTCTGCCTCCTGAGTGCTGGGATTAAAGGAGTGTGCCACCACGCTCGGCCCAAACAATTCTTATTAATGCACTTTTGAAAGCATATGGATTCCTTAAAAAATATACCTATAATTAAAGCTGTGCAGCAGAATACACCTATAATGTAATCCCAGCACTCGGGAGGAGTCTGAGTTTCTAGGACAGCTTGTGTTAAAAAGTGATACCTGGCAGGGAGTGGTGGCACACGCCTTTAATCCCAGCACCAGGGAGGCAAAAGTAGGAGTATCACCAAGAGTTAGAGGCCATCCTGAGACTACACAGTGAATTCCAGATCAGCCTGGGCTAGAGCGAAACCCTACCTCGAAAACAAGAAAATAAAAGTGAGATCCTGGGCTAGAGAAATGGCTTAGCAGTTAAGGCACTTGCCTGCAAAGCCAAAGGACCCAGGTTCAATTCCCCAGGACCCATGTAAGACAGACGTACAAGGCGGTACATGCGTCTGAAGTTCATTTGTAGGGCTACGGGCCCTGGAGCACCCATTCTATTTATCTGCTCCTTTCTCTCTCTCTTCAATAAATAAGTAAGTCACTTTTTTCTCCTCTCCCCTCCCCTCCCCTCCCCTCCCCTCCCTTCCCCTCCCTTCTCCTCTCCTCTCCTCTCCTCTCCTCCCTCAATTAAAGGAAGCTTTAGTGATTTGCAAAGGAAATTGTTATCACTTCATTTAAAAATGAAATTAAAGCATGTGAAAAAATTAATACCAGTCAGTATGTCTTTTCTCTTATGCCAATTATAGCCAAGCATCCTCCATTAAAGACGGTAGACACCAGTCTTTCCTGCACATTCCACAAAGCCAATTTGCCATATTAGTTTGGTGTTGCATTATGTGTTCTGGTCACATTACCATGGCCACACTCAATCCAAGGGCAGCTCAAACCAGAGATGAAATATTGTCTGAAAACAGTTATTCATTAACCTACTGAGAGCCTCAATCATGAGCTGTGTTTTCCTAAGCCAGGATTCACTAAAGCTTCTCTTTCAATCCACCTAGTATCTGTTGGGAGCTGTATATCATGAACTAGAACAAGAATGACAGATCTAAATTAACATGACAGAAAAGCGATTGGATGCTGCCTCTTGGTTTCTACATTTCACTCTCTTTTGTGGCAGCCAAAGGCTTCAGAACCCTGGCATTAATTAAGCAACAGTTTTATTACACACAATCAAAGCCTGAAAGAAAAGCCTAACAGACAGCAAGAGGAGATTACAAGGTTCAATTAACAGTTGTAGTTTTTTGTGGTTGCTAATTGAGGTATTTTTAAATTTTTTATCATATATAGAATACTGAAAAGGAAAATGAGAGCAAAAGAATAAGAAACTAAAAGGTATTATTGTATGGTGATTTTTACACAATTAATTTACTTATCGCTTTGATTTCCAAACCCTAAGCTGCTGTCAATTGTTAACATTTTATAATCACCAGGCACAATGCTATTTGTTACATCTACTCTAATTTCCATGAACTAAAACTTCTAAACAACAGTGACTGAAAGCACACGGCCCCATTGCTAGACTGTCTGGGTCCAAACTGCTTCCTGCATGACTCTGGATAAGCTGCTTGATCTGGGGTCTAGTTTATCCATGTGTAAAACGGGCTTACAGGAGAGAGTGTACATAAAACCCTCTACTCAATGTCTGCCACATTGTAAATGCTTAACAAATGATTCAAAAACATTATCTACCCAATTTAATGACATAATCTTTGGCTTTTAGTATGCTGAAAATATATTTCATGATATTTTGTTTGAAGTCAATCAGATTCAACAAATAAAATGTGAGAATCTACTTTGTACAAGTGGAAAATAATCCCAAGCCAATTTTACAATTTACCTTTACATATAATTTAGGCATGGTGGCTCACACCCAGCATTTGGGAAGCTATGGCAGGTGGATTGCCATGAGTTTCAGGCCAGTCTGAGCTACTGGGTAAGACCTTGACTCAAAAATGCATAATAAGTAAAAATAAAAATAAAGTTACTTATTTTATATATTTTCCTTCTTTTATTCTCATGCACATGTATGTTTATGATGTATGCATACATGTGTGAGTATGGGTGTGTCATGATATGTGTTTGGAGGTCAGTGGACAACCCAAGTGTTTGGTCCTCACTTTCTGCCAAATTGTTTGAGGCAGGGTGGGTCTCTCACTGTCACTGCTCCATCCGCCAGGATAGCTGGCCTGTGAGCTTCCAGGAAATTCTCTTGTCTCTGCCTCCCATCTCTCCTTAGGCACGTGAGGTTACAGAAGTCTGCTATAGCTTACAGTTTTTACATGGGGTCTGGTCAGGTACTGATTCTAGTGAGGCAAGTGCCTTATCAACTCAGTCTCTCTTCAGCCCTATTTTACACATTTTTAATTGAAACAAAGCAGAGTAAGAGTTTGCATCTCAAAGTTTTGAAGTTTTAAGGGCCCTAAGTAATAGTATTAATTTTTGGTCAACAGTAGTGTAAATTGGTAACAAAAAAATCAGTCATAATGAAAGTCAGTACAGAAAGTTGTAGAGTCTATTAAAATCTCATGGATCTATCTATACTCTACCTTTTAGAACAAAATATTAAAGAACAGCTGTATTTAATGGACTTAATACATATCAGAAATGACTACTTTGTCTTATTATACAAAGAAAGTTAAAGAAAATGTCTACTACCTATCACTTTTAGTCTACCATGATACTGTATTAATTCTACAAAACAAACAGGAAGCAAGATTCAACAAGATGATTATTTAAGTATCCTAATTAATCTGTCAGCTTGTAGTAACTCCAATCACAAGAATAAGAAAAAACACACAAACTGAGGATGAGCTCACACACGATGTAAATAAAGCCACTCCTTCGGCTGCCCATGAATCCACAAGTGGCATATTCATCTTATTTACAGTACTCTACCCCCTGCCACGGTGTTCCATTACAGAGTCACGCTGCAGACTCCATAGTTAACACTGTAGGAGCCATTACTTTTTAAACATGGTTTTCTACTATGTTTGTCTTTTGGCTTGCTCCTATGTTTTTTAAAGTATGTACAATAAAATTTCTTATACTTTTAGGTATCCCTAGAAAATATGGATTAAGTTAGAAGTAATATTTGAAGTATAAAACATAATTAAATTGATGTTGCATCTTCTAGAGATATTTTAGCATTCCTGTTTGTCATAGTCTTAGTTCTTCGTGCAAGCAGGCACTGCTTGCATACTTTTATAATTCTGTACAGGAAATTTATGTCACAATTAGCTGTCAAAAACTTGTATTCTTTCCACTAGAGAATATCTAGGGAGTTATATCCACAAACTCACATACACAAAATAGGAGTATTTGTATTTGTTACCTTTCTTGTTGCTGTTTTCATTTGCTTTTCATGAGCCTTCTCATTCCTAATCATTCATCTTTGTCCCAAAGCTGTTCTTTGAGACAGATGATTTCAAGGTCCACCATTTCTGATACCCTTACCATATCTATATAATTCTAAGCCATCTAGAAGCATGAGTAGAAATATAAAAATACTTAATATAGTCAGACTGAGCTTTGAAGCCACAGGGACAATTTTTCAAAAATTAACCAATTTGGTGTCTGTGTGTGTGTGTGCACACATGCACATATGCCACAGCTTTGAGGTTTTATGTGGGCATTGTGGATCTGAAGTCAGGTTGTAAGTGCTGCACGGCAGGCACTTTTAACCACTGAGCCATCTTCCCAAGCCAGCACTGCCCAAGGGACAATACTTTTAACTGTCAAAATTAATGATCAAGCTTAAGTGGGAAAATAGTTTTTGTATGAGGAATTGACAATGTATGCTTATACTTCAAATCCTGAAACAAGGGCTTGGGAAATGGCTCAGTGGTTAAAGGTACTTTCTTGCAAAGCCTGCCAGCCCAGGTTCAATTTCTCAGCCACCCATGTAAAGCTGGATGGGCATTTGTTTGTAGCAACTAGAGACCCTGGCATGTACACACACACACACACACACACATACGTACGTGCAAACAAATAAATAATAAATACTTTTTTTCTAAGTAGGATGGCTTTGAACTCACAAGGTTCCTCCTACCACTGTCTCCCATGTGCTGGGATTAAAGGTGTGTGCCACCACGCCCAGCAATAAATACACTTTTTAAAATCCTGACACAGAAAGTAGGAAATGAGATTTGTATCCCCAAACAGCTTTTTGAAAAATTTCTAAGGTATGAGTCACTGCCTTGAGCCAGCTGTTTAATATTGTCTCATTCATGTTATACACAGAATCATGTGATATGGAGTCATCTATCTATTTAGTTGTCTATCTTCTATTATGTAAGTGATTATTACAAATAAGCATCTGAAGCTACACCGAGCTATTGACTAGGTAACCTAGAAAGGAGAATGCTTTCTGAATATAGTACTTGCTAGCTCAGCCTGAAAAGATCCTTACAGGTACAGAGTGGAAGGTAGTGGGAAGAAAGAACATAACTTCTGCTAGGTGTTGACAGTACAATACAAATCAAATGGAGAGGGGCTGGGGGAATGGCTCAGTGGGTAAGAAAGCCTGCTGCATAAGTAAGCCAGTACCCACATAAAAAGCTGGCTAATGTGGGTCCTGGGGAATTGAGCCTCAAACTAGGGTCCTTAGGCTTCACAGGCAAGCACCTAACCACTAAGCCATCTTTCTAGCCCTAATTTTTTTAATAGGACATATTCTAAAACTAAAATCATGGGATGTGGGCATGATGGTGCACACCTTTAATCCCAGTATTTGGGAGGCATAAGCAGCAGGATTGCCATGAGGGTAGGAAGCCGAGAGCTCCAGTAGTAGGTTTCAGATCAGTTTGGGCTAGAGTGACAGCCTGCATCAAAAGCAACAAACAAACAAACAAATAAGCAAATGGCAGAGGAGTATGTGAGGAGGGAAAAAGTTTAGGATTACAAGAACCTCATAGATTGAACAGGTTCCATACAAAAGAACTTCCATCAACATTAGGTGAGCTCTCATGGACTAATGAAAATTTCTCACTGGCAGTAGAATTTAAGATGATGTGGTAACTTAACTCTATTAAGAAATTAACAGTTTCTAAAATTATTACTATAAGCAAAAGATACCCTCTCAAAGGGGTTGGATAGTTGGCTCTGTAGTTAAAGGCATGTGCTTGCAAAGCCTGATGGCCCTTGTTCAATCTCCAAGAACCCATGTAAAGCTACATGCACATGTATCTGGAATTAGTTTGCAGTGGCACGAGGCCTTGGTGTGCCCATTCCTTTTCTCTTTCTCTCTCATTCTGTGTCTCTTGGCTTACAAATAAATAAAAAATATTTTTAAAAGATACCCTCAAAGATGGAATGTCTATTTACCACTGATCTTAAGAAGCAAATCTTATGGGAAAGAGCCCCAACAGCAGCAATCCTGGCAGGATTGTAAGTCAGATGGAACTCCACACTCCAGAAAAGGAAACTATTTCATTTTATTTATTTTTAAATTTGTCATATAGAAATCATTTAAATTCATTGCTTTACTTGTGTTACAAGCTGAAGTCACAATACAAGAATAAAATTGTACATGCATGAATCCTGAGCTGATGGGTACTGAAAGGTTCAAAAGAAAGGCTCAGGTTTCACAAGCTTTGTAAGTGATCTTTTTACATCATATGACTAAGAACATATTTATTCATGGGCAGGCTTCTGAAACCATCAAACTAGAAGACAGAAGAATGTTCACATCCATAAAAATCCATAATAGCTCAAGAATAAAAATCTCTCTCCCACATTAAAGAATTGTGAAAAGTATCCTACAAAATTATAAAAGTGAGCTTAAAAATATTAATATAAACAATAGTATCAGTATATTAATCCAAAAATACTGCTCTGCACAAACCAAAAAGTATTTTCAGGAAAAGTTCATGATTAGTTAAAATTCTCCTCTGGCAGCATCCCAAAATGTGTTAAGGAGTTTTATGACAGAACAGTCCTAGGGGAAGTGAAATGCATTCAAAACATTTTTTTATTTATTATTTGAGAGACAGAGAGGGACAGAGAGAAAGAGGCATAAATAGAGTGTGTATGGGCATGCCAGGGCAAACAAATGGCACATATGCAACTTTGTGCATATGGCTTTATGTGGGTATTGGGGAACTGAACCCATGCTGTTAGGTTTTACAATAAGCAAGTGCTTTTAACTGCTAAGCTGCCTTTCCAGTTCATGCTTTTGTTGTTTTGAATTTTGTATAGAAACATGATTTTTGAGGCTTTAGTTTCTAAAAGTACAATGTGTTACAGCTGCAGATCTAGAGTAATACCTACTATGGTAGGTGGTACCTATATTAGTTATAAATGTAATGAAACAAGTATTATTAACTATGATGAAAACTATATCATCTTATACTAACCTACTTTTTCATATTATACTTTAGGATCTTTCCTACTATAATCCTATACTTTAATGGGCACTTGATAGCTTGTTTTTATAGGTACTAACACATTAAATCAGGCTGGAGAGATAGTTTAGTAGTTAAGGCACTTGCTTGCAAAACCTAAGGACCCAGGTTCAATTCCCCAGTGCCCATGACAGCCAGATGCACAAGGTGGCATATGCATCCAGACTTCGTTTGCAGTAGCTAGTGGCTTTGGTGTGTCCATTCTCTCTCTCACTCTGTCTCTGCACCCCTTTCTCTCAAATAAATAAATAAAATACTTTTTAAAAATAAATGCTGGGCTGGAGAGATGGCTTAGCGGTTAAGCGCTTGCCTGTGAAGCCTAAGGACCCCGGTTCGAGGCTCGGTTCCCCAGGTCCCACGTTAGCCAGATGCACAAGGGGGCGCACGCGTCTGGAGTTCGTTTGCAGAGGCTGGAAGCCCTGGCGCGCCCATTCTCTCTCTCTCCCTCTCCCTCTACCTGTCTTTCTCTCTGTGTCTATCGCTCTCAAATTAATAAATAAAAAATTAAAAAAAAATAAATGCTTATGTCAATTAACTGTTAATATCAAATAAAAATTACTTTAATGATCTCCGTAAACTATGTTCATCACATAGCCTACGTAAGTCACAAAATTTAAAGAATAAAGGCTAAAACACCACAGTCTGATGTCCTCATATAGTTTCTCAAAGTTAAAGCCTTCCAGAAAGATCTAAAAAGCGTATGCTGATTTGGTGTTTAAAAACAGTTCATTAAAATCTTCCAGTGTGTTATAACAATCTTTCTATTATAAGGATGATTAACAAGGTTACAACTTCAGTATTAACTGAGTTTTAAATGAATGAATCAGCTTTTAAGTTCATAGATTCCCCCCTCTTAGAATAAACACCATACTTGATTGATATTCAATTCTCAGTGACACAAATTGAAATAACACAGTGCCAACACTGAGAAGCCAGTGGTACAGGAAATATAAAAACTAAAAACAAAACAGCAAATTTCCTAATAAACAGAATCAGGGAAGGAACACAATTTAAATATGCCATAGCATATTGCCTGGACTTTGTTCCTCTTTTAAATAACTCAACGTGACAGAAGTGCTCCAAACCAGAAATTCCTCATGTTACTTGCAAGAAAAACTCCACATTGGAGGGATAAGGTAGGGGGAGCTTGACAAGGCAGAACTTTATGAAATCTAATTCCTACGGCTACCTGAGCTTTAAAAAAATCAAAATGTAAAATCCAGAGTACAATGCCAAACAAAGTACTAGTAATCAAAATCCTAAATGACCTCTGATAGAATTATAGTCCATAGATTATTAGTACATCAACTATATTGGTGACATTATTTGGAAAGGAAGCAGTATTTCTCAAAATCTGTAGATGACCCCTGGAATAGAAACACAAGGCCTACAACCCAGCAGGAAACAGGCAGCCACCACCACTGTTTTTCCTGCCCCTTTCTCAAGCTGTGCCTGGCCTTGTGCAGCTGTGGCACTGTGTTCATCATGCCCTCTGTTTTTGGTCTTGCTAATTAAAAGGTGGATCACAGAACAATGCTCTTCTCATTAATTTCAGTGTTCCGATTGGGCAGGATCCCTGCCTCCCCCACCTGATCTTTTCACACTGCTGAAGTTAATGTGACAGGAGCCCAAAGATGGATTACCTGCTGCCATATTGCCCATCGCCTCCAATCAGGAGCTATCTGTGTAAACTGATTGTTCTAATTTGCTCTCATTATTTTTACAATATCAGGAGAAAATAATGCACACAGCTCACTGTCAAAGTCATGAAAATCAGCCATTAGTTAAACCCAGACACTGAGTAGCTTTATTAGAGGCACTGTAGTTTATTGATGCAGCTCCAGTCAAACAAGGCAGCCTTTGCTCCAGTGGAAGGAAATGTTTATTCTCAAAGTGAATACGTATTGTGATAATACCCACAGCAACAGGGGGATTCTGAAGGACCCTGTTCCTATTTCAAAGCATGGTGCTGACACAGATTGTGCAGCAATGAAGGGTAGGGTTGGCAAAAGGAAAGTAGGCAACATTTAATACACTCAGTAGCATAAAAGTGTATGCATTAAACTCAAACCTATAAGCACTCCCCCTCTCCTGTACCTTGTATAAATAAGACATCCTAGTCTGTGACTACACACACCAACCAGTAAATAATACAAACCGATTTCACTCTGAATACCTTTTGAAAACAAAAATATTACCTAGGAACACAATCATTTCTATAAATTATCATGCAGTCATAGTTTAAATAAGATTTTCTTCTTATACAAAGTAAGTTTCCAACATGATGAAATACCATGTATTTCAGAATTAGAAACTACACAGTACAATAGAGCAAGCTAAGGAAACTAGTGGGTTTAAACCTTTCACTAAGTAATGGTTTCTTAAAGCCAAAGGCTGAACTCCACAGAAAGGTTTGATATCCATTGAGATAATCTTTAAGAGACTTATCCTGGGCACAAAGAAAATGTATTTCTATATTTTCATTTTATTAAAAATAATACTATACTTCAGAAGAAAATAGATTTAAACATGGCATTTCTAGGCTTGTCTGGTTAAGAACATGTTCTAAGAATGTTAGCTAGATGCTGCTTGAACAGCATTTTAGGGGGTTGAGGAAGGAAGGTATAAATAATAGAAAGTGATGCCTTTTAAATAAAGGAATTTTACTAATCCACACATTTTCCCCAACCTCCCCTTTTAGCATCAGAGGGAAACATGGCTTCCTCCTGTTTCCTTTCCACACCAAGATTCCTAGGTACTGTGAAGGCAAGAGTATGCCCTTCTTGCTGCTCCCCTCTTAATGGCCACTTTCTTTTTCTAAGAAACGTGTGCCATGCTTTTCTCCTTAAAATTCCTGCACTAAAAGACTGCACCATACTGCACTCCGCAAAACGTGCTGATGGCGCCAATTACAAGCCCCCAGCCGAACGCTCCAGCCCCCACCATTCGGGCAGATTTATGCGGACTCTTGCCGACGTTATTACAAGTCAGAGTTTATTGGGAAATTGTTACATTATGCGGAGTGTCTAACAAATTGCTTATGCTGCTATAATTGGATTACAACAGCCGCTTGCTCCCACCGGTAAGATTAGGCAAGTAGGACTCCTGCCGATCTCTGAGCGTTAGCAGTAATTTTATTTGCCTTGCCTCTCTCTTTCCTAACAACATGCCTCTCTCCCTGCCAGCTGTCTGCTGAAAAGGCACAGGCTTGTTCCTTGGCCCTAACAATGCAATTACAGCCCCGCAGATCGCACTGTTTGTGCATTAAGTACAGAGCCAAAACGAGGCGAATTGATCGTTTGACTTTTGGAGAAGCCATGTGATCGCTCTGTGCGGGTGATCCGACATGCATCAGCAGGCAATACTGCAGTCCATTCTTGATGAAGAACTTTCTGCTTTCATCCCCTTCCCCCAACCTTTCTCTTTTCACTGAGGAAGAGACCTACTGGGCTTATCTCATGCTGATCTAGATCAATCGACAAACTCCATCTTCCTGGCTAGATGGAAATGTGAACAGGTCTAGGTTCCTGAAGCCCTCAGTCAGATGAGTGGTTTCCAACAGCTGAAGTGCTCGCTATCACCAGCTAAAAATGCTCATAAAGAATTCACTGAGAAAGAGAAGTTTACACAAGTACTGCAGTTCTGAACTGCAGAAAGTTTTAGCTTTGACAAAGAAAACATCTTGGAATAGCTTTGTTAAAAGCTCTGCCTATGTTCAACAAGGGCCATCAAGAATCAGCACTGGAACCTGTGTCTTGCCTTCACAGATCTGCCCTGCTGGAGACTGCCAATGCACCATCAATGCAGCTGGACATCAGGCTTAAAAACAGCTAGTCTCATCTCCACTCCAGGCAAAGTTTTAAACACATTTTGTTGACAGCTTTCAGTTTCTCGCTTCTTTTTCTTGTATGTTTAACAATAATTGCCAGTAGCCAGGGGGACTGTAGGCGGTTACTCTGAATCTGGGGCATCATTCATGGATAGTGTGGACTGGGGCCGGAACTTTTTTTTCTTTCCCAAATTAATTCTCTTGGAAGTTGAAAATGATTCGAATTTTTCCCTTTTTTTGGTTGCTTGAGGCAGGGTCTTGCTCTCTAGCCCAGGCTAACCTGGGATTCACCATGTAGTCTCAGGATGGCTTTGAACTCACAGCAATCCACCTACCTCTTTCTCTGGACAGCTGGAATTAAAGGCATGTGCCACCACGCCTGGCTAATTTTTTACTAATTCTAACACAGACCAAGACTTCTGTTTACACTTTCCTTGCCAATGGCATATGCTACTTAGGGTTTCTGAAGCTGACTGATGACAAATGAGCACCCAATCTGCTGACCCATTTTGGTAAATATCATGCACAACTAGAAGGGGATACATTTCACATCCTTAATATAATAGATGGTTTATAAGAGGGTTACTAGGCAAAGTCATTTTATTGTATATTTCTCAAAATCTCTGTAACCAACTAACACATTAAACTCATAGGAACATTTAAAGATGAACTTCATTCCTGGCTTCTTGAAACAGCAGTAAGCCTAACATGCAGAGTTTTCCAGCCACACTGGTCCTGATGATATGGTTAAATCTTACTATGTCCCCACAAAGCTAACGTGTAGACCTGTCAGAGGTGCCTGTGTGAAGAAACAACCATCTGACACGCTACTTGTGAAACAGTATATATTAAAGAAGCCTGTTAACATGTAGTTTAAAACTCAAAAGAAACTCTGAACAGCTGAAATGCCTTATAAATAGCGCAGACCCAGAGGAAGTGCAAACGTCTGCATTGTGAATTGTAGATCTTAATTACCGACAATGGCTGGTACAGCAAGTAGCACGGAAAAAAAGTGAAACAGTTGCACTGTTCATGGTTGGCAATAATTCTTCAGGAAAATATTTACTATCAATCAGTTATGAGAAAAGGGACTCTGTGCTCGTAAAACAGCACGTTGCTTCTCATACCAGGACCATTTTGCTTCAGCATAATCTGAATTTAAACAGCTTGTTTCCTGCGGATATAATTTTGGAAATAAATAAAACAAGTCTTCTATCAAAATCTGGAGTGAATGGAAAGGAACATCACATTTTTCTGTCTCAGTCAGTTTCAAACAGATTATTAGTCTCAAGTAAAAACCAACAAGAAGCACCACCAACAGCAGAAACACAGAGTATCTACACAGGACCACAGACTGGGTCTATTTCCAAACAAAGACAGTACTTTGCCTAGCTGGGCCAGGAATCGAGGCAGGAATGTTCAAGCAACTCAATTTTAACTGTATGTAATTATGGATACATGTATTGGAGGATATAAAGGTAAATTATAGAAAAGCCTGAAACCAAAATTTTCAGTAGTACTTCAATAAAGTCAATAAAAAGATAACATAAAAATTAATGTTCTTCAGTTTTTCAGTTAGTTTTCTTTCCTAATTAAAAAGCATCATGAAGGTTGACAATTAGGTACAATGTAATTA
Source organism: Jaculus jaculus (assembly GCF_020740685.1). Taxonomy (NCBI): domain Eukaryota; kingdom Metazoa; phylum Chordata; class Mammalia; order Rodentia; family Dipodidae; genus Jaculus; species Jaculus jaculus. The sequence goes on from NC_059102.1 coordinate 33,634,276, forward strand.
TGGATTTTAAAGACTAAGTTGACAGTCAATAATGACTATCCATTTAAAGCTATAATAAATATAGAGCTCATCATGTTCCCAAAATAGACCTTATAAACTACAGGGCTATAAGCAGATGAAACACGTTACAAAAAAAAAAAAAAAAAGTAAATAAATATACCTGGATCGGATTAAGGTATTTTGATAAAATGACCCCTCCCTATTTTTATTTTTAAGTGTTTTCTTAGGCCCTTTCCCCCTCTGAGTAAAAGATTCAGGAGATCACTGTCGACCTAGAGTGGCTGTAACTGGTGTCACAGTTGTGTCTTCCTATACTCTAACGCGTATGAAGAGGACTAAGGGTGTCCTTTTCCTAGAGCAAGAGTAAGACTGAGGCAACTGTTAAGGAGAGTTATGTACAGCACAGTAAAGCAGTCTAAACACAATATTTCTGCTTTTAAGCAGAATAAGTAATATCAATGATTTCTCAAAAATTCAAGTAATAGTCAACAAAAAGGACTTGAGACTATAATTGGTACTACTATCCAAACCACAATCACTGACCAGAGTTCAGCTGCTTTGCACTACCGGGGCATAAAAGGTTCCTATCACTTTTTTTTTTTTTTTTTTTGGTTTTTCGAGGTAGGGTCTTGCTCTAGCTCATGCTGACCTGGAATTCACTATGTAGTCTTATGGTGGCCTTGAACTCACGGTGATCGTCCTTCCTCTGCCTCCTGAGTGCTGGGACTAAAGGCGTGCGCCACCATGCCCAGTGGCTCCTATCACTATTATCACAGTTGTTCTGACATGGAGACAGTTGGGCATGTCAGTCACACTGGAGCAATCTGAATGAGTAAGGTGCTTGTAACAAGTCTAGAAGAAAAGCTCTGCAGCCATATCAATAAAGCAGAAGAAACTATTGTCAAAGACTAAAAGTAAAGAACAGGAAACAGGGGAAAGCTTCCAGACCTACACAAATAATGACAGGTCATTTCTTTCAAAGGTCAAGTAATAAATGAGGCCAACAGAGACAGTATGAAATCATGAGACAGATATAACACATGCTTAGAAGCAGAAAAACTCACACGATTGCCATGTTACTGGAAGCTGTTGCAATAAACAAAATTTTAATCTCCATGTCTTTATTTGATCAACTAACTGTGGCTCAAATCTGAAGCAATGAACTGCAAGACACAATGGTTGTCTCAAATGGAAATTATGGAAATTGTTACTAAATTAGAATGTGTAAGGGGACAGTGAAAAAAATTGGTGTCAGAATAATGTTAAGATAAGCAAGGATAGGATGAGAAGGTCACCATCTGGGAGCAAGTGAAACAGAATGATGAGCAGAAATGAGCAAACTTATTTCTTCGCCCAAGAGCATGAAAGAAATTACACCATTGTGCCAGATGCCAGAAGATTTCTAACTGTGCACCACTGAAGAAGTAGAGGGTGGGAGAAAAACAAACCCACCCCACTTCATACAGACACACCAACATAACTGAGTACTTTAGAGATACTGGCTTACAAAGTATGGGAAAACAAAGGGAACAGATGCTCACTTGGCCAGCTCTCAATGAAACTCATTAAAATTGTCACCCTGTCCTTGGATTGGTGTTCATGATAAGATTTTTGCCTTGTTTGGCCAGAAGTCATCCACTCGTGATAGCCAGAAAAAAAAAAAAAGAGAATACTTTTTTTACACCTCTGACTCCACACACAAATGCTGACATAAAACAGAATCAATTAGCACTTGCTAGTTGTTACTAAATAACTGAAAACAAAAACTGAATATAACATATTAATCCTTACATTTTGCAGCAACTTATTAAAATGTGAATTTAAAATACAACTGATGAGTTCTAACTTTTTAACTACAATTTTAAATAAATTCTGACTTTTTGTGTAGTTCTAATGGTAACTTTTAAAAATATTTATTTTTATTTATTCATGTGAGAAAAAGAGGCAGGAATATAGAAAGAATAGGCATACCAGGGCCTCTAGCCACTCAAACGAAATCCAGACACAGCTGCAACCTTGTGCATCTAGCTTTATGTGGATACTGGAGAATCAAAGCTGGGTCCTTAGTCTTTGTAGGCAAGAACCTTAACCACTGACCCATCTCTCTAGCCCTCTAATGGTAACATTTTATATGATATATTTTCAGTTAATAAAGTAGACCCAGAGACTACCATATGTTTTAGGAAATAAAAATAGTAAATACTATTGCTGCTACTATGGCCTGTTTCCATCTCCTCTTCTCCCCTCCCCTGCCATCCAAATCATGAGAATACAGCCTTTATGAAAAGAATCAGTATTCTTTTTTTTTTTTTAAATAGTTTTTCGAGGTAGGGTCTCGCTCTAGCCCAGGCTGACCTGGAATTCACTATGTAGTCTCAGAGTGGCCTTAAACTCACAGTGATCCTCCTACCTCTGCCTCCTGAGTGCTGGGATTAAAGGCATGTGCCACCACACCTGGCTAAAATTGGTATTCTTAAAAATTCACAAATAAAGCCAGGTGTGGTGGCACATGCCTTTAATCCCAGCAGAGGTAGGAGGATTACCGAGTTGAAGGCCACCCTGAGAATATATAATTCCAGGTCAGCCTGGGCTAGAGCAAGACCCTCCTCGAAAAACTTAAAAAAAAAAAGAATACGAATTCTATTCATAAAGTGAGACCCCACCTTGAAATAATAATTAAAAAAATCACAAATGAATAAGAAGAGATCCCTGAGAGCTTGGTTAGTTCCTCTTATAATAGAGAATGCAGGGCTGGAGAGAGAGTTTAGCAGTTAAGGTGCCTGCGAAGCCCAAGAACTCATGTTCACATCGTTAGGTCCCATGTAGCCAGAAACACAGGGATACACACGTCTGGAGTTTGTTCTCAGTGGCTGAAGGCCCTGGTGTACCCATTCTCTCTCTCTCCCTCTCTCAAAAAAATAATGAAAAAATAATACAGAATGCAACAAAAATTCTCCATTGACGAAGCCGAGTGAACCTTTAACTAAACACTAAATCTGACACCGATTCTTCCAGCCTCTAGAATTATTAAGAAATAAATTATTATTGTTAATAAGTCATCCAGTTTATGGTATTGTTGCTATAGTAGTACAAAGGAACAAAGGGAGCTGTCCTTGCATTTGTAACAAAGACTGAGACAACATGACAACAGTCCTAGCTATAGTAGTACCGGCAAGGGTCTGTGTGTATGAAATAACAGAGTAAAATAAGATAATGTTGGGAAAGATTTAAAGCAACACATTCTTAAGTGGTAATAAAAGCATTATTTTTGCAGATAAGTCAAAGTCTATAAACATGGCACACAATGACTATTACTTTTAGATTAATGAAAACAACTGACAAAAAAAGCCCAAAAGGCTATCTGACTATCATCCATCCACCCATCCATCCAGCTAGAGAATCTAAGTCATTGTTGACAGAAAAAAGCTTCAGATCTTTAATTTTTAGGGTTGTTTATGTATCTAAGCTATAAATAGGGCATATTTTTATACTTGAAGGAGGTATGCCTGGTGTGCCAATTCTCTCTCTTTCACTTTCTTTCTGTCTCTCTCACTCTCATAAAATAAAGGCCAGTCTGTTGGTTTGTCTCCAAAAGTAAACAAAACAAAACAAAACACCAAGATCACCAAATGCATTATTATTTCCTTTTTTCTTTTTCTTTCTCTTTTACTTGTGAGGTAGGGTCTCATACTAGTCCAGGCTGACCTGGAATTCACTCTGTAGTCTCAGGGTAGCCTTGAACTCATGGCAATCCTCCTACCTCTGCCTCCTAAGTGCTGAGATTGGCTCATTATTATTTCTTAACATTTGCCAACTCAATAACCAATGATAGCAACATAAGCACTGGGTTTCCTACAGTGCACGTCACATTTCTTATCCTCATGCCTTCCATAGTTTTGCACCCTATTTACTTGTATTTCAAAACAATGAAGGAACTTTTCAAAACAATAGTTCATTATCTTATTACAAATATTACTGATCCACATGTCATGATCTATAAGTTAAGTGTCAAACAGCAAATATGAATCACTCTAAAATGTGACTAGAAAATCAAATGAAAAAAATTCTGTCACAACTGAAGAGATAGGAAACCTAACTTACTCTGTATAAAATGATGCCTGTCTACATTCTTTTCTTAAATATATAATCTATAATAGGCCTTAATAACAATACTAAGATACTACAGACACAGAATTGTAACAATATGGCATAATATCTACCAGTGAAATGTTTTACTTACTTTGGTCACACAGTTTTCAGTCTTCATAGCAGTGCTTGCTAGACATACTGTTTCTTGGTTTATGCAGAGTCTGGCACAGCTGTTGTAAGTCTGTAAAGATAATTTTAAAGGAACAAAACTCAATTTTTTTAAGGAAAATTTTTATCTATTTGGGAGAGAATGAAACACAGAGAAAGAGAATCTTTAACATCTGAGCATTTCCACAGCCCAATCTCAGGTTTTTAAGATACTGAGATATTGATATACACAGCTGTTAAATTCTATTCTAGTTCTCAAGATCAACACATAGTAGGTACTATTTATAAATTCAAAATTTGTAGAAGTTGAGAGAAAAGGAACAAAGAGAGCCTATAAAACTCAATGGTGTGCCCATAAACAAGTATGTGAGAAGTAAATTTATTCCATGTATGTTGTTTTTCAAGGTAGGGTCTTATTCTAGCCCAGACTGACCTGGAATTCACTATGTAGTCTCAGGCTGACCTCGAAATCATGGCGATTCTCCTACCTCCTCCTCTTGAGTGCTGGGATTTAAGGCATACACCACCATGCCTGGCTTGCACACTAAAGATTTTCTACATCCCCTTAACCCAGAAATGTTGGCATCTGATAAGACATTAATCAAAACTAGAAAAATTAATCAAAACTAGAGATATAGATTTATCAGTGGTAGAACATGCATGAGGCCCTGGGTCCAATCTCCAGCATAACAAGGGACTGGAGAGATGGCTCAGCAGTTAGTCACTTGCTTGCAAAGCCTAACAGCCTGGATTCAATTCCCCAGTAACAATGTACTACAGATGCACAAAGTGGCACATGTATCTGGAATTCATTTAAAATGGTAAGAGGCCCTGGCACACCCATTCTTTTTCTCTCTTTCACCTTCCTTCTGTCTTTCTCTTAAATAAAGAAATAAATAATTTTTAGAAAAATCCCAACAAAACCAAAAAGCACTCTAAGAAGTTAGCTTGGAGCCAAGCTTGGTGGCATATTTATATAAATGTAAACCCAGCACTTAGGAGGCTAAAGTAGGAGGATGGTGAGTTGAGGCCACTCTGGGCTACATGAAAAGACCTTGTTTCCAAAAACAAGAAAGGGCTGGAGAGGTGGCTTAGTGGTTAAGGCACTTGGCTGCAAAGTCAAAGGACCCTGTTTTTGATTCTCCCAAGACCCACATAAGCCAGATCCACAAGGTAGTGCATGTGTCTGGAGTTTGTTTGCAGTGGCTGGAGGCCCTGGCACTTCCATTCTCTTTCTCTCTCTATTTCTCTCTCTCAAACAAATAAATATTAAAAAATAAAAGAAAGAAAGAACAAAGAAAAGAATTAACTTGATCTTATTCATGCTTCACTGGTTTTTCTCACTAAGCCCTCTTTCTGTTCAGATCTAGTCAAATTCAACATGGCTCGTATCTGCCAGGTCTCCTATGTTCTGGCACAATTTTGTTATTTCCTTGTCAAACAAGACTGATACTTTTGAAAATACTAATCAGTCAATCAGTAGGATTTCCCTCCACTTGGGTTTTGTCATTGTTACTAGAAAATTTTCAGTGCCAAGGACGGGATACCTTCCAGTGAATTGTTGGCCATGGAGGTCCCTGATGCCCCTAAAACATTACAGGCCATTGCTGAGGCTCTTGGCTTCCCACCAGTAATAGATGGTAAGACCCTATTGCTAAAGACTCCACATGATTGGGCAGCAAGGTCACTGAGAAGCCAAGCTGGAGCTGAGCTAAAAACCTCCTCCTTGTAGACCAGCTGACAAAAAGCTGGAAAAAAACTATGCAGCATACAGCCCTATGAGAGAGAGAAGTCAGCAGTGGAGATAAACAACAGTGGACAATGTAAGCCTTAAATTTGGCCAGTGAGGCCAAATGAATGAATGGGTGCAATAGTGGCATGTCTGTTATGGAGGAAAGCAACCATTCTCTAATTGGACTAGAGGCCTGTTCCATGGGAGGGAATACATCCCTGATACTGGAAACCTAATCAAAGGCCTATGGAGGGGGAGGTCATGAGCCCTAGGAGTAAATGCCTGTTCTTGTCTGACTAAATGCATATATCATGCTCACCAAACTGCCATGTAAGCACTTTACTTAACGTTCATACCCATATATTAATGCTCCTCTCACTTTTGGTCAGAGAGGCTTCTCTTTTCAGATGGCAGTGACCACTGCGATAATCCAAAAGGCAGCACCACAGTGCTGAGAAGTGACAGAGGAGTATATAGCACTGAAACACCTCTATCATACTTATCAAGGTTCAGGGTTCATTGCAGAAGAGGTGGGTGGAAAGAATATATTAACCAAAGGAAGGGTAGGACTGCTTACAATGCAATCGCTGAGACAGAAATTGGCCTGGATATCCATGACCTAAGTGACTAGCACTACTTTCACAAGACCCTAATAATAGGAGGAAAAGTTGATGACATAAAAATAAAAGAGACTAATTGAGAGAGGGAAGGGATATGATGGATGGAAAGTAGATTTGTGAAGGGGAAAGCAGGGGAGGGAGGGAATTACCATGGTTTATTGTTTATAATTATGGAAGTTGTAAAAAAAAAAAACAACCAAGACTTGCTGGGCATGGTGATGTACACCTTGAATTACAGCACTCAGGAGGCAGAGGTAGGAGCATCACTGTGAGTTCAAGGACAGCCTGAAACTACATAGTGAATTCCAGGTCACTCTGGACTACTGTGAGACCCTATCTTGTAAAGCCAACCATCCCCCCCCCCAAAAAAAGCCTTATAAAGAAGCAGATAAGGCAGTTATCAGGAGGAAAAAAAATAATGACCCAGAAATGTCTTGCTTATGGGAATTAGAACTAATAAGGCCTGTAAAAATAAATAAATATGCTCAACAAAATGACTTCAATAAAAGATAACAATCACAATGAGCAAATAGGTAAGAAAATTTGACCAGAAAGAAAGAAAAATTAAATGGAGAGCAATGTATGGTGGTAGACATGCCTGTAATCCAAGAAAAGGCAGAGGGACCGTGAGTTTGAAGCCAGCCTGGATTATATAGCGAGATTCTGTCTCAAGAAAAGCAGCAGCAGCCCAGTGTGGTGGTACACAGCCTTAATCCTAGCACCTGAAGGCTGAGGTAGGAGGATCACTGTGAGTTGAAGGCCAGCCTGGGCTACAGAGTTATTTCTGGTCATTCTGGGGGAGAATGAGACACCACTTCAAAAGAAGAAGAAAGAAAAGGGAAGGGAAAGGAATGGAGGAGAAAAGGGAAAAGAGGCTGGCATGGTGGTGCATGCCTCTAACCCCAGCACTTGGGTGGCAGAGGTAGGAGGATTGCTGTGAGTTCGAGGCTACCCTGAGACTATAGAGTGAATTCTAGGTCAGCCTGAGCTAGAGTGAGATTCTACCCTCAAAAAACCAAAAAAAAAAAAAAAAAAAAAAAGGAAAAGGAAGGAGGAAGAGGAGAGAGAGAGGGAGGAGTAAAAACATAAAATTAAAATTCTAAAATGAGCTAAGTTGAAATTCTAGAATTACAAAGTATAACTGGGCTGTATCTCAATGGTATAGTACTTACCTAGCACTCATAATGCTTCAGTTTGATCCCTAGCAACAAAGCAAGGGATGGGGTTGGATGTCGGGGAGGGGGTAGTATACTGACTGAAATTTAAAATTCACTGGACAGGCCTTAAAGGCAGATTGGAACCCAGATGTGGCAGTCTACACCTATAATCCAGGCTAGCATGCAAGAGGATCTTGAGTTTGGGGCCTGACTAGCTTATACAGCAAAACTTTGTCTCAAAACAACAAAAACAAAACCAGCCCAGCAGGTTGAAGTACACAGAAGAAAAGACTGGTAAATTTAAAGACAGATTAACTGGAATGACACAAACTGAAGAACAGAGAGAAAAAGGACAGAAGTCTCCATCAACTGTGGGACATTTTCTGGTCATCTAATGTATACGTAAGTGGTGTCTGGAAGAAGAGAACAGGACACCAAAATAAGAATAAACAGAGTGACTAAATAATCTCCAAATTTAGTGAACATCACTACCTTAGTGATCTAAGATCAGTAAGCCACAGGCAGATTATAGAAAATAATACTTAGTCCCAATATCATTAAAATGCTAAAAAGGGGGCTGGAGAGATGGGTTAGCGGTTAAGGCACTTACCTACAAAGCCAAAGGACCCAGGTTTGATCCCCCAGGACCCACATAAGCCAGATGCACAAGGTCACATATGTGTCTGGAGTTCATTTGCAGTGGCTGGAGGCCCTGGCACACTTATTATGTCTCTATCTGCCTCTTTCTCTCTCTCAAATAAATAAATTAAAAAAAATTTTAAATGCTAAAAAAAAAAAAAAAACAAACCAACCAGTGGCAGAGAAACCTTGAAAGCAGACAAAGAAAACAGCCAGTTTTAAATAATGTAGCCCATGCCTTTAATCTCAGCATGTGGGAGGTAGAAGTAGAAGAATCATGAGTTCAAGGTCATCCTCTGCTACATAGTGAGTTTAAGGCAAGCCTGGGCTATATGAGAGAGACCTTGGTCCTCCCCTCCAAAACAACAAAAATCAAATTACTACCTGTTGAATAAATAAAACAGAAAAGGTACAAATATCCAAAATGACAAGATCCTGGATAGCTCTAGTTATAAAATAAAGTCAAACTTATAAAAAAAATTTCCAACAACGAAAACTTCAGGCCCAAATAGCTTCACTGGTGAATTCTATTAAATTTTAAGAAACAACACTATGGGCTGGAGAGATGGCTTAGCGGTTAAGCGCTTGCCTGTGAAGCCTAAGGACCACGGTTCGAGGCTCGGTTCCCCAGGTCCCACGTTAGCCAGATGCACAAGGGGGCACACGCATCTGGAGTTCGTTTGCAGAGGCTGGAAGCCCTGGCGCGCTCATTCCCTCTCTCTCCCTCTATCTGTCTTTCTCTCTGTGTCTGTCGCTCTCAAATAAATAAATAAATAAAAATTAAAAAAAAAAAGAAACAACACTAGAATCATATACAAATACATTTACAACAAAGGAAGAAGGGAGGATTTCTCAATTCATGAGACCAGCATAAACCTGATACCAAAAATCTGTTAGAGATACTACAAAGAAAACTTCAGACCAATATCTACTGATGCGCCAGACAGAAAAAGTCAATGAGGGCAGCTCATGTAATTCACTGCATTAATGGAATAAAGGGAGGGGACTATCTGATAAATTTCAGTTTTTAAAAAATGTATTTGGCTAAGTACTCATTCCATAATAAGAAATTTAGACAGTTGGGAATAAAAAGTTAAATCTCTTAATCTCTTAATGGGTATTTAGAAGTTTTAACTAATAGGATTCTTAATGCTGAAAGATTTAACACTCTCTTTAACCCCAGCACTCGGGAGGCAGAGGCAGGAGGATTGCCGTGAGTTCGAGGCCACCCTGACACTATATAGTGAATTCCAGGTCAGCCTGGGCTAGAGTGAGACCCCACCTTGAAAAAACAAACAAAAAGATTTATCACTCTCCCTCAAAAACTGAGAAGTTTTCTTACCATATCAATTCCACAATATATTGGAGGTCAAAACCAATTAAACCATTAAAATAAAGCAAGAAAAAACAAAAGGCAAGTAAGTCAGAAAAAAAAACAAAACAAAACACAGGGCTGGGAGGGAGATGGCTTAGTAGTTAAGGCTCTTGCTTGCCTGAAAAGCCAAAGGACTCAGATTTGATTCCCCAGGACGTATGTAAGCCAGATGCACAAGATCATGCATGCATCTGGAGTTCGTTTGTAGCAGCTGGAAGTCCTCACGCACACATTCTCTCTCTGTTTGCCTTTCTCACTTCAAATAAATAAAAATAAAATAAATTTTTAAAAAAGAAAAAAAAGAAACAAAGGTGTCTTTATTCATGACTGGAAATGAGGTCAATATTCAAAGATCAATTGTATTTTTATATTCCAGCAATAATTAAAGAGTGAAAAAAGACTTGTGAAAAAGCACAAGGAAACATTAAATACCTAGAAAAAACTTTACTTATGTGCAAGAAAATGAAAGCACTACTTAGACAATTGCTTGGGAGAGTTGGGGAGATGGCTCAGTAGGTAAGGTACTTGCTGTGTAAGAACACAAGGACCTGAATTCAGATCCCCAGCACCCATGAGCTGGACATGGTTGTACATGCCTGTGACTCCAGCGCTGGGGAAGAGGAGACAGGAGGATCCCTGAGCTGAATTGATGATTTAGGGGGAATCAGTGAGAGACCCTATCTCAGAAAAAGGTGGAAAAATAATTGTGTAAGAAAACTGACATTAACGTCTGACCTCCACATGTACCTGCACCTGCATGCATCCAAACACAGGTGTGCACCCATACACATATGGGCAGGCATACACAGACCCACAAGTACCACATATTCGTTCTTCCCCGCAAAAGAAAGAAAATTGCTCAGGAGACTTTAAAGACCATAAATACCAAGTTTACCAACTAGAAGGCTCAATATTGTTAAGCTGTTAATTTACTAAAAATGTATTCACTATTTCAATAACACCCAGATCAACACCTGACATATTTTCTTTCTTTCTTTTTTTAAAATTTTTTATTTATTTATTTGAGAGCGACAGACAGAGAGAGAAAGACAGATGGAGGGAGAGAGAGAGAGAATGGGCGCGCCAGGGCTTCCAGCCTCTGCAAACGAACTCCAGATGCGTGCGCCCCCTTGTGCATCTGGCTAATGTGGGACCTGGGGAACCGAGCCTCGAACCGGGATCCTTAGGCTTCACAGGCAAGCGCTTAACCGCTAAGCCATCTCTCCAGCCCCATATTTTCTTTCTTGTAGACAGGCTCTCATCCAGCCCTGGCTGCTCTCCACTCTCACTTGCATCAGTCTTTCTTGTGCTGGATTGTAAGCATGTGCCACTATGCTCAGCTTGACTTCTGCTTATTAACAGGAGTTGCTAGATGGGTCCTACAATTCCTTATTAAAGATCAAGCATCTGGAATAATCAAAACAATAAAAAATACAAATAGATTCCACTTAATTTTAAGACTTTTATATAAGGCTACAACAAGCAAAAAAAAAAAAATGTGGCATTTGATTCAAGGACAGATAGCTATCATTTGTCTTGTCCTCCTTTTCTGTAGGGACTGAAGTAGAGACAGGGGAGGGCACCAGAGGTTGCCATCAGCACTGTGCTGTGCCCACCAGCAGTTTCTTTTCCAGAAGGTTCAGAAAAGACCACTCTCAGAGATAACTGGTTTCTGACAAATCCTCTGGTGTAATTCATTGGGGAAATGGAGAGTCTTTCAACAGTAATGCTAACGCATCTGAATACAAAATAATGAGCACCAAGCTCTTCTACAAAGTGCAAGAATTCACTGGAGGTGACTCAGACGTAAACATAAAAGCTAGAAGTTACAAAGCTTGTAGAAGAGAAATGAACATGGTGTCTTCAAACCTATGGGGCATGCAGAGATGTCTTTGATAGGTCAGAAGAAAATGTTGAGAGGGTGGGCTTCATGAAAAAAGTCAGAGATTCTTTTTTTTTTTTTTTCAAGGTAGGGTTTCACTCTAGCCCAGGCTGACCTGGAACTCACTCTGTAGTCTCAGGGTGGCCTCAAACTCCCAGTGATCCTTTTACCTCTGCCTCCCAAGCGCTGGGACTAAAGATGTGCACCACCATGCTCAGCTTGAGGTTCTTAACAAAACACACTATAAGTAGAGAAGCCACAAGCTGTAAGAAAATATCTGACAAATGACTTGTATCCAAACTTCAATATAGGTGAGTCTAAAAATAATAAAAGACAAACTGTGCAATATTTAAAAGTGGCTGAGGGCTGGAGAGATGGCTTAGCGGTTAAGCCCTCACCTATGAAGCCTAAGGACCCCGGTTCGAGGCTCGGTTCCCCAGGTCCCACGTTAGCCAGATGCACAAGGGGGCGCACGCGTCTGGAGTTCGTTTGCAGAGGCTGGAAGCCCTGGCGCACCCATTCTCTCTCTCTCCCTCTATCTGTCTTTCTCTATGTGTCTGTCGCTCTCAAATAAGTAAATAAAAAATGAACAAAAAAATTAAAAAAAAAAATAAATAAAAGTGGCTGAGCTGGATGTGGGGATGCTTGCCTTTAATATTACATTATAGTATATATTATTACAATTATAATCTTTATTATTATATAGAGCAGGAGAGGCCATATCTCAAAATAAAAAACCACCAAAAAATAAATAGTTAGATGGGCTGGAGAGTTGGCTTAGCGGTTAAGCACTTGCCTGTGAAGCCTAAGGACCCAGGACCCACGTTAGCCAGACACACAAGGGGCGCATACATCTGGAGTTCGTTTCCAGTGGTAGGAGGCCCTGACGTGCCCATTCTCTCTCTCTCTCTCTGTATGTTGCTCTCAAATAAATAAATATACAAATAAAAATCTAAAAAATAAATAAATAGCCAGAAACTGAAACATAGACTTCACAAAAGGAAATATCCAACAGCCAATAAACACAATAAAAAAGTACTAAAAACATACTGACCAAAAAGCTTTCTATAAGGGCTGGGGGTGTAGCTCAATGGTACAGCACTTGCCTAGCATTCATGAAGTCCTGAGCTCAATTCTCAGCTCTGCCACAAACAAACAGCTTTACAAAAAAGTTCTGTAAACCACTAAGCCATCTCTCCAGCCCCAAATGGTTTCATGTAAGATTATTTCAGCCAGACGTGGTACACATGCTTGTAATTTCAGCATTTCATAATTCTATTACTCAGGAAGTGTAGGCAAAAGATCTCAAGTTCTGAGCTATGTAGTGAGACTGCTGCCAAAGAAATTCATTCCTAGCACTTCATCTGTAAAGATACAAATGTAGTGCCATGCATGGTGGCGCATACCTTTAATCTCAGCACTGGAGGCAGAGGTAGAAGGACTGCCCTGAGTTTGAGGCCAGCCTGGGACTACACAGTGAGTTCCTGGGCAGCCTGAGCTAGAGAGAGACCTTACATTGGAAACAAAAGATACAAATGGCTCAGGTGCTCATCAGAAGAACAGAAAACAAAGTTCAGTGTTACTGAAATAGTAAAATAAGAATAAACACTGATATACACAGAAGCATGGATGAATCTTACAAATGCTAGTCTGACTGACAAAAGTGAGACATCCCAACACTTGATTTTACCACATGCAATTCTGGGAAAGGCACACTCATCTCCAGCAAAGATAAGTCCAGCAGCGTGTGGTTCAGTGGGGGAAGAAACTGGAAGGACACTAAGGCAACTTTCCTGGATAATGAAATGTTACAGCTTGATTGAGCTGGTAAACAGATTTATAAAAAATTCACTAACTTATTTTTTTTCAGTGAAATCTTAACAACTGCCCAACTAATATTTTAGAGGGGAAATTATTAAAGATTTGTTCAATCAATAAAAATATCACTTTAATTTTCCTAAAAAAGTAAATTATGAGGGCCAAGTGGGTACTTTTTAAAAATTGTTTTTATTTTTATCTATTTTTCATTAAAATGTATTTATGTATGTGTATGTATGTATATCTGTGTGCACACATAGAGGTCAGAGGAGTTATCTGTTCCATTTTCTTTGAGACAGGGTCTCCTGCCATGTGAGTGGCTTTCCATGGATGGCTGGGGAATTGAATCCAGTCTGGCAGGATTTGCAAGCAAGTACCTTTAATCACTGACCTATCTCTCTGGCTCCTAAAACATGTTTAATAAAAGTTATAGCAGGCTGGGTGTGGTGGCACACGTCTTTAATCCCAGCACTCAGGAGGCAGAGGTAAGAGGATCACTGTGAATTCAAGGCCACCCTGAGACTACATAGTGAATTCCAGGTCAGCCTGAACTAGAGTGAAACCCTACCTCAAAAAAAAAAAAAAAAAAAAAAAAAAAAAAAGTTATAGCAGGGAGCAGGTGTGGTGGCTCATGCCTATAATACCAGCATTTAGGAGGCTGAGACAGAAAGATTGCCTTGAGTTCAAGGCCGATACTGGCTATATTGCAAGACCCTGTTTCAAAACAAAACAAAACAAACAAACAAACAAAAAACAAAGCAACATTCAGCCAGGCATGGTGGCATACACCTTTAATACCAGGAGGACAGCCATGGGTTCAAGGCCACCCTGAGACTACATAGTGAATTCCAGGTCAGCTAGAGCAAGACCCTACCTCGAAAAAAACAAAAACAAACAAAAATTATGAAGCATAGAAAAACTTCAATACTATCCTCTTTCCCCTTCATGAATGAGTATAACATGGTCAAAGGAACATTAGATTCAGAAAACCCATTCCAGGCGAGGGAGTTTCCTAAGTGGAAAGAGCTAGGATATAGGCTTTTGTCGTTTTACAATTTATCTGTGAAATGGGTATATGACCTTGTTTATATCCCAAGGAAGTAACATGTCTACATAAACTCAAACTTGTCAGTCTTTTGACTGTTCTACAGTAAAAAGGCAAAAACCTTCAACATTTTATTAAAATTTCTTCCAGTTTGAAATCAGGCTAGTGAATAAAATAGCTACAGGCAAGCTAGGTTCTGTCCCTGTGCAACATTTGAAAAGGCAGCATCATTGCTGAACCACGGGCACAGTGTTTTGCGTTGGAGTACTTTAATACAATTTTATATTGCATATAAAGCACATAAGCATAAACCAGTAAGATGGCTTGCTGAAAACTACCTTCTTTGTGAAAGCAGGCTGTAATTCTGAACAACTTTTCAATTTTCACACTGCTGCTAGGGTAAAACATTTTAAAGAGTTTAATTTTTTACAATGGATTCAATGACATAGGATTATCTAACAAAGTAATGGCTAATCAATAGAAGGTTTAGTTGTCAGGTGAAACATATAACACACTAAAAGGGATTGATTGCCAGGCTTCTCCTTATTTACTAGAAGGTATATATTTAAAATGACACAAACTTGTTACCAGGCTGCATTCTTTTAACCTTGCAAAAAGCTGCTTAAGAAATCTGTTCAACAGCCCTATAGCAAAACAAGATATAGTATAATGAGAATGGTTAGTGACTGGGGCTGTGGTGGGGAAACAGGGACCTTCAGATATACAGCAACATCAAACCATGTCCCAGGCAAGAATATGGGAATGAAAACATGAACTACAAAGCAACATCCAGGGGGGCTGAACTAGGCTTCAACACCACCACACATGCGCTACTGAATCACATTTAAAGACACAAAGATCTTCCTACTTCTTTCCATGTTCTAAGGACAGATTTTTTTTTAAAGAGCTCATGTGGCTGGGCCCAATAGGCTTATTCTTCTTTTTCATCTCTCTTTCCCTCTTCTTTCCTCCTCCTCTTTTAATTTTTGTTTATTTATTAGAGGCAGGGGAGAATATGGGCATTCCAGGGCCTCTAGCCACTGCAAATGAACTCCAGGCACATGTACCACCATGTGCATCTGGCTTATGTGGCTTCTGGGAAATCGAACTTGGGTCCTTAGGCTTCACAGGCAAGCGCCTTAACGGCTAAGCCATCTCTCTAGCCCTCTTCTTCCTTCTTTTTTTTTAAAGTGGTGCATCCACTGTAAGCACTGAGCACAAAATGAATTGGGCCCATATGGACTTTGACCAGCATATAAGCTATTTCCTTTATAATTTATTCACACTATCTCAACTCTCTATATGAAAATATACTTTTTATGGTCATTGCAACCCAGGAGTTCAATAATATTTTTTCCACTAAGTCAGTGATTACACAATTTATCAAAGAATGATTACACTGAAATAAAAATAAAACAAAACACCAACCCCCTATACAGTCTTCTTTTCTCGAAGTAATTTTAAGAAAGCTGGTTATTAAATTGCTTCTTTTTGAAAAAGGGTTTTTGTAGCTAGGCACAAATTGCCAAGCCATTTTTTTTGTTTTGTTTTGTTTTTAAATGTTATTATACTCTGAAGGATTCAGCAGAAGTGGGAAGTTATATAAACAAATCACTTCATCGGATTCAGAAAGATCACCTTTGTCTTACTTAAGAGACCCACATTAATTACCTTTAAGGTCTTTTACATGGACTATTTAAAATATGTACCATTTATTTATTTATTTCAAATGAGGTGCTTCTTCCAAAGTATTAAATAATGTCTACAAATGCAAAAGCATTTCTATAAACAGGTAATTAAAACAGATGACTAAAATTAAGTCAAGCTGCAAAACATTACCCAGAATGCACTGTAATTTTTTTTTAATAAACATCTCAGGCAATTTTTTTCCATCCAAAGCCCAAAGCACTTCAGGGAGAAAGAAAGAGGTAGGAAGTTTCAGAGGGTAAAAAACACACATATATAATGAAATAATGCCAAACCCTAAACTAAAGTATTTACAAGATAGTCCCTTAAGCACAGTTTGTCATATTGCAATTACACCTTGACTACTGCCAAGCCAAAGTGCTTACTATTGCCACTAGAGGGAGAAGTGTCATAACACAAAGCTATGGCAGATAGGGAATGGGTTTTCCTGAGCAATTATCAGAACAAAGCTCCCTTGGCTGCGTGTACCTTCTAATTACTCAATACAATTAAAATGACTAACCTAAAACAAATAGAAGAAAAAACTGCCTGCCTGATAGCAGGAACTTCATTAAACCTTCCCCCTCATCAATCAAAGCAGAAAGAAGGGAATGCCATCATATATGAACATTACAGCGCGATTAAAGGAAGTAAATTCTGTGAGAATTTATTTTATTTTTTAAAGGAGAAGGGACGCTTAAAAAAAGAAATGTAGTGGTATTTACCCATCTGGATGCTGCTTGAAAACAAATTGTCCTCCAAAGAACAGAAATACAGTATGTTTCTCTCAGTTCACTGGCTCATGAATGACTTGTTGTTTTGTTAATACACACTCTAATGTCATTTTGTGTGTGTGTGATGCGACTCTTCCTCCTACTCACCCAGCTGTAGAAAGGAGCTCTGCCCATCAGGCTTCTTTGCTTAGATACTAGGGGTTTTAACATTAAGCGCCTTGCTGCTGGGTTTTGTGGATCTACTCGTTGGTGATGTTTAGAACAATGCAGAATTTTTTTTTTTTGGGGGGGAGGACTATCTTAGGCAAGCAAAACAGTTACTTATTCCTTCTAAAAGACTAGTACCTCCTTTTATAAAGCTCAATCATTAACAGAAGATGACAATGGAGTCATTTTTCTTTCAGCTGACAATTGTGACATTTTTCCAGCAGTGTGCAAGGTGTTGAAAACCTGGCAGCTGTTACCTCCTGGGATGAAGATACTTTTTTATCCTCCCTTGACAGTTTAACTCAGTGGGTCAGCACCTTTAAAGACTGCAAAGTATCCTTGAAGAGGATGGAAGCTTGAATTACTGCTCCCTCCCTAATCAATGTAAACCCTCACTGCAGGTGAAGTCTCCATCTATAGAGGTGCACGGGGGAGGAAAATGTAATGCCCTGAGCCAGATGGTTTTTATCTTGTTTTTAAAGAATAAAGGAACAAGCTAACAAGGGAGACAGCTACTTTGTTAGCTTCTTGGCCTCTCTCATGGCTTTGCATCCCCAGGGTTCCAGCTACACAAGAGAAAGAATACAGAAAAACGTAAACACTTAAAGAAATATAACTAGAGGGCTGGCATCATGCTGCTTTCAAAGAGTTGAGAGAGAGCCACTCAGTGCTTATTTATCACTGCCCACGTTCTCAGGATGGTAAGTGGACACATACACAAAGAGGGTGGGGGATGGGAGTAGGATTAGACAGCGGTCACAATTTACTCAATTACAGAGAAAGGCAGGGCTGACAGATCCTATTAGCACCAATGTGAAGCAAAGAAGAGTTGCATGCTGTAATGCTACGCTTTCCAAAAGTAATGAGGGACTCTCAATCCTCCCAGGCCTTTGCCCTCCACACCAGATAAGAAGAAAGCCATAAAAACAGTGGCTATGCTTTCCTTAGCTTCACAACTTAAAGTAAATGCAGAGAGAAAATTGTATCTACTGTGTCCATTCTTTAAGCTCAGACTTCATGCCAAATGATAAACTTGGGGATTGTATCCCCCAACTTTATCCTTCAATATTTGTAATTTCTCTGTCAGGCTTTGGAAGTGTTGTTATGGAGGCCTTATAGCACAAATTAAGCAGTTTTGCTTCCTTTTTTTTTGAGAAAGGGTTTGTATCAGTTTGCAACCATTTCTACCTTAAATCTTAGTTGAAAGCCTTATGAGCATTTTGATAATTAAAATGTTTTAGTTAATTAACAAAAGGTTATGATGTTAGTTTTCTAAGCTGTATTTTTAAACAATTGGTCCATTTCATCTAAGTTGTTCAATTTTGGAGAAGTTGTCTATACTATTCCATTATTATTCTTTTTATGTTTATAAGAATTACAGTGATAATCTTTCTTTCCAAATTAGCATGTTGCAGTCATGTCCTTTCAACAGTGGCAAAGCTCTACTTCAGAAGAATTCACATAAAGAACAAGGTCTATAATAATACTAAATTGTCAGAACACAAGTGAACTTTTTATAATCATGTGTAAGGGTTTTAAAAAACATATCATTAGAAATATGAGCAAAAAATTTCATGTCAAGGGACTGGTCTACATGATGAAAAATTCAACTACCATCAACACTAGGTATAAGGTAGCCTTGACTTTTTTTTTTTTTTTTTGATCTATAGGTCATGACCATATATAGACAGACAAGTAAACAGTAAAATGGCAAATGGCACTTTCTTATTGTTATATGCAACAGAGAAAAGGAGTTTAAACGGCTTACATATGTGTCCTACCTTTAAAAAAACTCAGCAATGGGGTAATCAAGTTCAGGGCAGTCCTGGACAGCTGCCCTGTGACCCGCTTCTATTGACCCCTGCTATTCATCACTCTTCCCTAAGATTGAGAGGGCAAGCTCCTAGGGAGTGACCACCACAATAGACAGACACAAGCCAACAGTAATCTGGTTCGAGCAAAAAAACAGATGGCGCTGCAATAAATTTACAAATGTGCATTCATGGGCTGTTAAAACACCCAGAAGCTGAAAGACTCCAACGGCCCCAGGAGGATCTCCTACTTCCCGTGTCTAAAGGCCATCTCTCTTTCCAAGAACACCGAGTTCATGCTCTTCACAAAGAGAATAGAGATAAACTCTTTTACAAAGAAGGGAGGGAGGGGGAAAAGCCTCATGACCTAATTAATCTCCAGAGCTTGGATCTCAACACTGAATGACAGATACTAGAAAAATCATTCTGGAGCACTAGCGGGAGGGGGAGGTTGTTAAATTAAAGGGAAAGGAATGAAGAGAACCTTCTAAAACAGCAAGAAAGAAAAAAAAAGAACATTAAAGAACATTAAATCTCTTTCAAATACTGCACACAACAGATCTTGCAAGTAGAAAATGATTCAATAATGCATGCATTTATTTTTAAAATGAATCAGATTAGTCCCATGTGTGACCTGCTGGTCCATCTGTATGTGCTGGACTTAATAGGCACAATTCTCTCTCTTGCTTCAGTTTGAAGTATGAGAGAGATAAATTTAGTTTAATTTTCAACAGATCAGCCTATCCATTTTCCAAATGGACCATCTGGATCAGCCTATTAAAATTAATTTATAACTTTGCAGAGTGAAAATTCGTTTGTTAGCTTAAATAAAGTTGCCAAAACTTTTTGTTGTGTCATTGTTTTCTGACAGTTGTTTCTCCATAATGGAAAGAGTGTTTCCACCTCCAAATTTATCTTGTTGCACTATTGACTTAGTTTATTAACCTGGTATTTATCTCTAAATAATTAAAACTATAATTGTTCTAACATCAATGACTGATCATCTGTTTGTCTGTTTGTTTACAAAGCTTCCTGAACTGACTCAATTCCATTTAAAACAATTATTTTTTTAAAAAATGGGAAAGTGTCGGTCCAAAAACTGTTAACATATAGTAAATTAAAAAAATAAGCCAGGCGTGGTGGCATACGCCTTTAATCCCAGCACTGGGAGGCAGAGGTAGGAGGATTACCGTGAGTTCAAGGCCACTCTGAGACTCTATAGTGAATTCCAGGTCAGTTGAGCTAGCATGAGACCCTACCATGAAAAACCAAAAAGAAAAAAGGGCTGGAGAGATGGCTTAGCACTTAAGGCGCTTGCTGGCAAAGCCAAAGGACCCAAACTCGCTTTCCCAGGACCCACAGAAAGCCAGATGCACAACATGGTGCATGTGAGTTCCTTTGCAGTGGCTGGAGGCCCTGACATGTCCATTCTCTGTCTGCATCTGCCCCTCCCTCTCTCTAATAAATAAATTTTTTTTTTTAAAAAATGAATGGGGCACGGTTTCAAACACATCCCTCTAAATTGAAGATAGGAAAACTGCAAAAGTAGAAATGCTTTAGCAACAATAAGATCTGAGTTCCAAATCAATGACTAGCTAAAGTCAAGTTCAACTTCCCCAAGCCTCCATTTTCTTTAATCACACTATCTCTAGAAATTCTGCAAGGTTACTGTGAGGATTAAATGAAATAAATATATTCATGGTGGATGCTCAACACAAACTAGGTTGGTTAAGCACTTAACAATGCTATAAATGCAGGTAAACTTACAATTCTTTTTAATGCTGCTGGTGCTCATTGTATCCAGCTTTATATGAATGGGTGACATATTTGTTATTTGGCACTATTAATAATTTGTTTTTGCTTCCAACAAATATGTTACAGGTTTCTACAGGTAAGTACAAATTTTCAGCAAGTGTTCTGGACATTATAGTTTTAAAAAAGAAAAGCACCATATCGCTGAACTTTCACAAGTTAAATCTGTTATTTTATTTTATTTTATTTTTTTTTTTGAGGTAGGGTCTCTCTCTAGCCCAGGCTGACCTGGAACTCACAGTGATCCTCCTACTTCTGCCTCCTCCTGAGCGTGGGGATTAAAGGTGTGTGCCACCATGCACAGCTGAAATCTGTTACCTTTTGGAAGTAGGGGCAAAGATAAAAAGGTTTCAGAGTAATCATCTATAATAAAGGCTGTTACTTGCCTCAGTTACTTAGTGAGACCCTGCCTCAATACTTTTTTTATATTAAATTATAATGTAAGGCTCAGGAGATGGCTTTTGCAAAGCTTGCTGGCCGAGGTTCAATTACCCACGTAAAGCCAGATGTGTAAAGTGGCACATGTGTCTGGAGTTTGTGTGCAGTGGCAAGAGGCTCTGCCACATGCAATCTCTCTCATTTTTTCTCTCTCTCTATCCCTTTCTCCCTCCTTGCAAATAAATAAATAATATTTTTAAAGTAAAATTATAATGTTTAAAGAATCTTAACAGGAAAATAGTTTGGAGTCATCTTTGGTTATCTTTCCTAAACAAGAAGTCTTTTCTTTGATTTTAATATTTACTACATAAGTTGTCTTGTACTTTTGTACCTAGTATATTAAGCTTTTTAAATGAAATAATGGGAAATAATGTTGCCTGATTGAAACTTATGGCTATAGCCAGATCAACTTCTGAGTCCAGGACTCTTAATTTAAACTTACATGGTTAAAGAATAGTAAGTCAAGGATTTCCTGTCTTCTGTTTTGTTGTCGGAAGCTTTTTGTTTTAGGTAAGACTGAATTTCATACCTGTCTAAGTGAATTCTTCTCTGGTATTATCTTCCTAGGGGGTTCGCCATTATTACAGTCTTCTCTCTCTGAGGAATTCTGTGAAAGAAAGTAAGCTTTAATTCAGTTCTCATTATCTTCAATCTTATTCTATGGGAGTAAACTGAATTACATTTCTAATTCTGTAAGCTAGAACACCATGTATATTTACATGTTTGAATAGTTATATCCATACAGACACACACATATGTAAAGGAAAACATATGCCTGTGTATGTAAATGATCTCAGTAGAAGGTACCTGGTCTATGCTTAAGTACTGACCAGGATAATCACATTGATTAGGATGAAAAGTCGAGTTTATCACTTTGATACAGGTTGACACTGGACTCAGAAAAGTTCCAGGTCACAATTAGCTGTTGATAACTTAATCATAATTATTACTTTTTCTTTTAGATAGATTTCAATTATTATATATATTTGGTTGATATTTATATCCAAGGCTGGATTCTAAAAAAAAAAACAAAAAAATGGGTCTTTCCTTGTTTGTATCAGATCTAATTCTCTTTTAGTAAATAAAAGTAGCATAGTAACAAGCAAAAATGTAGCATAGCTCTGAGTACAAAATATTTAACCTGTGGTCCAAGATTAGAGCCTATTTCTTGTTACTGTCATCTCAGAGAGCAGTTATAAGAGCCTAAAATGTCAATAGGATTTTTATATACTACGGAAGATGAAAAACAACCCAGTTATTAAATGAGTACAGGGCTGGTGAGATGGCTTAGCAGATAAGGTGTTTTCTGGCAAAGCCAAAGGACCCAGGTTTGATACCCCAGTACCCACACAAAGCTGAATGCGCAAGATGGTACATGTGTCTGGAGTTTGAGGCCCTGGCGTACCCATTCTCTCTATATCTGTTTCTCTCTCTCAAATAAATAAATAAAATATTAAGAAAAAGATAATAAGTTCAAAAATGCTAAAATTCTGCTAGTGAACCTAAGTCAAATATAGAAAATTCAAATTGTATTTATTTGTGTTCTATGTTGTACAACTACATTTGTTAATGTTAATGTTTTATAATTTGTAGCTGATTATGTTCATTATATTACATATAGCCACCATTCTAACTGGGAAGTTACTTTATCTTTAGATACAGAAATTATTTTTAATGTCTGAGTTTATCTAAAAATTACTGTGCTGTAGGTCTATATGTGTTGTTTTATGCTGGTATCAAATATTATAACACATTAAAGGGTAAAAAAGTACTATCCTCTAAGGTATTCTCACCATGTGGCAGTATCTGTGTGCCTTGTGTGTCACCGTTGGTTACATGACAGATGCCAATGTTCCTTTTGGGCAGAAATCTTTTATGAGGGTTTAACTTGATATTTTACATTTATGATTAACACTTTATGCTAAAAGGCCCCAAATTAAGCCAAAAAAAGAATGCTATGCTCCAAGCAAAGGGACAGAGAGGTAAGCACTGCAGAGTTCTGTCTTCTTTTCCTCCTCATAACTTTTTTTAAAAAACGTCCTTTTTGAGGCAAGATTTCACTCTAGTCCCAAATTGACCTGGAACTCACAAGGCCAGTCTAGTCTTGAACTTAAAAGGATCCCCCTACTTCAGCCTCCTAAGTGCTAGGATCAAAGGCATGAGCTTCCTTGTTTTAAAGAAAAAAAAACTGAATGAAGAATATCTATCAAATAGTCGAAAATGGGTTGGAGAGATGGCTTAGTGGTTAAAGTGTTTGCCTGCAAAGCCAAAAGATACTGGTTCGATTCCCCAGGACCTACGTAAGCCAGATGCACAAGGAACACATGCATGTGGAGTTCGTTTGCAGTGGCTGGAGGTCCTGGCACACCCATTCTCTCCCTCCCTCTCTCTCTGCCTCTTTATCTCTCTCAAATAAATAAATAAATAAAATTTTTTAAAAAATCAGAAAAGAATACAGTTAATGACTAGGTGGTATTATTCAAAGGGGTAACTCCTGGAGCCAGGGAGACAGTGCTAAAGTGCTCGCCTTACAAGCATGACATGAAGACCTGCATTTGATCCCTAGAACCTACATGAAAAAAGCTGGGTGAGACTGAAAATAAATAAATAAGCAAGCCAACTGGTGTACCTTTGTGATTCCAGTGTGGGGAGGTAGAGACAGTGCCTCCTTGGGGGTCAGTGGCCAGCCAGATTACCCTACTTGTCAAGTTCTAGGCCAGCAGGAGACCTTGTCTCAAAAAAGATATATGGTGCCTGAGGAACAACACTCAACGTTACCAACATGTACCCATAGGGGTGCATATACAAAAAGAACTTTTTAAGAAGGAAGAGGAAAAAACCCATAGACATTGTTTTTTTCTTTTAAAAGATAAGCTAACGCAACACTTTTATTCTGCCCCAACCACTATAAGAATGTCCACCAAAACAAACAAACGTCCAACAACATTATTACATAAAACAGAAGTAGAGTTGCTAAATAGGTGTGACATCAAGGGCAAGGAATAAGTATCTTCCCAATACTGAAGGAGAAATACAGAATGTCAATGAAAAAGAGATGACCAACTCTAGACTTGAATGTAGCAAGGACCAGTGAGACAGCCACCTTAGGGGTCACTTAGGCCTCAGAACCTCTCCACCTTCACCCAGAAGAGCTCCATCAGTTATTACTTGCATTCCTAGCTATGAGGAATCCCAATGAGCAAGGTACCCAATTGTCCTAGGTCAACAAGCTCAGTTATGTTTAGTAAACTTTATTTAAGGATAACTAGTTGATACAGGCAAGAATTGCTGATGGATGCTAAATTAGCAGGTGGACCTTTTGTATGAACAGTAACTTCACAATGGAGAAATCTGGCAGATACTCCATCAAGATTACATTCTCGGGCTGGAAAGATGGCTTGGCGGTTAAGTGCTTGCCTGTGAAGCCTAAGGACCTTGGTTCGAGGCTCGATTTCCCAGGACCCATGTTAGCCAGATGCACAAGAGGGCGCATGCGTCTGGAGTTTGTTTGCAGTGGCTAGAGGCCCTGACATGACCATTCTCTCTGCCTCTGTCTCTCTCTCTATCTGCCTCTCTCTCTCTCTGTCTGTTGCTCTCAAACAAATAAATTAAAATAAACAAAAAATTTTAAAAAAATAAATAAAAAGATTACATTCTCGATATAATGTACTGAGAACACATTATTTTTGAGTTATCCTTGCCAAAACACATAAAGCATCTACTCATAAGCAAACCCAAAATGAAAGGCAGCCTATAAAATTACTAATATGTACTTAGGTCAAGGTCATAAAATACAAAGACTAATAGTTTCTATTTAAAAGAAAACCAAAAAGACATGACAAGTAATGTTACATTTGTAATCTAGATTTCCTTTCCCCATAATGGCCATTAATGGGCATTGGAAAACTGTGAATAAGGCCTGTAGAGATACTAACACTGTATCAATATTAAATTCTACAGTGTTTCCCTACTTTTAGAATTTACTTAGAGAAAAAGTCATTCTTTTTGGTGAAAATAGTCCTATGAGTTTTGAAAGTGTAAAGCTATATGCTTATACTTTAATCAAGTTTTGAAATAATTCTACCACTCCCCAAATTCCCTTACAATACTCTTTTTTAGCCAATCCTTTCTGCCCTTAAAATTACTCATTTTTTTTAACCTAGTAATTTTGTCATTTCCAGAATGCCGTATGAATGGACTCACATAACGTAATATTTTGACTCTGGCTTTCTTTTTCACGTACTGTATTATATTTAAAAGACATTCTATTTCTCTTCTTTTCTTTTCTTTTGAGACAGAGTTGCAGGCGGGCCTGGAACTTACCACGTAACCTATGCTGGTTCTGAACTCACAGCGATATTCCTGCACTGGTCTCTCAAGGGCTAGGATGCAGGCATGGGCAGCCATGCCCTGCTCATTTCCTTATTTTACTGCCAGGCAGGATTCAACCATGTGGAACTGCCTTACTCCTTTACTCGCTCAATTTCTTGATTTTGATGTTACATTATACATTTTTTTATCTGTAACTTTTAAGAGGTTCAGAAAAAAAAGTAAACGAACATGAGCATGTGTGTGTAAATAGAATAGAAATGTGGCAATAGGGCTGGAGAGATGGCTTAGTGGTTAAGGTGCTTGCCTATAAAGCCAAAGGCCCCAGATTTGACTCCCCAGGGTCCATGTAAGCTAGATGCACAAGGGGGTGCACGCATCTGGAGTTTGTCTGCAGTGGCTGGAGGCCCTGGTACACCCATTCTCTCTCTCTCTGCCTATTTCTGTATCTCTCTCTCTCAAATAAATAAACAGAAATAAAATATTTTTTTAAAAATGTAGTAACATTCACATTTGGTGAATCTGTGAAGAGTTTAAGGAGATTCTGTACTATTCTTTCAACTTTTTTATATACGTGAAACTAAATTAAAGTAAAAATTAAACAAGGGCTAGGGAGATGGTTCAGTGGTTAAAGATGCTTGCTTGCACACACACACATGTATACACCACACACATACACATACACATACACACACACACACACACACACACACACACACACACACACACACACAGTTACTTCTCTGCTCAGAACCCTTTCATAGCTCCCTAGCATCTACATGATGATTCTAAACAACACACTATAATAACCATATTAACTTCAGACCTAAAGGTCAGCACCATGTACATGGCATTATTCACCTTTCAATAAAGAAAGCATGTGCTCATCTCCCTAAGCTTTTGCTAACCCCCCTTCTATTTCCTTTCCACTTCCTCCCTTTTTCCCTCCCTTCCTTCCCCTTCCCTTTCTTTGTTTGCAGAGAAGCTTCACTGTGGCTCAGGCTGGTCTCCAACTGTGGCAATGATCCTGCCTCAGCCTCCTCCATGCTGGGATTACAGGTGTGTCATCTATCATACTTGGCTCTTTTCCCCACCCCACTCCCATTTCTCCAGTTTCTGCCTCACCCTGTCAAGTGCTAGGACAAGCTCTGCTCACTTTTGCTAATTCTCTTTTCTCAATGTGTAGTAATAGCCTATGTGTCCAACCTCTTTATTAAAATGCTGATGTAAGAGTATAACTAAAATACTTCACAAAGAAACCAACGAGGCAGTCGTGGTGGCGCACGCCTTTAATCCAGCACTGGGGAGGCAGAGGTAGGAGGATCACGCTGAGTTTGAGGTCACCCTGAGACTACATTGTGAATTCCAGGTCAGCCTGAGCTAGACCAAGACTCTACCTTGAAAAAACAAAATAAATAAATAAATAAATAATTTAAAAACCATTGATTTTTACCCACCACCCCAAGGGAATTAATTTCTTTGAATAAACTCTTGCTTTCTAATCTGTCATTTTTTATATGACTTTATGTCAAGCCTGGTCTGTTACATCCATGAGTTAGATAACCCCCACCACAACCATCCTAGGATTTAACTCAGGGCTCGCTAGGTAAGTTCTCTACCACTGAGCCACATGCCCTCTGTCATATCTGTACAGGAACATGCCTTCCACCCCACCCTACACTGCAGGTTCCTTCAGGGCAGGGCCAGTTTCTTTTCCACTGTCAGGTTCCAGTAGTCCCAACACAGATAGACTATAATATAAGTTTTAAAATGTTCGTTGGACTGAATACTATTGCCTGACTAATCTGTCTGCTTCAAAAAAAAAAAAAGATTTTTATTTATTTGCAAGCACAGAAAGAGAAAGAGAAAGAAAAAGAGAAAAAGAGACACACAGAGAGAAACAGGGAGGTATGAGCACACCAAGGCCTCATGGCACTGCAAAGGAACTCCAGACATGCTCAACTTTGTGCATCTGGCTTTATGTGGGTACTGTGGAACTGAACCTGAGCCAGTAGGCATTGCATGCAAGCACCTTAAAACGCTGAACCTCCCTCCCCAGCTCTGATCAATCTTTCTTAACTTCACTAACGCTATGATGGTCTTTTCCTGAAAACCTTTCAGTGCCTCTTTGTTGCTATGAAATCAATACTTCTAGGCCTGTTTTCAGACTTTCTAGAAATTCTTACCACATTATAGCAAGTTATTTCCCTAGACATATATTTTCTGTCCTAGTTAAACAAGTCTCTCCATAGCCTCACACATATATGACTTTTTAGATTTTCAAGCTGGAAGAAACTTTCATTCTAGTCCAATTTAGTTGACAATTATAAACAGAGGAAAACTATTTAATCTATTCAGATAAAGTTCAACTGTCATTATTTTTTTAATTCATTTTTGAGGAGGGAAAGAGGGGGAGGGAGAAAACAGGCATGCCAGGGCCTCTTGCCAGTACAAACAAACTCCTGATGCATGTGCCACCTTATGCAACTGGCTTTATGTAGGTACTGGGAAACTGGATTTGGGTGGGCAGGCTTTGCAAGCAAGTGCTTTTAACTGCTAAGCCATCACTCCAGCCCTTTCATCATATTAAAAAAAAAATTTATGAAGCAGGGCATGGTGGCTTACGCCTTTAATCCCAGCACTCAGGAGGTAGAAGTGGGAGGACCGTCATGAGTTTGAGGCCACCCTGAGACTACATAGTGAAATCCTGGTCAGCCTGAGCTAGAGTGAGACCCTACCTTGAAAAACCAAAAAAAAAAAAAAAAAAAAAAAGTAACTCTTTAACATTTTAATATTCATTCATATAGTTGGCACTTGGATACATTTTGGCATTGTTATTCTCAACAAACCAGTAAGAACAGATTCTTGGTAGGAAAAGCCTTGCAGCCCCCTCTACCCCTCAACATATTACAAAATACAGGGAAAAACAGATGCTCAGTAGAGAACTTAAACCCTATACTCACACTGTCTGGCCATCTTAAAAATGGTTTAATTAAAAATTGGAGCTGGGCGTGGTGGCACACATCTTTAATCCCAGCACTCGGGAGGCAGAGGCAGAAGGATTGCTGTGAGTTCAAGGCCACCCTGAGACTACATAGTGAATTCCAGGTCAGCCTGGACTACAGCGAGACCCTATCTTGAAAACCCCAATAAATATATATTGGAGCCTGGTATGGTGACACACGCCTTTAATCCCCACACTCGGGAGGCAGAGGTAGGAGAATCACCATGAGTTCAAGGCCATTCTGAGAATACACAGTGAATTTCCAGGTCAGCCTAGGCTAGAGTGAGACCCTAACTCGAAAAAACCAAAAATAAATAAATAATTGGTTTCAGGGCTAGAAAGATGTTTCCGCAGTTAAAGGTGCTCGCTTGCGAAGTCTGATGGCCCAAGTTCAAGTTCCTAGCACCCATGCAAAGCCAGATACACAAAGTGGCATGTGTGTCTAGAGTTTATAGCAGCAGGAGTCCCTGGCACACCCATTCTCTCTTTCTCTTCTCCCCACTCCACCCCTCTCCCTCTCTATCAAACACTGAGAGAGAAAAAATGGGTTTCCTATCCGAGAAACCTCAGTGGCAGCCCAACCACACTCCTACCATCTCACAACTTACAATACTAGCGTGCCTATTTAAAGCAGGAGTTCCCAAGCTCTGGTCTGTGGCATATTTTCACAAATAAAGTATTTTAGCCAAGTGTAGTGAAAACATGCTTATTATAATCCTGGCACTTAGAGGCTAATATAGAAGGATCAATGTGTGTCAGAGGCCAGCCTGGGCTACACATGAGTTCCAGTCTTACCTGAGCTCAAACAGGCCTGGAACTCACTATATAATAGCCTTTCCCACAAAGTTCTAAATGCATATTATCTAGCTTTTTATCAGAAAAGTTGGTCAAAATTTGATTTAGGAGAAAAAGTGACTGCCAAAACATTCTTAATGTTTCGAAGGTTTAGAGAGATGTTTTGTTTGTTTCTGTAAGTTCAAAATAGGCATAAAACTTCTGATGGCATCTTGCAGCATTGGTGTCACAACTGAGACATTATTCTCTAAAACCTAGTGGGTGGCTTGCTTAATGTTTTCAGTTATCTACTTTGAATATACGATTGGTGATAATATAAAAAACTAAACAAATTTGCTCAGTGGTGAAGTCAAGCCATTTAGAATGACTTTTTTTTTTTTTTTTTTTTTTTTTTTGTGACGTAAGGTCTTACTCTAGCTCAGGCTGACCTGGATTTCATTCTGTAGTCTCAGGGTGGCCTCAAACTCATGATGAACCTCCTAGCTCTGCCTCGAGTGCTGGGATTGAATGTACCACCAAGCCCGGCTAACTTACAATAATTTTTGAGTAAGCATCTTGCTCAGGGTAGGATGGTGTGCAACACAGCCTGAGCCTGTTCAAACAGACATCAATTATCAGTAAAGTAACCAGTTCCAAAAGTAGAAAACATTATCCACCTATGATATTTTTTTTAATTGGGAGAATTCAAATAGCTATGTTACTGGGATAATTAGGCTTTTAGCAAAGCAAATAAATTTTGGCAAATGATAACACTGACTTTGAACATTTTAAAAGTGGAGCTTGATGGCAGCTATGTGAGGAGTTTTGGGACTAGTTTCTAACAACCCATTGAAGCCTTGTGTGACGGTAGTTTTGCTGGCAAGTTAGTGACTTAGTGACTGGATTAATACTTTTCCTACTAACTTATTATATGACTTAGAAACAATTTTAGCTTACAAATACACATGGTTTAAAATTTACAAAAACTGAAACAATTATTCTTTTAGAAAGTTAATATTTAGCAACAGGGAATAAAATAATAGAAACTCACTAATAAAAGGTAACATAAGGACTGGAGAGATGGCTCAGTGGTTAAGCGCTTGCCTGTGAAGCCTAAGGAACCCAGTTCGAGGCTCGACTCCCCAGGACCCACGTTAGCGAGATGCACAAGGGGGTGCACGCATCTGAAGTTTGTTTGCAGTGGCTGGAAGCCCTAGCGCACCCATTCTCTCTCTTTCTCTCTCTCTCCTCCTCTCTATCGCTTTCAAAAAATAAATAAAAATAAACAAAAAAAATTTTAAAAAAGGTAACATAAAAACTACTGTATGGGCTGAGTGAGTGTGGTGGTCATGTCTTTAATGCCAACACTTGGGAGGCAGAGGCAGGAGGATCACCAAAGTTCAAAGCCATCCTGGTCTACATTGTGAGTTCCATGTCAGTCAGGACTATATAGTGAGACAGACCCTCTCTAAAGACACAAATCAACAACAAACACTACTCTGTATGTGGATTTCAGTAAATGCTAGCTAAGCTTTTTATCATACAATAGGATTAACTTGGACCACCAAGTTCAGAAGCTTATTAAAGAATCCTAATCAAGGACTGGTTTTAGGGGAGACCTGAAGTATACTAATAATATTCTCTGGTGTGTTTCCATGCACAATGTTTCTCTGGCAAGCATATCACTGGGCATATTCTATTAAAACACCACCACATCAAAGCCTCCATATATTGCTAAATTTCCATAGATCCCCCAGTTAAAGCTTCCAAAGAGTGCTATTTTCTAACAACGTACAGACTGAAGACAGTGCTAGGAACCAAACAGAATGGAAAGCACTCACTGGGCAACCACACAGGGCTGCCGCCTTACTCTCCACGACAGAAGTCAAAAAACTGCCAAGTAGGTCCCCCCCCCACTATATTGTCCAACACTAATTATAAAATGCTACAGATGCAGCCTTTCTCAAAATGCAAAGGGGCTGTATGGATTTGCAAAGAACAACTATTTTTTATGCTTCCAAATTCTTAATCCTGTTTGGAGCTGTCAGTGGGGGTTAATGGAAGCCTTGGATAGGAGAATTCCAATCTGGTTGGCAGATGGATAGGTTGGTTATAGCTGCATAACTATGTCTTGCCTGCAGGCACAATTCAGAACACTGTTAAAGCAATATAAAGTCTCTGTCAAGCTGAACCATTTGGATCAGTAGCAAGGAGAAATAATAATAAAAAAGAAGTTCATTTCTGGGCCTTGTGCATTTATGCTAGTATGCAGAAACTGATTAATTGTCATAGTGTGCTGGTCTTCTATACCTCAGATTTCTATTCTGGAGTAGATTTTGCATGCTAATATAATCATTCTCCCTCTTGAGACATTAGCAAATAATCAAATGAAAAACAGGATCATAATTTACTGAGATTCGAGCAATTCTCTATGCAAATTTGACTTGTTATTGCTGCTGCCTCGTTAATCTGAATGCCTTTGACAAACTCCTTTGATTTATGAACTCATGACAACTCCAATGTGTATATATTTTGCTAGATTGACATTATCATTAAGAGTGGGTGGACTGAGCTCACATGAATGGCTGATTTTATTCGCTGGTGTCTGCTGCTCAACAGCTGAGCATCTCCTCCTCACAAAGCCCCTGAGCGCAGGCTCTTCCCATCTTCCCATCCATTCATCATCTCGATGTTAATTGGCCCAGGCTTTAAGCAAATTTTCAACACGATTTAAAGGCACGATGACACTGATTACTGACCCTCTGCCATACGGTGCCTATTGATTAACCTGACAGAGATGATGAGCTTGAGGGAAACTAGGTGTGTGGGGACCTCAGGGGGAAAAATATATTGTCTATGTAGGCAAGTACTTGTCATTACCTCACAAGCCAGAATTTGCACAGTACACACTCTTAAAACACACTACTACTTTAACACCTGCAGCTAGCCCACAAAGTGCTTTCTGTACTCAGAGATATTACAGATGTGATGTCAAAACACATGACACATTCAATATTTAGAAGAACTCCCCAGATACATGGCTGCCTTTCAACCAATTATGCTTGTGCTGTCCAATACATACATATTTTTTTAAAGGTCAAATTAGAAGTACTGGGTGGTCTAATGCTATTATATCATATCAAAAAAGAATAAAAATAAACAAATTTTTGAAAATAGAGGAAGGACTAAAATCATCTGTTGTCATCCAGCGCTTTATTAAACTGTCATTCTATCATTAAAAGATGAATACTCCTTAAGAGTAAGAAGACATCAGCCTGACTTTACAAAATTTTGTTTTCTGTCCTTTGGATACTGTTACCTGATTCCAACTACCAAATTACTACTGACAGAATATTTTGAAATAAAGCAAAATAAAATTTGAGTCTAAAAACATACCCCTTAAATTCTTGTCTGCCCATATTTAGTCACTATTGTACAAACTGTTTACTTAGGAAAATAGTGCAGAATATTTGTTAAGCCTCATAAACTTATATCCTTTTATTATGTAGAGAAGAAAACAAAGGTTCAAATTAATAGTTATTGAGTGCTTATATTATTAACAAAAAATAATCAGCTTTACAATACTGCTACGTCTGCAAATATACACAAGTCATGCAGCATATCATAAGGAATCAGACAAAAAAATCTTTAGATAGGGACAGTTATTATTTAAAACATAGCCAACAAAATATCCTCCCTCTGGCCACACATATCACCTTGTTTACTTACGAGTCCTGGGGGGACAGCCAATGTACAATTTTATACACGGAGATCTTGGACCAGCGCTAAGAGTTATTTCAAAGCTAAAATAATAGAAAGCAGAACAACAGCCCAACTGGAGTCCCTACTATAGTGACATGTGCTGTTAATGTAAGAGATCAAATGTTTTTCAACTCAGATGGCATTGGTCCCTGTTACACTGAACATGTAGCTGACTCCTTCAAAGCCTGCCTCTGCTCTTTTAAGATAAGCAAGTTCAAGTAAACACTGAGATGCTCTGATAAAAACAGACATGAGCTGCACCTGAGAGTAACAAGGCCAGGCATAAATGAGCAATGTTGCTTTTTTTAACTTTAAATACATTTTATTTAAAATTTTTACCATTGAAAGTCTAGCTATAGGAGAAAGATAAATTTACAGCAGTAAATTTAGAGACTGCCTTCATCCCCAAATAGCTAAAATAGTTCTCTATATTTTCTGAAGAGGAGTAACATTACACAGCTGTCTGAACATGTTTAGCTTTATAACTTCTTAATTAAAGGTTTGACTATCAACTTAGCAATGACTCTGAGTACATGAAAGAATTTGTTATTATGTTAAGTTCCAAATCAGAACTAAGAGCTCATTTAAACTGTAAAAGATTTTATTTTTTATTTTGGTGCTAAAGCCTGTATTCAAAAACAAACCAAAATTTATACTTTACCCTTCCAAGTCTGTAGGTTTTTAATTTTTGTTCTTTTATATTTTAATCTGCTTGACATGACAACACATTCACCAAACTACAACTATTCATAACAAAATGGCTTAATATTTAGAAGTCCCAAATAGCCCAGGCAAAGTAGGTGTCTTGTAATAGTGTATGTTGTTTTTCCTGTAAGATCACCATTCCTTTAAAAGAAGGAAAAAAAAAAAAAAGCCAGGAGTGGTGATGTACGCCTTTAATCTCAGCACTTGGGAAGCTGAAGTAGGAGGACTGCTGTGAGTTCAAGGCCACCCTGAGACTACATAGTGAATTCCAGGTCAGCCTGAGCTAGAGTGAGACCCTACCTTGGAAAACCAAAAAAAGAAAAAGAAAAAAACAAAGAGCTGGGCTTGGTGGCACACACCTTTAATCCCAGCACTCAGGAGGCAGAGATGGAAGGATCACTGTGAGTTCTGAGTTCGAGGTCACCCTGAGACTACATACTGAATTCCAGGTCAGCTTGGGCCTGAGTGAGCCCCTACTTTGAAAACCAAAAAGAAAGGAAGGAAGGAAGGAAAGGAAAGAAAGGAAGGTGCAAGAGAAAAGACATGTTTTCACTACTTCAAATATAAACACAATTTATAAAGTCAAATAAACCCAGTAAAATAAATACAAATTGAAAAGAGAAGTTGGAATTGAAAGATTAACAAGAAAGGGCCAAGCACACCTATCATGTGACCAGACACATAACTAGCTTAATTTACTTCCACATGAATCTCAAATTTAAATTGAAATGAATCTTAGAGAATGTTTAACTTATTTTCAAGATATTACCCTCATGGATTATGTATTTGGGACAGTTCCTTTCATGCCAGTTTTCTTTTTTTCTTTTGTTTATTTTTATTTGAGAGTAACAGGCAGAGAGAGAGAGAGAGAGAGAGAGAGAGAATGGGTGTGCCAGGGCCTCTAGCCACTGCCAATGAACTCTAGATGTGTGTGTCCCCTTGTGCATCTAGCTAACGTGGGTTCTGGGGAAATCAAGCCTCAAACTGGGGTCCTTAGGCTTCACAGGCAAGCACTTAACCACTAAGCCATCTCTCCAGCCCCATGCCAGTTATCTTTGGTGCTATATTTATATATTTCATCCAGTGATCTTCATAGAGCTGTGAGTTAAAGGTCAACACTTGCTTCTACTAAGGACATCTAATTATTTTTGTAATCTAAAGACATCTGCACTATGTAGATCTTTCAAAATAGCATGGAGAATGATAGACCCCTTAGGATATACACCAAAATCCTTTCTTTCTAATGAACAGGTTGATTTCTGACACTTCTGCTTTTGAGATGTTTCTTGGTTTTACTTTTGTTTTTTGTTAAATGACTTTTGTCATCTTGAATATCTTCATTGCTTAGATGTTATTATTTTATTATAGTTCAACAATATCTTGAGAAATTTAAGATTTCTTAAATTTGATAAACAGTAGTATCCTCAAATGTCTTCCATTTTAGACTGAAAATTAAGCCACCCCAATTAAATAAGCACATTGCTAAAAAACAGATAGGGCTAGGTTAAGATTTGTGTTTAGTCTTATATTTCTATTGTGAGCAGACCTATATTTAGTCATTCTGTTTTTCTTTATTATTAAGAAACTATTATTCTACTTTCTTATTATTCTGTGGCCTTTCCCACTAATTACAGAATCTTTAAAATTACAAGTACTACTTCTCGCTGGGTGTGGTGGTGCATGCCTTTAATTCCAACACTCAGTAGGTAGAGGTAGGACTGTGGAGAGTTCGAGGCCACCCTGAGATTACATAGTGAATTCCAGGTCAGCCTGAGCTAGAGTGAGACCCTACCTTGAAAAAAGCAAACAAACAAACAAACAAACAAAAAAAACAAAACAAATACTACTTCTCACTGTTAGGCCTAGAAGTATATATATATATTTTAAATAAACAGGAGTATATTCAACAAATATCCTTTGCTCTCCTCTTCAAATGTGACCTATACTCAAAGGACACTTGACCTCCATCTCTTAACTTTTGTTTTCACTATAAATCCTGCTTTCTCATTTTCTTGCTCATCTGCACTACAAAAACCAAAGCAACAGAATGAGGAAAAATATGAACCAAAACAGAACTTAAATCAACTACATTCTCATAGTTTCTAAGCACCCTGACACCAAGGTAGTATTACTGGCCTATAGGACATAAACTTTCAGAAAGACTTATTTTTTGTTTTCTCAAAAGAGTCAAAGGTTGTATGTACCAACTCATAACTTCAAATTTTTCTTTGTTAATATTTACCATACAAAACAATGGAAATAAAACCAAAACAGACAAACTTGAACTTCTATCAGGAGTAGTTTAATATATTTATTTGGGAAGAGAGGTTAATCGTACTGCCCTAGGGATAAGCAATTTTAAAGAGGTTTCTGTTGTTTAAGACAATGCTCTAACAAATAATAGATTTTAAAAGTATGTTTCCTCCAGAAGAAAATTTTTTTTAACAATACAAATGCTTTCTAGTTAAAGGATATGCTTATATGTTGTTCTAACAAAAGTAATTCTTGGGCTGGAGAGATGGCTCAGCAGTTAAAGGGCTTGCCTGCAAAGCCTAATAACCCGGGTTCAATTCTCTAGTATCCACATCAAGCCAGATGCACAAAGTAGAAGATGCAGCTGGAGTTCGTTTTCAGTAGCTAGAGGCCCTGGCACACCATTTTCTCTCTATCTGCCTCTTTCTCTCTAATAAATAAATAAAATATTTAAAAAAAAATAATTCTAGCTGGGCGTGGTGGCACACGCCTTTAATCCCAGCACTCAGGAGGCAGAGGTAGGAGGATCTCCGAGAGTTTGAGGCCACCCTGAGACTACATAGTGAATTCCAGGTCAGCCTGAGCCAGAGTGAGACCCTACCTCAAAAAAAAAAAAAAAAAATCTGTAAGCCTATGGTCTTAAGTTATTGGGATGCCAAAAGGTGGCTATCTACCTCTAATCTTCCATCTTGTTAACTATGCAGATTTTTGTTTGCATTTCTGACATTCTACTTTCATTTTCCACAGAACTGCTGTCTTCTATATTTAGAATTACAAGAAACCAACAATATTGTATTTTCTCAGAATTATTCCAAAAATCACTATTATTATCAAAAGCAAGCTTTGCTATTACTTAGCAAGTATAATCTTCTTTGAAAATATCAATGATCCTTTGTTCAATAAAGAAAAATAACTAAGAAACATTAATCCAAAGGTTCCCAAATTATTACAGTTGATTAGCACCTAAAATTGAAAGTGGCCATTCAATTTAGCATTAAAATTCAAGTTGGACTAATTGTAATCAATAATCTCTTAGTAAAACCTGGCATTAGCTATCACCAATAGTATTTTATGGAGTTGTTGGCTCAGCAGTTAAGGTGCTTGCCTGCAAAGCCTAATGACCAGGGTCCAATTCCCCAGTACTGATGTAATGCCAGATGCATATAGTGAGTGGCCCTGGTGCACCCATTCTCTCCTCTCTCTATTTGCAAATAAATAATTTTTAAAAACCACACAAGATTAAGAATTTGTAATGGATGATTGTTTTGACATATGTCAAACATTAAATTTAGTGTCATAGCATTTGTTTGAGAGTACAGAAGTTTTCAATTTTGTAATGAATAATTTTTGTCCAGCCAAACACCCTTTTGTACAAACCAATGTCCATCTTCTGCTCCTGTAGACAATGAAGAAATAGCTGACTCTGAAATCAGCTGCCTATCACTGACTGCCATACAAAGAACATTCTGGGCAGTGGTCAGTACAGAAAGCACAGTCATTTCTAAATGCCAGTGGTTCCCAACATCTCCTCTTTCTGAGTGGAATGAAGTCTGAGAGCACTGACTGGTGGGTCATTCGACCCACGAGGGCCTGGAAAGGTTTCAAGAATAACAGAGGTCATGTAATTGCCAAAAGAGCATTAGCCACTCAATCATAATGGATAATTAAATGACCTACATGATTCCTGAAATAGCTGCTCTATATTTGGTCTATTACTTGCGTCCCTCAAGATAAGCTACAGTCTGGTCTGCCTTGACCCGCTAAAGTCCAACCTGCGCCTGGAAGCTAGCTGCATGCGTCTATTGCTCTGTAAACCCCACCAGACTGTGCTTTCAGGAGGACACACATAAAAATCAATCTTGTACCCTTCTCCCTATTGTGCGCTCTGGAATACAAATGACTAAAGCAAAGGGAAAAAAAATTAGTAAATTCCTGGTCTAGATCTTGGGGAGATAAAGAAAAAACACAAAAACTATACAGAAAGAAAGCCACACTGACTTCCTTTCTTTTAAAGTTTTACTCATACACCATCAAAGAATTTTACCTTTAATTATAAAGCTAGTCAGAGACTTTTATTTTTGCAGGGGGAGGGAGCAAGTGATTAAAACTCCAGTTGCCTAGACTGCATTTTGGATAGTGTGGGTGATTAGATTTCTTCCTGGCCTGCTTTTTTAGTCCACATAGAAAGCAAACTGCCTCTAAAAAATGAAATATACATGGTCAATTGTTTACATAACAGCAATAGCTAAAGGAGCAAGGCTCTTACTTGGAATTTTTGACTCAATACTTCAACTACTAGACACAGCCACACAGAAGCAGCTGCGCGCAGTAGTGTAGTCCTGGCACATCTGCCTCGTCAGAAGAGCAAGGTCTGCCAGAAGGTCCCAGAAGTAGGTACACGTCTAGAGACACTACAGATAGACAAGGGACAAGGAACCAGAGGCAATCCCACAATGACAGCAAGGGACAGGGATATGGGAGACAAAAGAACACACATTTAGAATACCCTGGAGGCTTGTAGGATTTTTTTTTTTTTATTTCCACAGGAAGTTATGTAGCTTGAGGCTACCCAAGTACCCTGATCTCTTACTAGTATATGAATGGCTTATTAAACCTAGAACATATCTGTTTTAGTTAACTTCTGGGCAGGGAGGGGGACAGAGGGGGAAGAGAGAACAAAATGTACTTAAATGCTGAATTTTTTCTCCAGGCTGAATGCCTTTCATCCAATAAGACATTCAAAGCAGTGACCCAGCAAATGGATTGAAAAAGCAATCTTCCGTCCCAGTGCCACATTATCATTCCTATTCAGTATTCTCCATGAGATATCTCAATCAGCTGTGTGTAAGTGACAACGCAGCCCATTGCTGGGTTAATTAAACATTTGACTTTAACACCCTCCCCGTCATTAAGCAAATAAAAACAGATAATTCAAACTGCACTTCATCCTCAGGGTACACAACACACATGTCAAAATTAAGAGAGTCCAAGGCCTCTGAGGAATTCTGTTGGGGCTATAATCAGTTTAAATCTTATCTGGTTTATCAATTATTCTATTGATTAAACCAAAGCGATTATACCCAACTCCTCTGCCACATGGGATTGATGTCAGCAGAGCAAGAAAATAACTCCAGGAGGTTCCAAACTGATTTAAAAAGCGACCAACAGACAGACCAATAACAGTCGATTATTACATGCCAGTGATCCATATACTGAGGAGTTGATTCTTAGTTTCAGGCGGGTGAAGTGAACTGTTTCCAATCACTATGTCCCTCGGATATACCTTATAGTTGGCTCCAGTAAATTTATGTCATGGAAGATCAACATAGATTCTACTGATTTAAACAGAAGCTAGCAGGCTCAGCAGTTGAGATATATTTTAAAGACACTGGCCCTTAGCTCTAACTGAGAGAAGCTCAAACAGAGAAAACTAGAAATTTTCTGATTTTTTAAACTATATGCATATCTGATTAGTAATTGCAAGATGAGAGGTGCATCCCTGAGAGCTGATTCTTCTGAAAATATGCACTTATTCTGCTCTTCCAGTCCGTATTATTGCAAAACAGAATCTAAGAAATCATAATCTTACCAGAGATACAGAATCATGACTCCTTTTAATTTCACGGGCACACATCTTCAAAGGCATTAAAAATGCTAAATACTGAGTTGAGTCTTCAATTAGAATGTTGGCATCTAAACTCTTACACATCCAGTTTCTACCAGAAAATTTTAACTGCAATTTAGATACCCAGCCACCTAATTCACTGTGTAGTATCCTTCAAATGTCCAGAGCCCTTAGCACTTCAAGGCCATGCCCTTCTATATCTGAGAAAAGCACTAATAAAACCTAGTGAAAACAACAAAAACTGGAAGAGGGGGACCTTGGCGGCACACACCTGGGATCTGTGTACTCCTAGCCGTGCTCTTCACAAAGGAAATGTGTGCAATGCTGTGCTGGCGCCACATGTGCATTCAACCAGAAATTAACTTATCTCCTTCTGATTTTTTGTTTTCAGGCAGACTAAGTAAGAAACCTGTATTAGCATGCTGTATTCTACACTCACCACTAGAAATACTGAGGGTGCTATTTGTAATTGTATTCTTTTTAAGAGGTTTGTTCTCTGCAGCTGTTTTCTGCTTGCAGTGTATTTTGTGTAATCAGCACATCATCATAAATACATTGGCTGTTCCCCTGAGGGTAGCTGTCAGTGTTTAATTTACAGAACAACCTGGCCAATGTGAATTTTAACACTACAGCACTATGGTGAAGAGTTACCACACTTGGTGAAAAACAGGTTTCTATGAATTTTTATATCAAGAGTTGGTCCCAGGACAATTTAGGTTTTAGGTTTTAGAAGTAGATTGTTTAAAGAAGTACTTTATTCCTTGTATGCAATAGGCACTCTCTCATTGATAGCCTTGGCAGAAAATATGAACTAACTCCCAAACCCCAAGTGTGCATTAACAGTGGAGACAAGGATTAAAAATTATCTATTACCTACCAGCAGGAGGCATTATAACAAATGTTTCCATCTTTTTGTAAAGCTACACACAGCTGCCAAAATTATCACTGCTTCCTTAAAAGGGGTATAAAGGCAAAAGGGAAAACCATTCAAGAAAGAGACTAGTGTGAGGTATGTGTATTATTCTTTACTGCTGAGAGGAGCTCTGATAGGAACCTAAGTATTAAGCCAGATACCCAGTTCAATGAATGGGGGGGGGGGGAGGGAATGAAACTAATAGGTATTATCAGTAGTAGTTTCTCAGGATTATATGCATGATAACTTATACACAGGTGCTCAATAAATGTCTAGTAATTAAAATCTCCTTGAGGACAGGATCTGATCTGAACTTATAGCCAATACTTTACATGGTACCTGGCACTCCAAAACACTCTACATATGAACTGAATAGAGTTATGGTCATGCTATTTGTAGGATTTATACCTATATGATGTGTGAGAGATATTCTCTACTTCAGGAAAATGTCCTTACAGCTTTTATAAAATGTATGTTTCAATGCCAGGCATGGTGGCTCAGGCCTGGAATCCTAGCACTCCAGGGCAGAGGCAGGAGATATCACTGCAAGTTATAAGCCAGCCTGATCTACATGGTGAGTTCCAGGCCAGCCAGGAATATATACAGACTCTGTTCCCCTCCCCAAAAATCTCAAAGCAAAAGAATTACATGTCATATTTTGGTCATTTTAATGAAAGCTATTTGTACCTGAAAAAGTAGCTCAATCAATCAACAATAAAAGATTTCGTCTACAAAATATTGGCATCTTCAAGTTTACATTCTAATAATGATCACTGAAAAGATAAAATTTATTCTATCCTTTATACTTCTTTCATATGATAAAAATGGAAAAGAGCAGTATAAACCTTAGAAAGGTAGCCAACCAATAGAACTTTCCTATTTTTTAAGTGGTAATACATATACATATTTCACAAATCAAGTGAGTATACATGTATGTATTCATATATATGTAAATTTCTAGGAAAGTTTAAGTTAGAATGCCTAAAGTAAAAACAAAGTTCATATCAATTTGTTTTTTTTTAATATTTTTTATTTTTATTTATTTATTTTACAGAGAGAAAGAGAAAGAATGCCAGGGCCTCCAGCCACTGCAAATGAACTCCAGACACATACGCCACCTTGTGCATCTGGCTAACATGGATCCTGGGGAATTGAACCTGGGTCCTTTGGCTTTGCAGGCAAATGCCTTAACTGCTAAGCCATCCCTCCAATTTGTCTTTTGTATTGTTTTTAATTCTGTACAGAACTATATCTTTAAAAGTCATTCAATTGTGATAGGCATGGTGGCACATATCTGCAATCCCCGCACTTGGGAGATGGAGGCAGGAGGATCAGAAGTTCAAGAACAGCCTTAACTACATAGTGACTTTGAGGCTAGTTGGGCTACATGAATGAATGCATAGAATTAAATTGTAACCCACAGATAATTATTTTCTTTCAGATTTGAAAACAAATTATCTATTTTATTTAAGGATTTCAAAGTTGGAAAATTTATGGTA
The DNA here is from genome assembly GCF_020740685.1 of Jaculus jaculus. Classification (NCBI taxonomy): domain Eukaryota; kingdom Metazoa; phylum Chordata; class Mammalia; order Rodentia; family Dipodidae; genus Jaculus; species Jaculus jaculus. The sequence continues at coordinate 33,676,353 of NC_059102.1, forward strand.
AAATTAAATTTTAAACTATTATGTACAACAATGCAGATTCTTAAAACTTGATTTGATAGTGCTATAATTATTCTACAATTTTACATAAGCATAATAATATATACATATATATGTATGTATGTATATATGCAAGAATTTATAGCCCTTTTTTCAAAAAAAATGAGGGGCTAGAGAGATGGCTTAGCAGCTTAAGGAGCTTGCCTGCAAAGCCAAAGGACCCAGGTTCAATTCCCCAAGACCCACATAGGCCAGATACATAAAGTGGCGCATGTGTCTGGAGTTTGTCTGCAGTGGCTAGAGGTCCTGACATGCCCATTTTCATTCTCTCTGTCAAATAAATAAAAATTAATAAATAATAATAATTTTTAATAATAAATAATTTTTAAAAGATATGAGGTAAACCGGGCGAGGTGGTGCATGCCTTTAATCCCAGCACTAGGAGGCAGAGATAGGAGGATCACCATAAGTTCAAGGCTACCCTGAGACTACATAGTGAATTCCAGGTCAGCCTGGGCTAGAGTGAGACCCTACCTCGAAAAACCAAAAAAAAAAAAAAAAAAAAAAAAAAAAAAGATATGAGGTAAGACCTCACTGCACAGGCTGGCCTGAAATTCACAATCCTCCTTTATCACAAGTATTAAAATTACAAGTGTTCTATACCCAGCTCATACCACTTTTAAATTGACTGGCCTCACTATTTATAACCACCAGAAACTATTTCGGAATACAAATAAGCCCTGTATCATTCATTCTTTCTATGATGCTAAGACTGTTTTAAAATCTAATTCCTTTCTACATTTTTGCTACATGCAAGGCAAAGTGAGACAGAACATGACCCATTATCAATTTGCTCATTGATTAGATTAGAAAATTTTAATCCAGTTGAATAATAACAATTTCTTCTGCACAAAAATATTGATGCCTAATAAAACATATTTTAAGTTTTAATGAAGTAATTTATCACATTCTTTCTTCTTCAACTTCGAATTACAAAAATACATCTTAGGACCTTTTGAACTAAATGGGCCAGGGTTAGGCTGAGGTCACACCAGATCAGATGACTACATTTTCTTCCCTGGAGACCATGTAGTAGTTCCATGGGCTGCCATTAGATAGCAGCACAGTACACACCATCACTCATGTCTCTCCCAATCTTTCCCATTAAGACCGGAATGAACACACACACACACACACACACACATTCTAATTCAATTAGTGCAGTCGGCAACTCCAGAAAAGAGAAATTCAATTAGTGCATTGTGGAGCTCTACAACACCTCGAAGCAGATGTTCACCATCTTCAGGAACTGGAGCTCGGTTTAAAATACCTGTGCTATTCAGATACGCCACTTCGTTATGCCATTTGTCAAAGTGCTTACATATGCTTTTCTGGCTTCATAGAAAAGGTGAGGAAAAAACCTAGACTAAGATTCTAGAAATATTCATCAAAGAAGTACGTGCAATTTTAGGTTGCAGTAATTAAACTACATTTCCCAAATTATGTTTAAAGCAAAATGCATCCCAGCACTAAGAAGACTGAGGCAGGAAGATCTCGAGTTCAAGGCTGGCCTTGTTACACAGTGAAGTCCTATCCCCACTTTATGAATACATGCATGTATGCATATGTATATGCATGTACAGACATATAACATTGTACATTTCACATTTTTATGCATTACATCACTGTGGGTTGTTGTTTTGCAATGCTAGAGGTTGAACCACTAAGGCCTTCACCTGTGTTTGGCCTGCATGCTACTGCTGAGTTATATTCCCGAGCCTTACTGCATGCTTTGTGGCAGCAGTGCCTCTCTCTAGTTATGCATGCCAAACAGCAATAAAGATAATGCCAAGATGGGATGTATTCACCAGGAAGAATAAACAGAATGGTAACACAAAAACAGGAGGTCGTCCGCAGTGCCTAGTACTACCTAACAAGACCTTTACAATAGGAGGAAAAGACGATGACATCAAAATAAAAGAGACTAATTGAGAGGGGGAGGAGACATGATGGAAAATGGATTTGTAAAGGGGAAAGCGGGAGAGGGGAGAGAATTATCATGGTTTATTGTTTGTAATTATGGAAGTTATTAATAAAAAAAATTAGGAGAGGGCTGGAGAGATGGCTTAGCACTTAAAGCACTTGTCTGCAAAGCCAAAAGACCTAGGTTTGATTCCCCAGGACCTACATAAGCCAGATGCACCAGGTAGCACATGTGTATGGAGTTCATTTATAGCAGCTGGAGGACTCTCTTTCTCCCTACTTGCCTCTTTCTCTCTAATAAATTAATTAAAACTAAAATAAATTAAAAGAAAAAATGGAGGTGATAAAAATTGTAAAACCTGGGCATGGTGGCACATGTCTTTATTCCCAGTACTCTGGAGGCAGAGGTAGGAAGATTGCTGAGAGTTTGAGACCAGCTTGGGATTGCAGATTGAGTTCCAGGTCAGTCTGGAACTAGAGTGAGACCCTAACTCGAAAAAGACAAACAAAAAACTGGCAGAAATGATTTTTTATGTTTTCCAAGGAAACATTTAACAGAACCAGAAAAATTCAAGCTAGGTAATAGCAGATATAGCTATCTTCAACATAGAAATACACTTGTCCTTCAGAATCTATGCACAATTATTTCCATTACCTCACATCCCCAGATCCCCCAAAAGATAACAAAAAGCACACACGATATACATATAACCTAAGCAATCCTCCCAAATACTTTAAATCTCTAGCTTATTTACACTTGAGAAAATGTACTTATTATGCAAACAGTTGTCCTAAGTTTAAGGAATACCAAGAAAAAAGTTTGTTGGGTGCATATGTAACTACAAAAGACCTAACTACAGCTTTTTTTTTCTGTTTAGTTTCTCATTTCCATGTGTATGTGTGCATGTGTACATGAGGGCATGCCAGGGTCTCGTGCCACTGCAAATGAACTTCACATACATGTATACCTATGTGTCTAGCTTTGCACAGTGCTGGGAAATTAAATCCAGACTGACAGACTTTGCAAGTAAGTACCTTTAACCACTGAGCCATCTCCCTATCCACAACTGGATAACCCCTCAAAAACTGAAACCCAAGGATACTGGAGACCATTGTGTATAAAAAAAGGAACAATTACTTCATAATACTACAAAAGGTGGAATTAGAAACAGTGAGTATACAAAATCTTTGGCTTGTTCATGAAGGCAATCTTTCTAATGGACCAAACAAAGAAGAAAACAAGAAATCCCATGGAGTGGGTACACATCTAGCATAGGTTATATGATCTCCTGCCAAACACACACCATAAGTATTATGAATTGCATGTGAGGTCCTCTGATGTCCCTTCCAATGCTGAAATAATTCCAGAGTTCTACAAATACACTGACATTTTTGTTGTTGTTGTTCATGAAGCCTAGAATATAAGTAATAAAGCAATTATTACAGAGGTGTGATACTCTGAAAGCCCACAGCATGTGATCTGTTTTAAACTCAACTGAAGTATCAACAATATACCAAAGGAAGAAGAAATACTGTAGTTTTCCTGTATTAGAGTTAGGAGACTCTATAAATGCACTCATTTCCAGTAGTGTTTCTTAGATAAACATCTGCACCCCTCTTAGTCTTACAAGATTGAAAAGAATGGTTTGTTTTCACTCATCCTCTGGAAATCAGCCAATGAGAAATCAATTTCTAGAAAAATGGTTTTTAAAAACTCCCCCACTGAGTCAAGACAGTGGGTTCTCATAGATTATTTGCAAATGTACGTCAATATTTATGTTCTAAGACTGCAGAGCAATACTTAAAAACGACAGTAACTAGTTCAATCGTCTTCTCTTGGATCTTTCTTTCTGAACACCGCATTTCTGAGCGTATAATTCTGGATTCAGAGGAGCAGGAACTTCATTTTACAAACACTAGCTCCTTCAGCATGTTTTCAAAGCAGGGATGAAGGAGTTCCAGAAATGGTCGCTGCATTTTCCCAGTGTACTTCACGTGTTCATGATAGAAAACAGCTCTTTCACACTGGCAGAGCAGGGATAAGTTAAACAGTTGTCCTTTAAAACCATCAATAAGGGAGAAATCGAAGTACTTTCAATGCAAACACTTATTTTTCCATACTGTAGAAGAGCTGCAAAAGGCCATTCTCAGCTAAACTTTACTCCTAAGTCCTATGCCCCCCAATAAATGAAGATTTAAAATATATGCACTATTGGGGGCAGGAGAGATGACTCAGTGGTTAAGGGACTTGCCTGCCAAGCCTAATTGACCCGAGTTCAGTTTTCTAGTACGTACCCACATAAATCAATATGCACAAAGTGGTACATGGAATTTGTTTGCAGTGGCTAGAGGCCCTGGCATAACCATTCTTTTTCTCTCTCTGCCTAGTATGGAAGTACATGCCTTTAATCCCAGCACCGTGGAGGCAGAGGTAAGAGGACCAGCTTGAAATTACATATTGAATCCAGGTCAGCCTGGGCCAGAGCAAGACTATACCTCAAAAAAAAAAAAAAAAAAAAAAAAAAAAGGAAAAAATATGCACTGTCAACAGTGCAGTGTCCTTAGGAGAAAAAATTCTTTAGAAACCTCACTAGAAAAGATGTTTCAAGGGCTGAAGTGATGGCTTACTGGTTTAAGTGCTTGCCTGCAAAGCCAAGGGGCCCAGGTTCAATTCCCCAGGACCTGTGTGGAACCACATGCACAGAGTGGCACATGCACCTGGAGTTTGTTTGCAAAGGCTGGAGGCCCTGACACATCAATTCTCTCTCACCCTATCTGCCTCTTTCTCTTAAATAAATCAATTAATTACAATTTAAAAATAAAAATAAATTTAAAAAATGTTTCAACCTTCTTCATCCCATTAAATCCACATCCTATTCCCATGCCCTGTTTTGTTTTGTTTTCTACCCACTGATTTAAATTAGGGTCTACATGCTTGATTATGGGTGGAAAGTTATTTACAGAAGAGTGGGCAATCCCACTGAAGGACATAAGTTCCCCTCTCCCAGCAATCATTAGTTTCCACTATTTACTCTGGGAGGGGTGGAGTCTCATGGACCTCTCCCTCATCTATGATGAAATAACTGATAAGCTCAGTCATGTGCTGAAACCACATGTGCTGTGAGTCTGTGGTGCAGCAGACTGGTCATATCCAGAAGACAGTCCACAGCTCTGCATCTCATCCTGTTGCTCTACATCCTGCTCCCTCTTCCATGAGGTTCCCTCGAGCCTTGGAGGATGTGGTTTAGATGTCATGTTTAGGGCTGAGCACAGTGTCTACATTTTCTATTTATGTATCATTAAGCTGGAGCATAATAGTTGTTCTATACAAATTGTGCACATTGAAAAAAGTCAGTCTTCTTGGTGCTAGGGAGATGGCTCAGGGGGTAAGAAGTCCATACACAAGCATGGAGAACCCGAGTTCAAGACCCAGTTCCCATGTAAAAAGCAGGGCATAGCCACCCACTTCTGAAACCCCAGTGCTGAGGGAAGTAGAGACAAGAGAATCACTGGGACTCACTGGTCAGCAAAATAGTGACTCCAGGTTCAGTGAGAGACTGTCTCAGAGAAAGAAGGCAGATCAATAGAAGGAGCTTTTACATGGGTACTGGGGAGTCAAACATCCTTCTCGGGCCTTTGCATGCATGCACATAGGGTACGCACATCTATACTCACAAGTGCATACGCTGCACACACACATATGCCATGCATATATCACACATACACAATTACTTTCTTATCTGGCTGGTTATTCAGTTGGTTAGAGCATAATGCTAATAACAATCACTTGCTTACTAAAATGTTAGTCTTTTGTAGATCTACCACTAATCAAAGACAGGGTAATTTAAACAATAATTAAAATCCCAGGGTTAATTTGGATTTGAGTGCTATCAGTTTAGTAAACAATGCCTTTGTACCTCTGTTATTCACCCATAACAGCTTTCTTAACTTCTTGCCTCCACAAAACAGAACTGGAACCTTAGGTGATTCTTCCTTCTAACACAGTGTTCCATAAACTCCAATACTCATGTACTAACTCAACTTTAACCTCCCTTGCCCGCACCTCACAGCCTGCATTTATGTTTCAATGTTAAGTTTATTTGGCTCTGCTGGCACCACTTCTCTTTAACATTGTCCCTTTTCATGCATTTAAGGCAACTACTTCCAACCCTATCAATGAAAGCGGACAAATGGGGGAGAAAGGAATGAACTGCAAACACCTCAAACAAGAAAGGTTGCTTAAAAAACGAAGTGTCACATTCTGACAGTTCAATATTTCATAGCCAATACAAGGAATGTGCAACGACACTGCAACTTTAAATCTTTTCCTCTATGTCAGTCTCTCTTTCTCTCATTGTAATGCCAAAGGGAACAGCAATCAGAGTGGAGATGTTCAACGTGATAGAGGTCAGGACACCATCGGATCAACGTACCAGAAACACGACCTTGTTTATTTTTTTCCCACAGTATTATTGTTTACAGGGTGCTTTGCTCGTGTACCTTGTGGTTCTTAGCTAAAAGATGAAATTACAGCCCAGGATGAAGCGCTCAGGCACACATCCAATTTGTGTTTCCATCTCAGAAAACAAAAAGCTTCTAAGGCCCTCAGGCTGCCATTCAAACTTGGAGGCTGACATTTTTAACAGCATGAACCAGAGACTGGCAGAGAGAATGATCTAATGCATTTCTGACTTGTCAATCAAAGATCTCACCTCTGCTGTCTTGTAAACAGTTGGGGGCCATCTAACTACATTCATAAACCTAGAGAGAGCTTACTGCCAGCTGGGGTGCTGGAGCCACATGCTCTGGCTTCTACTCACCAAAATCATGATTCAGTTTTATAATCTCACTGTAAATAGTTCACAGGCACATTTCCAGGACTACTGGAATAGAACCAGAGTAGGGAATACAAAAGAGACTTTGGTCAAATACTGTGTTGTTTTTCAAGCTGTTGGAATCCTGTACCGGTTTTACCCTCATTTTACTAATTTCACTCAAAGGGCTATACTATGCTAAAAATGAAATGCTTCAAAAAATTAACAACCTGCCAAGTTAAAAATTTAGGGGAAATATACTGATAGTATACTAAACAGTTCCTTTATGATTTAGTACCAGAAAAGAAACCAGTACCCTCCACACAAACAATGTTTCATACAAAAGGTAGAATCTACAATGAGTAACAGCAACTTCACTTTGTTAAGCAAATCAAGATCTTTCATTCAAACATGAAGCTTTTCACATTTACAAGCAAAAAATATTTGCTAGTTTGTAACAGTGATGAGTTGTATAATACGAAAATATATGAGATTACAAAACCTATAGTCTTCCCCCCAAATTAGACCTAATTAGGCTAAGACTTGAACTTTTACTTAAAGTTCATGTATGAAGATAGGTAATTGTTTTCTTCCTATTTGTGTGTGTGCGCGTGCGCGCACGCATGCAGAGGCCAGAGAAGAATGTTGATAGTGTCCATTCTCCTATTGCTCATGTACATATTTCTTTCTGAAAGGTATCTTCCTCAACCCCAAGCTGCTATCAACAATTAATAATTCTCCTGTCTCCACTGCCCACAACTGAGGTTATGGATGTGCATGGCCATGCCCAGTCTTTTACATGGGTACTGGGAGTCAAACTTAACAGTCTCTGGCCTGAAAAGCCCTCTTGCACAAGCAGCAAGCACTCTTAACCCACTAAGCCATCTCCCCAGCCCAGAATTCCACTTTAATTCCCACTAACAGGTAAAAGATTTGCAACAAAAGTATAGGATTTGTATGGTACACCCTGAGCACTTTAAAAGGAGATGACAGATAACCCAGCAGAAGAAGGTACACTGCAAAATCCTGGGCCAATATAATGTGCTACATATCAGGTCCAAATAAATATTTCAAAGTATGTAATTTGTTCCATAGGGGTCCAGGTAAGAGAAAATAGAAAAGCTCAAAGCTACTCAATGTTAATTCCAGGAAAATCAAAACCCATGTACCTCAGCTCCCAATAGTACCTCAGTTGTTAGAGGACTTTGCAGCTAAAGAAGTCAAGAGAGGAGCTGAAGAGATGGCTCTGTGGTTACAGGCACTTGCACGTAAAGCCTTCCAGCCTGGGTTTAATTCCCCAGTATCTGCATAAAGCTGGATGCAGAAAGTAATACGTGTGTCTGGAATTCATTTGCAGTAGCAGAAGGGCTGGAGTGATGGCTCAGCACTTAAGGCCTTCAGTGGCAGGAGGCTCTGGTGCATGTGTGCGCATACATACACACACACACACACACACACACACACACGCTCTCTCGCTCTCTCTCTCTCTCTCTCTCTCTCTCTCAAATAAAAAACCAAGAGTTTTTGTTTGTTTGCTGGCTTAAACAAAGGAAACAGTTTCCAGAATGTTGCCCATCCACCAAGATTGCATATCTTGGCAGTCCACATAAATACTAAAACAATGAAGTGTCACCACATAAAGCAGAATAGTGAGAGAAGGTACAAATGTCACAAAACCACCAACAAAGATTCCTGAACAGCACAAAAAGAACTCCTATAGGGGCTAGAGGGATGACTTAGCAGTTAAGACATTTGCCTGCAGAGCCAAAGGACCCAGGTTCAATTCCCCAGGACCCACATTAGCCAGATGCACAGGGGGCACAAACATCTGGAGTTCATTTGCAGTGGCTGGAGGCCCTGGTGCGCCCATTCTCTCCGTCTCTCTCTGTCAAATAAAATAAAATAAATAAAAGAACTCCTATGGAACTATGGTCTCTACCCAGCACAAACAAAGGAGACAAGAGATAAAAATCTCAGAATCTAAAGAAGGGAGCATGTACCTCCTGGAGGATACAGATGAGCCCCGCTGCCCACAGCAGGAAGGTACCTCTCTAACCCTCCTTTATCAATTCCATTCTTCTGGTTTCTGCACTGGAGCAACATCAAGACCCCTGGGGGTACCTGCACCTTCTAATATCAAGGGTACAGTTAGAGTTAGGGCAGTATGGAAAACTCCAATGTTATTCAACAATCAAAAAAGCAATAAACTGTTTTAATAAAGATTTTAATTTTCAGATCCATCATGAAGAATAAAAATATTTTAAGGAAAGATGATTGTCTCCCAAGAAGATGCTCTAGGTTTGTTGTAAATTCTAGATGTCACACATTATCCCATAAGTAAACCTTAGCAACATTGGACATGTGAAAATACTAAGAAATAAATTGGGCCTGGTGGTGCATGCCTTTAATCCCAGCACTCAGAAGGCAGAGGTAGGGGATTGCCTTGAGTTCGAGGCTACCCTGAGACTACCTATGAATTCCAGGTCAGCCTGGGCTAGAGTGAGACCCTACCTCAACCCCCCCCCAAAAAAAACACCAAAAAAAACAAAACACTAAGAAATAGGAGCTGGAGAGATGGCTTAGCAGTTAAGGTGTTTGCCTGTGAAGCCAAGGACCCAGGTTTGATTCCCTATAACTCACATAGCCAGATACACAAGGGGCACATGCATCTGGAGTTTATTTGCAGTGGCTATAGGCTTTGGCGTGCCCATTTTGTCTGTCTCTCTTTTCTCTATCTCTTTCTCTCTCTCTGCTTGCAAATTAAAATTTTTTAAAAAAATTTAAAAATACTAAGAAATATAAGAAAATATTACCACCAAACTTGAATTAGAATATTTAAATTACTAAGCAAGCATCTGGAAAGACAAATCAGCCTAACTGTCACTTTTCTGATACAGGCAATTTCCAAGGCAAAGTAAAATGTAGCAAATTCAGGTCATCTCTACTTTTTTTTTTTTTTTTTTTTTTAATTTGAAAGATTAAGAGAAGCAGAGAGAGAGAGACAGAGAGAGAATGGGTGTGCCAGGCCCTCCAGCCTTTGCAAACGACCTCCAGACGCATGCACCACCTTGTGCATCTGGCTTACGTGGGTCCTGGGGAATCAACCGAGTTCCTCTGGCTTTGCAGACAAACACCTTAACCAATAAGCCATCTCTCTAACCCCATCTCTACTTTTCATACTGGAAAAAAAAAAAATACATGTATAGAAAAGGTGAAAGCACTGAAGCTTAACACTAGATTTCAATGTTAGCAAAAATGTTTTTAAACCCACAACTCCACTTTATTAGGATATAATATCCAATAATATTTCTAATACTACACACGTGTGCTTTGAAATTGGACTTCATCAAGGCTGAAGAGTCACTGTCAGTGCATCTGATGATTTTTGTCTTTTCTGTAGCCTGCTGCTTATCTCTTTTAGTATTTAACTTGCCCAGTATCTATTCTGTTATAGAGTAAGAGTAAGATGCAATAAAATAGTCCAATAGTTGCCCAAATACACAGTGCTCTAAAGATAAAGATGTTGACACCAATGAAACTGAACTGTTAGTTGGCTTGTAGTGCTGCCGCTCATTAACAGCCTGAAATGCACATTTGTTCATGAACAAGAGTACAAATTCAGTAATACATAATCCAATTCTGAGGGGATCATCATACTGTGAACTGAATGAAAGTCAAATATATAAAATATGAAGACTCTCCATAAATCAGACTCAGCATGTTTTTATTTATTTTTGTGTGCCAATGTGTGGTGCTTGGAATATCTGTTTAATTATCACGATTTCTTTCTAAACACAGAATGTATGTATGTATGTATGTATGTATGTATGTACGTATGTACACCACCACCAATTTAATACTTTTTCACTTACTATCATATACATATGCTGTTTGATAACTTTCTTCAAATTATTTGCCTATTCTTTCACCAAAGTAATGAAGTACTATACTTGACACTAGAAATATGACGAACAAAATACAGCACTGCCTTCAGAGAGACAAAGACTCACAACAGTGTATTAATGCTATGACATTTTAATGCTATTGCAAATTCTGAGCACAAATGGTCTAACTAGTTTGAGAAGGAAAAGTAAAGATCCGATCGTAGCTCAACCTGAGCTGAATCTCTTAATGATTAGGAATTATTTAGCTAGGTACAAGTCAGGAGGCAAAGGGTAGAGAACAGGTGTTTGGGGTAGGGCCCTTTGGGTGAAGTAGATTATGCAAAGACAAATGTATTAAGAGTTTAGTCAGGGCTAGAGGGATGGCTTAGTGGTTAAAATGCTTCCCTGCAAAGCCAAAGGACCCAAGTTTGAATCCCCAGGACCGACATTAGCCAGATGCACAAGGGGGCACACGTGTCTGGAGTTCGTTTGTAGTGGCTGGAGGCCCTGGCGTGCCCATTCTCTCTCTCCCTCCCTCCCTCTTTCTCTGTCAAATAAATAACTAAACATCATGTGTGTGTGTGTGTGTGTGTGTGTGTGTGTGTGTGTGTGTAGAGAGGGAGAGGGAGAGGGAGAGGGAGAGGGAGATGGGTGAGGGAGGGAGGGGATATGTGTGTGTGTATGTTTAGTCAGGCCAAGCATGCTGGCACACGCCTTTAATCTCAGACTTGGGAGGCAGAGGTAGGAGGACTGCCATGAGTTTGAGGTCACCCTGAGACTACATAGAGAATTCCAGGTCAGCCTGGGCTAGAGTGAAACCCTACCTCATAAAACAAAACAAAACAAACAAGTTTAGTCAGATGCTATTATTTTCAAATAGCTGAAATCCTCTATTCTGTATTACTTGGAGCTGCAGATTTTAAACTACTTAAGAATTACATGAAATGAAACTAGCAGTGGGATAAATACCAGGTTCAAACTCTGCTCAACCTAAAAACATGTGAGCAACTGTCCATGACACAGGGGCTGATGTCATTAATTTTACTAGCTGATTGATACAGAATTTGGACAAAAATGTGTGAAATTCAGAATTACTAATATCAATAAAATAGTAATATCTAATAGAACATCACTATCACATTTCCTTTTCATTTTGTATCTTCTACAATAACTTAAATTTTATATAATTTAAATAATAAAAATGAAAGAAAAATTATTACTTTCCTATACATATCTATGTGTACACATATACACACAGATGGATAATTAAGTCATTTCAGACTGATAGAAACTAAGATGTTAGTGACATCTTTTTGAGACAAGGTCTCATGTAGCCTAGATGGGTCTCCAACTTGCTATGTAGCTAAGGATGTCCTTGAACTTCTGTTCAGTCTACAGGCCTTTGCTCTACCAACTGAACTAACGAAGGGGATGTGTGAATTTCTGATTCTCCTGCTTCTTGAATGCTTGCATTACAGGTCTGCCCCACCACATTTAGCTTTTGCATTGCTGGGGATTAAACCCTTATACATGATATGCAAGTGGTCTACCAACTGAGCTATATTCCTAGCTCAATAGTAATAAGCTTAGTCAAATGTTAACATGGGAAGAAAGTAAAATGGGTTTTTTATTATACAGAAATTCTACTGAACAAAAATTATTCACATACAGTGGGAAGGGCATCAGCTAGGGCTTGGTAAGTGTTGTCATAGGATAATTTTCCTTATAGGATTTAAATCAATATGGTAATCCGTAGTCTTCTAAAATGTCACTCATAAAACAAAGCCTTCCATTATGTACATGTTTATGCATACATGATTATACTGAGTAGTTCTTAATTTTTCCAGTACTATTCCATTTGTTTTCATCTATTCTGTTTTAAGGTAGGGTCTCACTCCAGTCCAGGGTGACCTGGCACTCACTCTGTAGCTTAAGGCTGGCCTCAAACTCATTGCAATTCTCCAACCTTAGCCTCCCAAGGGCTAGGATTAAAGGCATGTGCCACCACACCTGGCTAAAGTTTTTATTTATTTTCATATGTGTGTGTATGCACACACATAATGCTTATCAGAGCCTCTTATCTCTCTATGCAAAGGAACTCCAGACACTTGTGCCACTTCTTGCATCTGGCACAGGTGGGAAGCTTAGGAATCAAACCTGGGCCAGCAGGCTTTGCAAGTAAGTGCCTGTAACAGCTGAACCACCTCCCCAGCCCCACACTACTCCATTCTGGCATTTCACTTTGTAGATGATGTTATCTCTCACATGTCTAAGTAATAAAACACGAGGATGGAGGTACACATGTAAAGCCAGATATACAAAGCGGCACATGTGTCTGGAGTTCATCTGCAGTGGCAGGAGGCCTTGGTATAACCATTCTTTTTGTGTTTCTTTTTCTCTCTCAGATAAATATATAATTTAAAAAAATTTTTAATAATCTTTATTGATTTGAGGGGGCCAGAAAGAAGCAGAAAGAGAGACACAGAATGGGCACAACAGGGCCTCTAGCCACTGCAAACAAATTCTAGATGCATGAGCTACTTTGTGCATCTGGCTTACATGGATACTGGGGAATTGAACCTGGGTCCTTAGACTTTGCAGGCAAGCACCTTAACCGCTAAGCCGTCCCTCCAGCTCCTATAAAAAGTGCTTATAGGGCTGGAGGGATGGCTTAATGGAAAAGGCACTTGCCTGTAAAGCCAAAAGACCCAGGTTCAATTCCCCAGGACCCACATAAGCCAGATGCACAAAGTGGCACATGCTTCTGGAGTTCATTTGCAGTGGCTGAATGCCCTGGTGCACTCATTCTCTCTATCTGCCCCTCTCTCTCTCTCAAATAAATAAAATAAAATAATTTTTTAAGTGCTTGTAGGCTGGACAGACTGCTTAGCAGTTAAATCCCACGTAGCCAAATGCACAGAGAAACAAGTGTGCAATGTTGCACACGTGCATGAAAGGGAGAGGGAGAGAGAGGTGCATGCGTCTGGAGTTTGTTCACAGTGGCTGAAAGGCCCTGGAGGACCCATTCCCTCCCTCCCACCCTCTCTCTCTTACTTTGCCTCTTTTTCTCTCTCTCAAAAATAAAATAATAATAATAATAAAAAAAATAAAGATGTTTGCCTATGAAGCCTAGGGACCCAGGTTCATTCCCAAGAACCCACATAAGCCAGATGCACAAAGTGACACAGGTGCACAAGGTAGCTCATGTGTCTGGTGTTCAGATGCAGTGGTTAGAGGCCCTGGCATGTCAATTCTCTCTCATAACAAAATAACTTATTTATTTTTATTACTCCCAGGACAAAGGCAGAAGGACTGCAGTGAATTCCTAGTCAACCTGGGCTAGAGTGAGATCCTACCTGGGGAAAAAAAGTTTTTTTAGACAAATCTGATGGACTGGCTTTTTTTTTTTTTTAATTCAAGAGAGAGAGAATTGGCATGCCTCCAACCACTGTAATGAAACTTCAGATGCATGTGCCACCTTGTGTGCACAGCTTACATGGGACCTGAAGAGTCAAACATGGGTCCTTAGGCTTCTCAGGCAAATGCTTTAACTGCCAAGCCATCTCTCCAGCAACCTCTCCCCATTATTTTAAAATCTCACTCCTGAATTCACCTCCCAACAATCTCAATCTTTGAAAAAGGACCCTAGGCAATTTTAAAAATGCCATATGGTTCACTTAGGTCAAGATTTTCTTACCATTACTAGCTATCCTTGATACCTAAAATATTCTGAGGTCATATGAATCTACTCATAATCTTAGCATTACAATTTTATTTCTCCTCTCTTTCTGTGTCTAAAGAAAAATAAAAATAAAGGCCTTAACTATTCAGCTATTGAAGCACTTTTTCTTTATTGTTCTTTCTTATTAACTACTACAGATTATAAGATCACCATTTGCTAATGACAAACAAATACATAAAACACATCCACTATTAACAGAAATTCTTTTAGTCACCTAAACACTTTCCAGAATAAATCAATGGAATGAGGAAAGTGTGAACATTTTCAAAGTAAACAGATCCTCTTAGGATCTATTTTAACTATTTTTCAGCATCTTTTCTGCCCCTACTTTAAACTAGACGGTTTTAGATTACAATGAGCAGATCATCCCAATGTTGCAGTTTTGATCCAAGTTATAAGAGTTATCAACAACTCAGCAATGCTTCCATGGCTCTTCCTCTTCTAATATCACAAAAATTTTCAAGTCTTAGCCAGGGGTGGTGGCACATGCCTTTAACCCCAGCACTCAGGAGGCAGAGGAAGGAGGATCATGAGCTTGAGGCCAGCCTAAAGCTACAGAGTGAGTTACGGGTCAGGCTGGGCTAGAGTGGGACCTTACTTTGACAACGGAAAAAAAGAAAAAAGAAAATTTTTTTTTTTTTTTTTTTTACATATTAAAAATGTTTTAGGCTGGAGAGATGGCAGTTAAAGGCATTTGCCTGCCAGTCCTGGTTCAATTCCCTCAGCACACATAGAAGCCTTACAGCTGGATGCAAAATGGCACATATATCTGTGATCCCAGTGCACCTATAACAATGGGAGGTAGGACCAGAAGAACCCAAAGTTCACAGGCTGCTAATCAGACATTCTTTTGTAGTCTGGCAGTTTGCAGCAGCAAGACACCCTGTCTCAAAGAAGGTGAACACAGACATCTTGAAGTTGTCCTTGACCTCCACACACACATCTTGCATGCACATGTGACACACGCGTGTACGCGCACAAGCACAAAAATCAATTTTTTTTTTTTTTTTTGGTTTTTTGAAGTAGCGTCTTGCTGTAGCCCAGGCTGACCTGCAATTCACTCTGTAGTTTAAGGGTGGCTTTGAATTCACAGCAATCCTCCTACCCCTGCCTCCCAAAGTGATAGAATTAAAGGCGTGCGCCACCATGCCTGGGTATAATAAATATTTTTTAATATTTTATTTATTTATTTATTTATTTGACAGAGAAAGAGGGAGAAAGAGAGAAGAGAGAGAGAGAAAATGGGCACACCAGGACCTCCAGCCACTGCAAAGGAGCTCCAGACATGTGCATCCCCTTGTGCATCTGGCTAATGTGGGTCCTGAGGAATTGAACCTGGGTCCTTTGGCTTTGCAGGCAAATGCCTTAACTGCTAAGCCATCCCTCCAGCCCTAATAAATATTTTTTAAAATGCTTCAAACTTACTAAAAGAATGCTATGATTAAAAAAAATGCTGCAACGCTTTTTTGAGTCATTCCTTAAGCATACTTGGCAACACAGTAGTTTAAAAACGAGTATTCTATTTGGACAACTCAGAAGAATTATTTGAATGTACCTTTTAAAGTTAAAAATATACTCAGTGTATGACCCAGAAATGCTATTCTTAGATATTTGCCTAAGTATAAAAATATATGCCAAAAACACTTATAAAAACTGTTTATAAATAAGGCAGGCATGATGGTTCATGTCTGTAATCCCAGTACTTAAGAGACTGAAGTGGGACTGCAATAAATTTGAGACAGCCTAGGTTACATAGCAAGTTGTAGGCCAGCCATAATTACATAGCAAGACTCTGTTTGGAAAACAAACAAAACTCAACAACAAAATAACCACTTTATTCATAATAGGCAAAAAACCCAGCCCTGGAACTAATGCAAATATCTAATAATAAATAAATGGATGATCTATACTGTGCAAATACGATGAGATATTATTCAGCAATGATAAAGAATAAATTACTGATTATCTATAACCTCTCAAAAAACATGTTGATCCAAAGGAAACAGACAAAAATATATGCTATGTGTTCCATTATTATGAGGTTCAAGAACAGGCAAAACTAATTCTGGTGACCAACAGAGGTAATGGGATGTAGGGAGTAGCTTCTAACTGGATAGGAAGACAAGGGAACTTTCTTAAGGGTGTGTAAGTTTTCTGTATATTCAGAGTTGGGGAAATTCATACAAATGTATACTTTTGTCAAAACTCATCCACAGAAGGGCTGTGGATGTAGTCCAGGGGCAGAGCACCTGCATAGCATGTGCAAGGCCTTGATCTCCAGTACCTTATCTCAATATACTTAAGATCTATATATTTTCACTGGGTATAAATTTTACCTAGGAAAAATCCAAATACAGAAAGTAAAATCCAAACTAGAAAGATACAAATTTACTTTGACGGTTATTTTATTTATTTGAGAGAAAGACACGGGGGGGGGGGGGGGATGAGAATGTGGATTTGCCAGAGCCTTCAACCACTACAAATGAACTCCAGATGCATGCACCACATCATGCATCTGGCCTACGTGGGTCCTGGGGAATTGAACCTGGGTCCTTTGGCTACCCTAGCTGAATTAATGAACTCTGGGTTCAGTGAGAGACCATGTCTCAAAAAAAAGAGAAGGGGGGGGGGAAATAATAGAGGAAGATACCCAAGGTCAACTTTCTTTTTATTTATTTTGTGTTTTTATTTATTCATTTGAGAGAGAGAAAGAGAGTGCAAGAAAGAGGGGGAAATTGGCACACTAGGACCTCCAGCCACTGCAAACAAACTCCAGACACATGTGCCACCATGTGCACCTGGCTTATGTGGAGCCTGGGGAATGAACATTTGTCCTTGGGCTTCACAGACAAGTGCCTTAACTGCTAAGCCATCTCTCCAGCCCCAGAGGAATCTTGTTTTTTGTTGTTGTTGCTGTTTGTTTGTTTGGTTGGTTCTATTCGAGATAGGAGGTAGAATCTTGCTCTAGTCCAGGCTGACCTGCAATTCACTATGTAGCCTCAGGCTGGCCTTGAACTCATAGTGATCCTCCGATGCTCAACTTTTGGCCTCTACATGCATGCACACATATGAACATGCATACACATGTGTGCACACACAATCAAACACATACAAAAGGCAACTTTTTTTTTCTAAATCAGATATAATAATGAATGCCTGTAACTTCAGCACCCAGGAGGCTCAGGCAGAAGAAATGCCTTGAGTTCAAAGTCACCTTGGGCTACATAGCAAGACTACCACATTTCTTTTTTTGTTAATTTATTTTTATTTTTATTTATTTATTAGAGAGCGGCACACAGAGAAAGAGGCAGAGAGAGAGAGAGTGGGCGTGCCAGGGCTTCCAGCCACTGAAAATGAACTCCAGATGCATGCGCCCCCTTGTGCATCTGGCTAATGTGGGTCCTGGGGAATGGAGCCTCGAACCGTGGTCCTTAAGCTTCACAGACAAGTGCTTAATCACTAAACCATCTCTCCAGCCCAAGACTACCACATTTCTTAAATGAAGCTAGATGCACCGACTGTGTTCAAACCCTATGTCTACACCTCGGGGTACAGCGAGGCGAGTAGGGAGCAACAGAGCTGTATCTTTGTGACTTTATTGTAATATTTATTTGTTTGTTCTGTTATTCATTTATTGTTTGTTTCAAGGTGGGATCTCGCTCTAGCCCAGGCTGATTTTGAACTCAGTGATCCTTCTACTTCAGCCTCCTGTGGACTGGGATTAAAGGTGTGTGCCACCACACATGGCTTTTAAAAACATTTTTATCTATTTGAAAGAGAGAGAGACAGAAAGAGAGAGAGTGTGTATAAGTATGGGCACGCCAGGACCTCCTGCCACTGAAAATGAACTCCAGATGCATGCATCACTTTGTGTGTGTGGTTTTACATGGGTACTGGGGAAATCCAACCTGGGCCCAGCCCTGATAAGCAAGTGCCTTTAACCACTAAGCAATCTCTCCAGCCCAAAAGTTAACTAAAACAGAGAGGAATCTTTTTTGTTTTGTTTGCTTGCTTTTGTTTTTCAAGGTAGGATGATCTCACTCTAGGTCAGGCTGACCTGAAATTCACTATGTAGTCTCAGTGACCTTGAACTCATGGTGATCCTCCTACCTTTGCCTCCCAAATGCTGGGATTAAAGGCATGTGCCACCACACCTGGCTGGACTGTTTTTTGAGGCAGGGTCTCACTCTAGCCCAAACTGACCTGGGACTCACTCTGTGGCCCAGGGTGGCCTTGAACTCACAGTGGTCCTCCTACCTCAGCCTCCCAAGTGCTGAGATCAAAGTTGTACGCCACAACACCTGGTATATATCTCTGTGATTTTCATTTGCATTTTCCTGAAGACTAGAAAACTGAGCATCTTTTCACAGGCTTACCTTCCATTTGTATAGATTCTTTGGTTTATACATACTCAAGTAGTTCTGCCCATTGTCTTACTAGGTAGTTTATTTTACTGTACGGATAGTAAAAGACTTTTACAAATCTTCTAACACGTGTTTTTAAAAAAATGGTACACTTTATTTTTTTGGCCTATATGTGCTTGTGTGTGTATACAGTATGTGAGGTGTTGTGTATGTCAGAGGTATATGCACATATGTGCAGATACAAGCACCTCCTATGTACACCTGCAGAGGGCAGAGGAGAATATAGGTGTCCTCCATTTCTCTTCTGCTTGCTTCCTTGAGATGAATCTCTCACTGAACCTGATCCACGTTTTCAGTCAGGCTGGCTGACAAGCATGAGCAGCCACACGGCTGTAGTGCTGAAGAGCTGACCTGAGAGTAACTCAGACCTTTTTGGGCCAGCCAGCACTCTTAAACTCACCTAGCCATCCTCTTCTAGCCCCACATGTGTATTTTACAAATATTCTTTGTCAGTCTGTATCTTTTTGTAAAGACAGGCCCTGGTTGGCCTTGAACACACTCTTTGGAAGATGACCTTAAATTTCTGTTCTTACTGTCTCTACTTCCTGAATGCTGGGATTTCAGGCACATAACACCATGCCTAGTTTTACGCAGTGCTAAGGATTGAATTCCTGCTTCACTTAATGCATGCTCGACTAACTAAGCCCCAGACCTTTAATTTTTATTTATTTATTTGCTTATTTTTTTGGTTTTTTGAGACAGAGTCTCATGTAGCCTAGGCTGATCCTCGTGCCTCCGCCTTCAGAGTGTTGGAATTCTGAGTATGTGCAATCACACTCAGCTTCTATCTGCTGGGTTTTGAACCATTTCAAAAAACTAAAGTTTTAAACACTAATGAAATCCAATTTGTTATTTTATGGTTCATGAAATCTATTTCACCTATATACAATGTGTCCTTATTAGTTTTATCATTTTGACTTATACTTAGGTCTATGGTCTATTTCAAGTTAATTTTTGTATGCGGCATAATGTAACAGTTTAAGTTCACCATTTCATATATGGATATCCAATTGCTTGAGCATAATTTGTGAAAAGATCAAGACTGATAGATTTTACTAGAACACAGGAAGTGTGTATTTCAGATGTCAGATTGTAACTTATCTTTAAGAACTGCATATGCTGGGTGTGTAGATCCATGGTGGTAAGCTTGCCTAGCAAGGCCTTGAGTCCTACATTCCTAGTGCTGAGAAAATTTTAAAAAGAGAGAAGAACATTATAATTGCTTTAAAAGTGTACTAAACTATTTCCCCAAAAACACTACTGCTCTTCTGCTGATGGTGCCATGGACCACTGGCAGGGCTTTGAGAATACTAGGCAAGAGCTCTACCACTGACCTGTATCCCCAGCCCTTGATGTTATGAGACAGATATACACAACATAGGTCAGGTTGGCCTGGAACTTGCTATATAACATTAGCTTGGTCCCAATTCATGATCCTCCCTGCTTCCTGAGTGCTAGAATTATAGACATGCACCAGCATGACTGGCTCCTCTCTTTTTTAAGAAAACATTTTTACTTATTTATTTGCAGAGAAAGAAAGAGAGTACGGGCATGCCAGGGCCTCTTCCAGTTGCAAACAAACTCTAGACACAAACTCCAAGGCTTCACATAGGTACTGGGGAATTGAACTCTGGCCAGCAGGCTTTATAAACAAGTGCCTTTAACTGTTCAAATATCTCTACAGCCACTTCCCTTTTTAAAACTATATTATTTGTGTTAAGCCAGAGAGTCTTCATATATTTGATTTTTAATATATTTTATTTATTTGAGAGAGAGAGGGGGGGGGAGAGAATGGGCATACCAGGGCCTCCAGATGCTGCAAACAAACTCCAGGTGCATGTGTCACCTTGTGTATCTGGGTTATGTGTTCCTGGGGAATCAAACCTGGGTCCTTTGGCTTTGTAGGCAAGAGCCTTAACCACTAAGCCATCCCTCCAGCCCTCTTCATATATTTTAAATTTTTTGTCAATTTTAAAGACTTAGTTTTCTTTTCTTTCTTTCTTTTTTTTTTTTCTTTTTTTTTTTTTGTTTTTTCAAGGTAGGGTCTCACTCTAGCTCAGGCTGACCTGGAATTCACTATGTCATCTCAGGGTGGCCTCAAACTCACAGTTATCCTCCTACCTCTGCCTCCCAGGTGCTGGGATTAAAGGCATGCACCACCATGCCCAGCTTAAGACTTATTTTTATTTATTTATTTGAGACTGAGAGAGGGAGAGAGTGAGTGAGTGAGAATGGGTGCACCAGGGCCTCTAGCCACTGTGAATGAACTCCAGACACATGCACCACCATGTGCATCTGGCTTACATGGCACCTAGAGAATCAAACCTGGATCCTTAGGTTTTATAGGCATGTACCTTCACCACTAAGCCATCTCTCCAGCCCCTTCTCCATATATTTTAAATAAAACACCCAAAGCAGAAGGAATGAAGGGGGAAATTTGAAAATATAGTCATCTTTAATTAATCCAGACATTAGACATAAATAAATGAAACAATACATTTTAAAAGTACAGTTTTGGGGCTGGAGAGATGGCTTAGTGGTTAAGCACTTACCTGTGAAGCCTAAGGACCCCGGTTCAAGGCTCGACTCCCCAGGACCCACGTTAGCCAGATGCACAAGGGGGCGCACACATCTGGAATTCGTTTGCAGTGGCTGGAGGCCCTGGCACGCCCATTCTCTCTCCCTCTCTCTATCTGCCTCCTTCTCTGTCTGTTGCTCTCAAATAAATAAATAAATAAAAATATTTAAAATAAATAAATAAATAAAAATATTTAAAATAAATAAAAAAAAATACAGTTTTCATTAAATCTCCCCTGCATTTGTATGCCATACTTGGTGGCAGTGGTATTTGGAAATAGGAGATGGAAAAACAAGGTCTCTATATATAACCCAGGCTGGCCTGGAGTCTTGCTAGGTAGCCTAGGCTGGTCTTGAAATCATGATCCTCCTGCCTCCATCTCTAGAATGTTAGGATTACAGGTGAAGGTTTATTATAATTATTTTAAATGACCTACTTTCTAATTTCACATATAGTAAACATAAATAGGTATAACAAATATCAATAGAAGTACTTTGAGATCCTTCAATAATTTTTAACAGTGTAAAGGGGGTCCTGAGGTTAAAACCAAACTGCCCTCACCTCTCAATTACTAAAACTGCTTGGAATGGTGGCACAGGCCTGTAATCCTAGCACTTAGGAAGTAGAGGCAGAAGGACAGTAGGTTGTTTTTTTTTTTTTTTTTTTTTTTTTTTGCATGTGTATGGGAGTTGTACATGCATATATATGCATGTGAAGGCCAGAAGTCAATACTGAATATCTTCTTCAGTCTCCACCTTATTCTCAGAGGCAAGGTCTGTCACTTGAACCCAAGGCTCACTGATTCTGCTAGTATAACTAGCCAGTTTGCCCAGGGGGTCCTCTGTCTCTATCTCCCGGGAGCTGGCATTACAGATACCCCACATTTAAGTGGTACTGGAGATCTGAGCTCCACATCTGCACAGCACACATTTTACCCATTTGGCAACCTTCCCAGCCCCAATAGCATTATTTAATACCAGGTTCTAATGTAACCTGTCTCAAAAATAAAAAAACTTACTAGGTCAAACTTGTGCTTAAATCCTTTCAGTAGCTTAGTATCCATGGTCCCACAAGTTATCAGTGGTCAGGATTAGCTTCCACAGACTGTCACTCCAGTCATCTCTCTCTCTCATTATTTTCTGAAAGAACTGTTTTCTGAAGGATTTGAAAAGGTATCCAAGAAGGCAATGATGACTATAAAACAATTAACTTGTTGTACACTACCTATTATTATGAACTGTTAGACATAAATTCAAAATAGCTGAGGTGGGCAGATAATACTTGTGCCAAGAAAATCATCGTGCTTGATGCCCCAATCTATAAATAATGAGCAAATTTCCATTTTTCTCCTCTAGTTTCCTCTTACATCAAGGAACTGACTTCCTGGCCTCTGAGAAAGGTGGAGGGGAGTTACATGCTATCAATCCACACAAGATCAACTGGACTGTACACGCACAGATAGCAAGCACTACAGTAACCAAGAATCACTGAATATGAATCAATTTGTAGTAATCATAATAAAATCATAAGATGTTCAAGCAACTGACTAATTAATTACATGAACTTACTTTATGTAGGTCCATAGCAAACAGTACATTCTGAATTGCTACTTAATTAGTTTACTTTAAAAGTTACTATCACACAGAAGAATGATAGTAGGTTTGAAAAACAACAAAGTTGTGCTACACTCATCTTAACAAACCAGTTGCAGGACTGGGGATGTAGCTAAGTTGGTAGGGTGCTTGCTTGACATGGACAGGGCACTAAGTTCAATCTCTAGCACCACACTTAAACACACACATACACACACATACAGCCCTTGACAAACCAATGTCTTAAGAGTTGATCAGTGTGGCTCTCCATTAAAAGTTAATCAAAAAAGCGTAACGAGTGAGGCAAAATACAGGCAACATGAAGGAAAAGAGGTGAACTCAAGTAAAGCATGAAAAAGAGGGAGGGACATACTAAGGAATTAGACATACACACATCAACACCCACAAATAACCCATAGAGACAGAGAAAGTACCTGGAAAGCTGTGAGGGCGCCAGTCCCTGGATTATACAGGCATCGCAGAGAAGGCATGCTGTCCGCCAGGCTGGAGCAGCCCAGCCACAGAGACCTGGGCATAGAGCACTGCAGAGAGAGGACAACTATGAGATGGGACAGTATGAGACAGGATGGCACAGATTACAGGAAATTTCAAGGCTTGGCTGAATGCAATATTCTAGCTGTAGCTGGCCATTATGATAAAAATATTTTCAAGAAACATACTATTTAGTGACTCTAACCCCAAAGAGGAACTCAAAAGCAACATTAGTAGCCAAAAAAGGGGTGGGGAGGGAGAAAAGAAATAGGGTCCAAAAAAAATAACCACAAAAATATTCCATTAAACTTCTGTCCTTATTCCATGCATGCATCTAAAAGGAAACCTATTTAACACAATGGATGGGTTATTTCCTTTGGCACCTTAACAGTCTCCTACAAATTCACATGGGGAATTCTGTTCAAGCTAAGCAGAAAAAGGAAGTATCGTGATAGTATTAGGAATGGTAAATTAGAAAACAAAATACCACAGGAAAGTTAAGAGTTTTTTGAAAAGGAAAAGCAAAAGTATTATATCCCTAGGGCTTTGACAGCAACTAACTCTGCACAGTTTACATATGTTTTATGTATCTTGTTAGTCTATTCATTAACCAAAATGCATAGTTAACCATAGCAGCTGGCTCTTCATCATTCCAGATGGATTCAAGGTAGGCGGGGCAGAAACAACCCAAACAGAAAGAAAGGAAGGGAGGGAGGAATGAAGGGAAGGAGGGAGGGAGACCCTGAAAACTTTGGTATTCAAATCTCGGGGGGGGGGGGTGGGTAGAGAGATGGCTTAGTGGTTAAGTGCTTGCCTGTGAAGCCTAAGGACTTGGGTTCGAGGCTCAGTTCCACAGTACCCATGTAAGACAGATGCACAAAGTGGTGCATGTGTCTGGAGTTCAATTACAGTGGCTGGAGGCCCTGATGTGCCCATATTTTTTCTCTCCCTGCCTCTTTCCCTGTCTGTCACTCTCAAATAAATAAATTTAAAAAATTAAATAAATCTAAAAAATCTAGGGGGAAAAAGTAAGATCAGAGTAAATACATAGCATATTCAGTAGCAAAAAAGAAAAAGGTAGAAATTATAATATCTAATGGCATTAAGTGAACAATACTGGTATTATTGTGCTTAAGAATTTTATAAGGCAGAAGAGATTTTATACTCATGTTTCTCAAAAAGCATCCCTGGATGAAGTTTTGTCTATCAGCTTGAACACAATTATAGTTTAATAATAACTAGAATAATAAACATAATAAATATAATTTCTTAAGTACAGAAGCCATTATATATAACACTAAACTTTACAGAACTTGGTATTTAATATCATCACTCTGGTATAACACTCTGGTAGGAATGGTATGTAAAGAATGATATTCATGGTTTACACCATATAACTATATGGTATAAGCACATATAATTGACATAAGGATAATGGGTTGCAAAGGACTCCAAAAGATGATCCAATTGAGACTTCTGCTTTCAAATCATTATCTTCATTTTCCAGCTAAGAATGGATGCACTGGAAAATTTAAGCACTTGTCTATCCATGAATTTAGAAAATATGAAATAAGGACTAGAATTCATGCCTACTGCTCCCAAGAACAGAACTCTTAGATCTCCTGTCTTAATTCATGCCTAGCTCATAAAAATAGTCAGGACAGAGGCTATCTTACCCCATGCCAACACTGTGTTTTGTGTCTGCCTTGATGTGCTATAGCTAGAACTTTGTTCATATTTCCAGTGTTTATCTTGTTATGATAGATATTAGGAACAAGGTAGCCTTCTTTAGTAGGCAATTGATTAGGGACAGGTACATATATGTCAACCTGCCTTGATGAGACTAAAAGAACACCAGTTTGGGGCTGGAGAGATGGCTTAGCCATTAAGGTGCTTGCTTGTGAACCCAGGTTCAATTCCCCAGTACCCACATAAGTCAGATGCACAAGCTGACACATGCATATGGAGTTTGTTTGCAGAGTCTGGAGGCATGCCCATTCTCTCTCTCATTCTCAAATAAATAAATGAATAATAAGCAAATAAATACAAGAATGCCAGTCTAAATCTAACCTGATTCATCAGGATGACAATCAAGGGGCTGGAGAGATGGCTTAGCAGTTAAGGTGCTTGCCTGTGAAGCCAAGAGATCTCTGTTCCACTCTCCAGATCCCACATAAGCCAGACATACATGCGATGCAAGTGCACAAGATCACACATGTTCATAAAGTGGTGCACATGTCTGGAGTTCAATTACAGTGGCTGGAAGGCCCTGTTGCATCAATTCTCCCTCCCTCCCTCTCTCTCTTGCATTAAAAAAAGGAGCCAGGCATGGTGGCACATGTCTTTAACCCCAGCACACTCAGGAAGCAGAGGTAGAAGTGAGTTCTAGGGTACTCTGAGACTACATAGTAAATTCCAGGTCAGCCTTGGCTAGAGCAATACCCTTACCTTGAACTCCCCTTACCCCCCGCCAAAAAAGAAAGGCCAGCTGGGCACTGTGGCTTATGCCTTTAATTCCAGCACTCGGGAGGAAGAGGTAGGAGGATTGCTGTGAGTTCGAGGCCACCCTGAGATTACATAGTGAATTCCAGGTCAGCCTGGGCTAGAGTGAGACCTTACCTCTAAAAACCAAAAAAAAAAGGCCAACTGTTGGGCTTGTCTCAAAAACTGATGACAATTAGGACCAGCTGTCGGTTTGCCTCCTGGTTCTTCCCCCTACTAGGAATTTTTCACAGGCTCCCCCCCTCCCCCCGCAATGGGTAGGTTCATTCTGAGTCTACACTCTTCTCCCTGACCCACGAGCCAATCAAGGTCCTCCATATACATTTAAATTTAACCCGTGAAGTTCACCCCAACTTGATGTCTAATTTATATCCCAAGATTATAAGAAAACCCACTCCAAGTCTCCACATGGATAACCCAGCTAAGACCTTCCCAACTTGGGAGCTACTTTACTTTCCTAAAAATCAATCTTTCTTAACTTGCACTTCTGCCGAGTCTGCACTTGTCAATTCTTTGCAAGTCACAAGAATGTACTCAGAGCCACCGCTTGAGAGGCTCTGTCACTCTCAAAACCAGGAACAAATAGCAGCTCAATGAGTACATAGCTGTCTCAACTGTGTTGTTACTCTCATCAATAATTCATAATGACTCACTATGTCGACGGTATGAAATCAAGCACGCTATCAATCTGAGTTTTCCTCACTGCCTGTAACAGCTCACCTTCTCCGTCCTTCCAGGTGGCCCTGATACTCTAGCTACTTACGTAACTACCTGACTCTTCTAGCTAAATTCTCACCTGAGTCCCAACACCTTTAAATTTGTAACTTCCTTCTCCCACTCCCTCTGCCAACTACATCTACGATTTACCTCTCCTTGTCTTCTTAGAGCTACCTGTACTAACTTCAGTCTTTTCTAGCTGTTTCTAGTACTTGAAATGTCCATATTAGGAGAAGGGAACAGGAAAGATTTAAAATTTTTTTCTTGAGAATTGCTGTTCCATTCTTAAGTATCAGTAACCTTAGTTTTCTCTCTTGTTTTAGTTTTTTTTGGGGGGGCAGTTTGGTTTGGTTTGTGTTTTTTGAGGAAGGGTCTCACTCTAGCCCAGGTTGACATGGAATTCACTATGTATTCTTAAGGTGGCCTTGAACTCACAGCATTCCTTCTACCTATCTCCCTAGTGCTGGGATAAAAGGTATGTACCACCACACCCAGCTTTTGGTGTTTTTGTAGTTTTGAAGCAGTTCTCACCCTACCCCAGGCTGATCTAAAATTCTCTCTGTATCCCCACACTGGCCTCGAACTCATGGCGATCCTCCTACCTCAGCCTCCTGGGTACTGGAAGTAAAGGTGTAGGCCACCATACCTGGAAAAATTTTTATTTTCTTAAGGCTGATTTTTAAATAATTTATTCAACAAGTATTTATTGCATGTCTTTCTTGTAGTAGGAATGGTCCTGGGCAACAGATACAGAACAAAAAGACAATACCCCTGCCCCACTCCTTGGCAGTGCTGGGGAACCAGGATGTATGCTAGGAAAGCACTCTACCACTGAGATAAATCCTCACCCTTTAAAAAGAAAAATTCTCTTAGCAGAAGGTTATGGCTTACACCTGTAATACCCCCACTCAGAAAATGAGGCAGAATGACTGCCTCCAGTTCAAGGCCAAGAAGAACAAGACCCTGCTCCCCCCAATACACACAAAATCCCTCATTCCAAGGAACTTATATTCTAGTAATTTGCTATTTTCTATCAACCCTAAATTCTACATTAAAATCTGTGATGTGAATTTTTCTTTTCAAATTTTTATTAACAACTTCCATGATTATAAAAAAATCCCATGGAAATACCCTCCCTCCCCCCCACTTTCCCCTTTGAAACTCCATTCTCCACTATATCCCCTCCCCATCTCAATCAGTCTCTCTTTTATTTTGATGTCATGATCTATAATGTGCATTATTAAGCAATAGGTTAAAGTTGGTGGGAAGACAAGATTTTCAATCATTTTGAAGGAGTTTTCAAATTTTAGAAAAACAAAATAGAAGTGGGAATAAATAAAACAGACATATGACAATACAAAAAATAAATAAATAAAAAGAGGGCTGAGGAGATGGCTCAACAATTAAAAGAGCTTGCCTGCAAAAGCCTGCTGGCTAGGGTTCAATTCCCCATTACCCATGTAAAGCCAGATGCACACCATGGTACATGCATGTGGAGTTCATCTGCAGCAGCAAGAGACATTGGCATGCACTTGCTCATGCTCTCTCACAGACACACATTAACAAGAATATTTTAGGGGGCCAGGCATGGCAGTGCACATCTTTGATCCCAGCACTTGGGAGGCAGAGGTAGGAGGATCACCATGAGTTTGAGGCCACCCTGAGACTACATAGTGAATTCTAGGTCAACCTAGAGCAAGACCCTACCTCTAAAAACAAAAGAACAGGGCTGGAGAGATGTTTAGCTGTTAAGGCATTTCCCTGCAAAGCCAAAAGACTGAAGTTCGATTCCCCAGGACCCACATAAGCCATATGCACAGGGGCACATATGTCTGGAGTTCCTTTGCAGTGGCTAGAGGCCCTGGCATGCTATCTTCTATCTCTTCCTGCTTGCAAATAAATAAATACAAATTAAAAAAAAAAAAAAAGAACAGAGCCAGGTGTGGTGGTGTACACCTTTAATTCCAGCACTTGGGAGGCAGAGGTAGGAGGATTGCCATGAGTTTGAGGCCACCCTGAGACTACATAGTGAATTCCAGGTCAGCCTGGGCTAGAGTGAGACCCTACCTCAAAAAAACAACAACAACAAAAAATGCAACAACGTAACGAATATTTTAGGGGCTGGAGAGACGGTGTAGCAATTAGGGTGCTTGCTGGCAAAGCCAAAGGACCCGGGGTTTGATTCCCCATTACCTACATGAAGCCAGACATGCTAGCATGTGTCTAGAGTTCCTTTGCAGTGGCTAGAGACCCTGGTGTGCCCATTCTCAATCTCGATCTGCCTTTCTCTCTTTCTCTCTCTCTCTCAAATAAATAAAATCCTTTAAAATATTTTACTTAATAAATAATAAGAAGAAATAACAGCTGGGTACGGTGGTGCACACCTTTAGTCCTAGTTCTCAGGAGGCTGAGGTTGGGGGATGGCAGTGAGTTTAAGGTCAGTCTGGCCTAGAATGAGACCCCTGTCTAGGGGGGAAAAAAGAAAAATATTAAGAGGGAAATGGTAAACATTGGAAGATAAATTACGACTTCTTGTTCCTTTCCTGTCAGGACAGGCAGGCTGCTTCACACCAGCTGAAGCCACCCGCATGCTGCACAACACAACTGGGTCTAGGGGCAGCCAGAAGCCCCTCATCCACAGACCTGACTTTTTTTCTTTTTAATAATTATTTTATTTTATTATGAGAGACACAGAATTGGCACACCAGAACCTCTAGCCACTGCAATCAAACTCCAAATACATGCGCCACATTGTGCAAATGTGTGACCTTCTGCGTCTGGCTTACGTGGGCTCTCCGGAGTCAAACCTGGGTCCTTAGGCTTCACAGGCAAGTGCCTTAAGCACTAAGCCATTTCTCTGGCCCCATGCAACTCTTCTTTCTTATTAAAATGCAAATATTTATTTGAATTTGTGGGGGCTGCCTGGTAAGTTTTGAAGGCACTTTTCCTGATAATTGTCTATTTTACATAATAATCTGTGTTCTTTTTACAATATTGCTTGAGTTATTAGTTGTGCTTTCTTCCAGTTACTCATTCTAATACCCTTCCTCACTCACACATCCTTATCTCCCATTAAAACTGCTCTAACAACAAAAAAATTTGAAAAGGGCTTACCCTATTCAGTTAAACTAAAATTCCAAAATAAAGTTATGGTCAATAATGAGCTACATATGCCCAGGGAAGCTACTAGATATGCCAGTGTGATTTCCAAAACAGCACTAACTTCCAAACACTACACAGAGGATACATTCCCGATTATTACAAGACAATTGGTGTGGGTATGAAAACTGCATTTGAATACAGTCAGATTTGCACATTACCATAAGGTTTTATATATTATGGCTCAATTTAAAAACTAGTTTTCAAATTGGTTTGTATTGTAATAATTAATCTTACCCATTGTAGTAAATGCTGCTTACGATCTTTGAGGAAAATACTATAATCACAAAATAAATGGTGTAGGCTATAACTTTACCTCTTTCTCTTTGATTTTCATATTTAGCATTTTTGAAATGGAGAGAGGAAAAAGTCAAAGGAAATTGGATCAAACATTAAGAATAGAAAGTTGGTTACTATACCCATACACATACTGTGCATATCAGAACTATTCTCAGTGATCAGTTTCTAACAAATATGTAATACCAATTCCGTTCATCATTTAATAAAGAATACCCTTACGAGGTCTGTGGTGCAACCTGTAATCTCAGCTATTCTAGAGGCTCAGGCAGAAGGATCACAGGCCGGCCTGGGCTATGGAGTGAGTTCAAGGCCAGCCTGGGCAACTTTGTGATACCATCTCAAAAAGTAAAAAGAGTGGACAGATGGCCTAGTAATTAAAGTGCTTGCTTACAAAGCCAAGGGACCCAGATTCAATTCCCCAGGACCCACATAAGCCAAATGCACAAGGTGGCGCATGCGTCTGGAGTCCATTTGCAGTGGCTACAGGCAGGGTGTGGTGCCCATTCTTTCTCTCACTCTCCTTTACTTTTTTTATTTTTAATCTTCAATTTTTTAAAAAAGTTTTTCGAGGTAGGGTCTTGCTGTCTTGCTCCAGCCCAGGCTGACATGGAATTCACTATGTAGTTTCAGGGTTGGCCTCAAACTCATGGCAACTCTCCTACCTCTGCCTCCCAAGTGCTGGAATTAAAGGCCTGCACCACCATACCTGGCTTGCTCGCTCGTGTGCGCTCTCTCTCTCTCTCTTTCTCAATCTATATGCCTCTTTCTCCCTCTCAAATGAAAACAAATTTTTTTTTAAGTAAAAAGAAAAGGTGGGGGTATAGTTCAAGTGGTAGAGGGCTTCTATCATATATATGAGACCTTCAATTCTCAGGACCATAAAAAATAAAATAGCTAGGCATGGAGGCACACACCTTTAATCCCAGTACCAGAGAGGCAGAAGTAAGAGAATCACTGTGAGTTGGAGGCCACCCTGAGACTACATAGTGAATTTGATGTGACCCTACCTCAAAAATCAAGAAATAAAAAGTAAATAAATAAAGCCTTTTAAGTTTTGCCTTCAAAATATTTGAAAAGATAGGCATGGTAGAAGGCTAAGGTACTAGGATTGTTAAGTTTGAGGCCAGCCTGAGGTATAGCAAGAGCTTGTCTCTAGTTAATATCTAAAAAGTATATGGTTTTTCTAACTAAGGTTTAGGCTGCCATTGTGTCTCTGCAAATTATATTTAAATCCCTAAACTTCTCTTACAATTTTCTCTCCTTTTTCTACTCTTTTATGGTGCTAAGGATCACACCTAAGGCCTTATACATGCTAAGAAAGTGCTTTGTCACCTAAATATACATTCTCAACCCTTAAAATTTTTTTCAACTCTTGGGCTGGAGAGATGGCTTAGCGGTTAAGCGCTTGCCTGTGAAGCCTAAGGACCCTGGTTCGAGGCTTGGTTCCCCAGGTCCCACATTAGCCAGATGCACAAGGGGGCGCACGCGTCTGGAGTTCGTTTGCAGAGGCTGGAAGCCCTGGCGCGCCCATTCTCTCTCTCTCCCTCTGTCTGTCTTTCTCTCTGTGTCTGTCGCTCTCAAATAAATAAATTAAAAGAAAATTTTTTTTTCAACTCTTATCTTTTTCATTTAGTAAAAACTTTGTATGGGTAAATCATGGTTGGTACCCTCATTTCCCTCCTCTCTGACCCCACTCCACTGAGAGCCCTCCTAAGTGGGATTGCTGGTGTTCACCATGGGGCTGTGGGCTGTGAGTTGTGAGAGCAGCAGTCAGTCAATGTTGCTAGGGGAGGAGGGGAAAATCCCAGTTAATTTTTTTTTTTTTTTCCGAGGTAGGGTTTCACTCTAGTCGAGGCTGAGCTGGAATTCACTATGTAGTCTCAAGGTGGCCTTGAACTCATGGCAATCCTCCTACCTCTGCCTCCCAAGTGCTGGAATTAAAGGCATATACCACCATACCCGGCCCAATTAAATTTTTTTTTTTTTTGTTTTTCGAGGTAGGGTCTCACTCTGACTCAGGCTGACCTGGAATTCACTATCTAGTCTCAGGGTGGCCTCGAACTCACAGCGATCCTCCTACTTCTGCCTCCCGAGTGCTGGGGTTAAAGGCATGTGCCACCACGCCCAGCCCAATTAAAATTTTTAATTAAACAAAAAGAAGAAAAAGAAAAGCTAAGCTGTGATCCAATAGCTATAGTCCCATGTTTAAATATTTAATTTCTATTAACTGTTAAAGAACTTCTGAACACCAGGCTACTAGCTCAAGCCTTTAATCCCAGCACTCAGAAGGCAGAGGTAGGAGACCACTCTGAGACTACATAATAAATTCCAGATCAGCCTGGGCTAGAGCAAGACCCTACCTCAAAACAAACAAACAAAAAACTTCTGAAAGACATGCTCCTGCAAACAGTTCTCCAATTCAATCTTAAAAGATATATAACATAGCTAATTAAGTTATGCCTCACCCTACATAAATCCAGCCTGGCACAGTGCATACTTTTCTTTTCTTTTTCTTTTTTTTTTTAAGCTCATTTTCCAACTAACCTCACCCCACTGACTCTCTTTTGCCAAACTGAAGAGTATAATAATTTATTTAAACTGAAATTGCTGTTGAACTGCAAAATCCCACCAGCTTTTAAAGGGCATATAAAATTGGGGGGGGGGGTTACATCTTGCTGCTAACTAGAAGAATCAGAAAATAAAAACACTAAAATGTTACAACAAAAGGTTTTTGCTGTTTAAAAAAAAAAAAAAAAGAATACAGTATCTAGTGCCCATCAGGTTCAAGGGCACAAATTCATTTACACGGAGAATGATGAACACTTCGACACCTCCCCACACTTGCCGTCCTGAAGTAATGTCACAGATCCTCTTCACTGACTGGGGGCCCTGCAGGCAAAGGGCTGGCCTCAGCATTTAGTATATGAAAGCTGAATGACAAAACCTCCTAAACTCAAGTCCCTGTTGGTCAACTTCTACGAGTAATAGAAGCTATAATAATCAACAATAAAAAGATTGCTGCATTGAGAGTTTATGTATCCTTAAGCCATGGAAAAAGAATTCCCCTTTCACTACTATATCAACTAAAATTTTCAGGCCAAGCAAACTGCAGTATTCCATGAGCCTTGTAAGGCATTTAGAGTCTACCTACACAAATTCAATAATCACTTTTTTTTTTTTTTTTTTGAGGTAGGGTTTCACTTTAGCCCAGCCTGACCTGGAATTCACTATGTAGTCTCAGGGTGGCTTTGAACTCAGGGTGATCCTCCTACCTCTGCCTTCCAAGTGCTGGGACTAAAGGCGTGTGCTACCACACCTGGTAATAATCACTTTTTAAGAAATCTTATTTATTAGTTCACTCTAAAAATGAAACTCTTACTGGGTGTGGTGGTGAATGCCTTTAATCCCAGCACATGAGAAATGGGAGTAGGAGGAATACCATGAGTTTGAGGCCAGCCTGGGACTACACAGTGGATTCCGGGTCAGCCTGGGCTACAGTGAAACTTCACCTCAGAGAAAAAAAAAATAAAAAGAAACTCTCACCTGTCATACTGATAATCGTATCTACCTAGCTTACTATAACACAACTGTGGAAGAACTAAAATAAGGCTTTGAAAATTTGTACAGTGACTCTTTTTTTCTAAGTGGCATCATTATCAGGAACAAGCTTGCATGAATGCCTCCTAAACTCAAAATGTTCTGAAAAGCCACTATGAATAATAGTCCATAAAAATAATAAATTCACCCATCAATCAAATATTTATTCTACATGACCAGAGAGTAGACACAGGTGGAAAACAGGAGAGTAAAGTTTATCAGTATAGCTTGTTGCCAGAAATTGTGCATCCTTTAAGTACAATATTTCATTGAATATTACAACCTTGTCAAAGCTATTTAATCAAACAGGAGAGTAAACAAGTTCAGAGAATGATATTAACTAAATGGCAACAGCAAAAATAGGGCCTCAGTATGTGTGTCCAAAGTCCATAGATCCACTTCTACAAATGTCTGTTCTCAAGCCATTAATACTGAACTCTACTCTCCCACCCGACACAACACAACACAACACAACGCAACGCAACGCAACGCAACGCAACGCAACGCAACGCAACGCAACGCAACGCAACGCAAGGCAACACAACACAACACACATGGCTTGGAATTGAAACCAGGGCCTTCTAAGACAGGAAAATGCTGTAAGCCACACATAAATTTTTACTCTATTTTAGGGAGATAAATTAATGCAAACAGTAACTAAAAGGAAAGTCTAATAATATCCTAGGGCTGGAGAAATGACTTAGTGGTTAAGGCACTTGCCTGTAAAGCCAAAGGACCTCGGTTTGATTCCCCAAGACCCATATAAGCCAGATGCACAAGGTGGTGCATGCATCTGGAGTTTGTTTGCAGTGGCTAGAAGCCCTGGCATGCCCATTCTCTCTCTCTCCCTCTTTCCCTCTTTCAAATAAATAAATAAATAAATAAATAAATAGAGAATATAATAATACCCTAGACTGTGTTAAGAGACAGTAGGTACAATTAATGTTACATTTTCCAATATTTAGAAAGGTCCAGGCATATTTTAGTTTTAATGAAGCACTTATTATTATAAGTTAATTGCAATAGTTGCTTCCTCTCCTAGACTAATCCTCAGAGATATATATGATCATGTCTTTTTTTGTTTTGGTTTTTTCAAGGTAGGGTCTCACTCTAGCCCAGGCTGACCTGGCACCCACTCTGTATTCCCAGGCTGGCCTTGAACTCTCAAGTGCTGGGACTAAAGGTATGTGCCACCATCCTCAGCTCTTTCTTTTTCTTTCCTTCTTTCTTTCCTCCCTTCCTTCTTTCTATCCTTGCTTCCTTCTATCCTTGCTTCCTTCTATCCTTGCTTCCTTCTATCCTTCCTTCCTTCTTTCTTTCCTTCCTTCCTTCTTTCCTTCCTTCCCTCTTTCCTTCCTTCCCTCTTTCTTTCTTTCCTTCCTTCCTTCCTTCTTTCCTTCCTTCCTTCCTTCCTTCTTTCTTTTCTTCCTTCCTTCTTTCCTTCTTTCCTTCCTTCTTTCCTTCTTTCCTTCTTTCCTTCTTTCCTTCCTTCTTTCCTTCTTTCCTTCCTTCCTTCCTTCCTTCCTTCCTTCCTTCCTTCCTTCTTTCCTTCTTTCCTTCCTTCCTTCCTTCCTTCCTTCCTTCCTTCCTTCCTTCCTTCCTTCCTTCCTTCCTTCCTTCCTTCCTTCCTTCCTTCCTTCCTTCCATCTCCATTGTCTGGTCATGGTAAGTGTTCAACAACTGTGTCCTTAATGGTGACAGAACACTGTGAACTCTGTATCAGAGAGAAGAAAGCATTGTTTGCTTACAGAACAGTGACATGACATTACTGATGAAAACTCACTGGTTACTTTACTGGAGTGGAAGGTATATGTTGAAGGAAATACTTTCACAATTCACTATCTTGTTCACCTGAATGACCATCTGGCAAGATAAAATAAGACCCAGAGAATTTAAATCAATTGCTGCACAGTAATGGATACTCAGCACATAACACTGATGGACTTAAAGCTCACACTCTACTGTCACTCTCAGGTACATGGGGAGCTCAGGACCAGCCTCTCTCAGAAATAAGCAAATGGAAAGCCAAAGATGATTTAGGGATACAGGACCAACCACTCAAGCAGCTGTTATAATCATAAACTAATGGCTATGGTAGGGACAAATTGTACATCAAAGTAAGGGTCAACAGAATTCCATGGCTCACTATAAGGAAAGGAGGAAGACAAGTCAGAAATGACTCCAGGACTTCAATCCTGGATGACAAGAAGAATGGCAGTGGCAGAGATAGTCACTGATTCTAGTTGAGATGAGCCAACAAATTAAAAAATCACAAATCTGATATGATAGTAAACCTCTTGTATGTGAGTAAACAGATGAAAGCTTTGGGTAAAAACTGGCAATTGTTGTGGATGCTACAGGAAGGTTTCCTGGTTCTTGTTGTCTTGAAGGAATGAATTCAGTCAGGAGAGAGCAGTTTAAACAGAAGTTGTTTAGCAAAGCTGCAGAAACAAAGCTAAGTGAAGTAAGCATCCACAGAGAGACTGGACTAGGCTGCCCCAATGTAGGGAGGAGCAGGGGAAATAGTGGGTTCTGCATTGTGTGCCTGACACTACCTACACAAGACCCTCATAATAGGAAGAACAGATGACATCAAAATAAAAGCAAGACTAATTGAGAGGGGGAGGGGATATGATAGAGGCTGAAGTTGTCAATAAAGATAAAAAAATGAAGCAGACTTAAAACACACACAAAACGAACAGACAAACAAAAAGACAACATAGGGGGCTAGAGAGAGCTCAGCAGCAAAAGGCATTTGCTTTCAAAGCTGACTGCCCAGGTTCGATTCCCCAGTACCCATGTAAAGTCACATGCACAAAGAGGTGCACGCATCTCAAGTTTGTTTGCGATGGTAATCTGCCCTGGCATACCCATGCCCTCTGTGGTGGTTTGATTCAGATATCCCCTATAAACTTAGGTGTTCTGAATGCTAGATTCCCAGCTGATGGAGATTTGGAAATTAAAGCCTCCTGGAGGGAGTGTATTGTTGGGGGTGGGCTTATGGGTGTTACAGGCAGTGTCCCCTTGCCAGTGTTTGGCACACTCTCCTGTTGTTATGGTCCACCTTATGTTGGCCAGGGGTGATGTCCATCCTCTGCTCATGCCATCATTTTTCCCTGCCATTGTGGAGCTTCCCCTTGAGCCTGTAAGCCAAAATAAATTTCTTTTTCCCAGAAACTGCTCTTGGTTGGGTGGTTTCTACCAGCAATGCAAATCTGACTGCAACACCCTCTCTCTCATTCTCATTCTGTCTCTCTTCACTGCTCACCCTGCTTGCAAATAAAAAAAATAAAACAAGGAATATAAAAATGCATATATATGAGAAGAAACACGGATGTGATGAAATTTTAGAAAGAGGTTTAAAATATGTCTAAAGTAGCACTTCTGAAATGTAGGAACCCATAAAGTCTTAAAAATAATTATGGTTATATAGCTATAATCCCAACACTCGGGATGATCAACATCAGGTCAACATCAGCTGAGATACAGAGTGAGGCTCCTAAAAATAATAATAACAACAACATCCCGCCCCCAAAATGAGGCTTTGTCTTCCTACATATTTTATAAGAGTATTACATAGCTTGAGTATCCCTTACCTAAAATGTATGAGACCAGAAGTATTTTGAATTGTTTTATTTTGTTTCTCAAGGCAGAGTCTTGAGCCCAGGCTGACCTGGAATTCATTACGTAGTCTCAGGATGGCCTTGCACTAACAACGATTCTCCTACTTCTGCCTCCAGAGTGCTAGGATTCAAGGTGTGTGCCGCCACACTTGACTTGGATTTATTTTTTAATATATTTTATTTGTTTATTTATTTGAGAGAGACAGAGAGAGAGAGAGAGGGTGGAAGGGAGAATGGGCATGCCAGGGATTCCAACCACTGCAAACAAACTCCAGATACAAGCACCACCTTGTGCATCTGGCTTATGTGGGTCCTGGGGAACCAAACCAGGATCCTTCGACTTTGCAGGTAAATGCCTTAACTGCTTAGCCATCTCACCAGCCCTGGATTTATTTATTTATTTATTTTTATTTATTTATTTGAGAGCGACAGACACAGTGAGAAAGACAGATAGAGGGAGAGAGAGAGAATGGGCGCGCCAGGGCTTCCAGCCTCTGCAAACAAACTCCAGACACGTGCACCCTCTTGTGCATCTGGCTAACTTGGGACCTGGGGAACCGAGCCTCGAACCGGGGTCCTTAGGCTTCACAGACAAGCGCTTAACCGCTAAGCCATCTCTCCAGCCCTGGATTTATTTTTTAATTTTAGAGTATATGCATAAACCTACAGAGATAATTTGAAGATGAGATCCAAGTCTGAACATGGAATTCACACATATTTGGCATATACCACACATATACAAAGTATTTATGTTTATTTCTTTGTTTCAAGATAGAGTCTCACTCCAGCCCAGGCTGACCTGGAACTCACTATGAAGTTTCAGGCTTGCCTCAAAACTCACAGCGATCCTTTTACCTCTGCCTCCTTAGTGCTGAGATTAAAGGTGTGTGTCTCCACACTTAGCTTGGAGGTAGTTTCTAGACATTATTTTTAGTGTATTACATTTCAATCATTCTCTATCAATGAAGTCAGGTACAGGATTTCCCACCAGTGGCATGTGGTGGTGCTCAAAAAGTTTGGGGTTTTAGAGTATTTGGAATTTCAGATTTTCAGATTAGGATGTTGAACCTGTAACAATTCTGAAATTTATGTTTAAATATAACTCACTTGTAAGTCTCCCCCTCAAGTTAGTAAACATGAGTTGAGTGTTATTATAAGCAGTACATTACATTTATAGTAATCTGTTATGTGGCAATAGACAACACAAGTAGCTATTGGATATAATTAAAATTCATGACTTCACTAATGATACATAAATAACTAGAAGTTTATAAAGAAACAGGATACTTAAGTCTCAAAACATCTTGTACAAAATATTCATTACAAAAGAGCTTCACAGGGTGGTTGAGGCCTATAATCCCAGCTACTTAAGAGGCTAGGGCAGAAGAATTGCCATGGGTTGGAGACCAGCTTGTGCTACATTGTGAATTCCAGGACAGTCAGAGCTACATTATGAGATCCTGTGTTATTAAATAAAAAAAAAAATTACAGGGCTGGAGAGATGGCTCAACAGTTAAGGTGCTTGCCTGAAAAATCTAATGACCTGAATTTGATTCCCCAGTGCCCAAATAAAGTCAGATGCACAAGGTGGTGCATGCATCTGGAGTCCATTTGCAGTAGCTGGAAGCCCTGGTGTGCCCATTCTCTCTATCTCTCTTCTATCTCTCTCTGCTTGTAAATAATCAACATATTTTTTAAAATTAAAAAGGAGAAAATTAACCTTACAATGGAAAAAATACACAGCTGATATTATTGATTTAATTTGAAACAGGTCAGACCCCAGTTTATAACAGTAGGATATTAACCCAGGCTGGCCTCATACTCAAGATCCTTCTTTGCTTCTACCCTGAGTGCTGGGATTCCAGGTGTGTCCACCATGTCGGCCCATAGTGTAATCAAATGATCAACATCAATATCATCACTAATGAAGTAAATTAAAACCATGTACTTCTTGATAGCACACAATAAGAGCACACTAGGAATCAGTCACCTCTATGATATACCTGCCGAAGACACATGACCTGATGTGATAAGAGGAATTTATATTCAAAACATTCTATAAGGGTTGTATAGCTTAGTGAAGGCTTAGAGTATCTCAAAGAAGGAAAGAAAAAAATAAAATTGTTTAAAGGCAGGAGAACATTCATGAAACTGATATACCCAAGACTTTAGGGGCCAATATCTTAGGCAAAAAGGAAAAGCATTACAGTGAACCTGACATTCTGTTCAAACTTTCCCTCTGAGGTATTTGTTCACTCTTAAAATTTACATGCACAGAATAAGGAGTTGATAAATTAAAAGCATGTTTTAGAGTTGGGCACTGATGACTCATACCTGTAATCCCAGCAGTCTAGAAGCTGAGGCAGGAAAAGGATCAAGAGTTCCAGGCTACCCTGGGGGGAAAAAAAAAAAAAAGGCCGGGCGTGGTGGCGCACGCCTTTAATCCCAGCACTCAGGAGGAGGATTGCCATGAGTTCAAGGCCACCCTGAGACTCCACAGTGAATTCCAGGTCAGCCTGGGCTACAGTGAGACCCTACCTCAAAAAACCAAAAAAAAAAAAAAAAGAACCTATCTCAAAAAACA
Organism: Jaculus jaculus; assembly: GCF_020740685.1. Taxonomy (NCBI): domain Eukaryota; kingdom Metazoa; phylum Chordata; class Mammalia; order Rodentia; family Dipodidae; genus Jaculus; species Jaculus jaculus. The sequence goes on from NC_059102.1 coordinate 33,716,341, forward strand.
AACAGATAAACAGATAAGTACATGAAACAAAATATATAAGCCATAAGGCAGCATTTCATGATGCTGTGAAGAAAAAGTACAGATTATGGGGATTTTACAGACTCACCTGAGAAGAAAGAGGTAGCGGCATGATTTAAAAGAGTACACAAAGGGCTGGAGAGATGGCTCAGCGGTTAAATGCTTGTCTGCAAAACCTAAGGACCTGAGTTCAATTCCCCAGTACCCACATAAAGCCAAATGCACAAGGTGGCACATAGGCCTGAACTTCGTTTGCAGTGGCTTGAGGCCTTGCCATTGTACCCCTTCTCTATCTGCCTTTGTCTCTCATTCTCTCTTAATAAATGAGTATTATACAGCAAGTTCCAGACAAGCCTAGGTTACGTAGAGAGACCCTGACACAAAAAAGGGGGGTGTTACTGGGAGGGAGAAGAGAATAAAAGAGAATAATAGGGATGAGCATGAATCAAAATACATTATATATATGTCCAAAAGAAAATTTTAACATCTTTAAAAAATGTATTTCCTAATAAACTTAGAAAACAGAAACTTCCTCCATGCAGGCTAGCTGGCAGAAGCCATTCTGCATGCAGTTCAATGGGAGAGAGAGAAATCACCAGTGGAGATACACAACAGTGGACACTGCAAGCCTTATATTTGGCCAGCCAGGCCAAATGAGCCAATGGGTGCAACAGTGATACGTCTGTCATGGTGGAAACCAACTGCCCTCTAACTGGACTGGAGGCCCACTCCATGGGAGGGACTATATCCCTGATCCTGAAAACTTAAAACAGGGGTAGTCATGAGCCCTAGGGGTGTAACATCTGCTGCTGCCTGGCTAAATGTATATACTATGCTTATAGTAAGCACTTCTCTTAATGTTCATACCCTTATATTAATGCTACTCTCACTTTTGGTAGAGAATCTTCTCTTTCCAGATGGCAGTGACCTTGGGATGACTCAGAAGGCATCATGTTACTGGAAAGAAGTGACCGGAGTGCTCAGCACTGCAATATCTCTGTCAAACCTTCCAAGGCTCAGGGTCTATTGCAGAAGAGGTGGCAGAAAGAATGTAAGAGCCAAAGGAAAGGTAGGACTCCTTGCAACGTGCTCCCCCCAGACACAAAATGGCCTGGATATCCATGACCTCACAGTGCCTGACACAACCTACACAAGACCATCATAACAGGAGGAAAAGATCATGACATTAAAATAAGAGACTGATTCAGAGGGGGAGGGGATATGATGGAGAATGGAATTTCAAAGGGGAAAGTGGGGGGAGGGAGGGTATTACCATGGGATAATTTTTATAATTATGGAAGTTATTAATTTAAAAAAAAGAAAACTAAAAAATGTATTTCCAAATAAACTTAGAAAACAGAAACTATGAAAAGTGTCAGAAATATAAATATCACCCAAATGTTTTTAAACATTCTCATTTTAAAGCTTCTTTAAAAAATAATACATGGGCTGGAGAGGGCTTAGCAGTTAAGGTGCTTGCCTGTAAAGCCTAAGGACCCATGTTCCACTCTCCAAATCCCACATTAGCCAAATGCAGAGATGAGGCAAGTGCAAGATTGCACATACCCTCTAGATGGCACAAGCACCTGGCATTCAATTGCAGTGGCTGAGGCCCTAGTGTGCCAATTCTCTCTCCTCTCTCTCTGTTCTCTTGCTCACTCACTGGCTTAAAAAAAATAAATAATAAAAATAATACACAACTTGGGCTGGGAAGTTGGCTCAAATGTTAAAGGCACTTGCTTGCTATAGTAGTTTGAATAGATGGCCCCCAATATATTCAGTGTTTTATTAACTTGTAGTTTGCATCTGTAGCCACCTGGCTAAAGGAGGTGTCACTGGGCAGTTCTTAAGGTGTGGTAGTAGGTTTCAGGTTTCAATCTAAAGATATGCAAAGTGTGCGGGCCTAGAGTTCCTGAAGTGTTCTGTGTGGCATTTGGCTTGGGGCTTTTCTCTCTCTGCCTGGTCCTGTAAGAGCAGGCCTGCTTCTTCTGCCATTATGGAACTTCCCCTAGATTGAAGTTTCAAAATTATCCCTTCCTCCATAACAGTGCTTGGTCTGGAAGTTCATCTCAGTGAACCTGAAGCTGTCTGCTAGCAAAGCCTACCAGCACAGGTTTGATGGCCAAGTACCAAGTAAAGCCAGATGCACAAAGTGGTGCATGCATCTGGAGTTCATTTGCAGTGACAAAAGGCCCAGATATGCCCATTCATGCATTCTCCTGCCCGCTCCTGGTCTTTCCCTCTCTCTCTCCTCTCAGATTTTTAAAAATTTAAAAGAAAGCACGAAGTGGTGGTGCACACCTTTAATCCCAGCACTCATAAGGCAGAAGTAGGAGGAGCACCATGAGTTCAAGGCCACCCTGAGATTACATAGCGAATTTCAGGTCAGCCTGGGTTAGAGTGAAACCCTACCTCAAAAAAAAAAAAAAAAAAAAATTAAAGAAAATGATTTATTTATACAGCTTGAGCAAAAATAATAATAAATTGTTTTTTTGTGTTAATAAAAGTTAAAGATACATATTGTTTTGGAAAATATACATTTAACAAAGGCCTGCTATCCAAAACTTATAAAGAAAGTTTAGGCTGGGAATGTACCTCAAAAGTAGAGTACTTTTCTACCTTCACAAGGCCCCAAGTTCAATTATCTGAACAATGACAAAAGAAAATGAAGAGCATTATGGAGAATACCTGTAGTCCTCAGCATACCAGAGCCTGAGGCAGGAGGATCACTTGAGTCCAGGAGCCTTAGAATGTTCATAACTAAACAAAAATGGTCAAGCAACCAATCTTAAAATGTGCAAAGGATTTGAAGAGGCGTTTTTCTAAAGAGGATATATATGCAGATGATAAAAATGTTCAACATCATTAGGAAAATGAAAATCAGAACCACAAGATACCTTCACATTATACTAGGATGGTAATTTTTTTTACCAGGTATATATCCAAATTCATTGAAAACAAATAATCAAATACATGTATACATACATTCATAGCAGAATTATGCAAAATACCCAAAGAGTAGAAATAATATTTACCAATGAATAGGTGAATAAAAATTGCTGCATGTGTTAAATAAAATATTATTTAGCCATAAAAAATGTGGTACTGATATATGCTACAAAATGGGTGAATCCTAAAAATATTATTCTAAATAAAAGAAACCAGACACAACAGAGCACATATTATAGGTTTCACTTGTATGAAATATTCAGAACAAGCAAATCCACATATCAGAATAAAGACTGGCAATTGTTTGGGGAGGGCATGAACAGAAACTGTTTAATGGATAACAAAATTTTACACAGAATGATGGAGATGTTCTGGTTTAGACAGAGGTTATGTTATACAATATTGCAATTTTTTATGTGTTTCACTCAATTTTTTTTTTTTTTGTTTTTGTTTTTGTTTTTCAAGGCAGGGTCTCACTCTAGCTCAGGTTAACCTGGAATTCACTCTGTAGTCTCAAGGCAGCCTTGAACTCTTGGCAATCCTCCTGCCTCTGCTTCCCAAGTGCTGGGATTAAAGGCATGTATCGCCATGTCTGGCTCTCAATCAATATTTTTAAGTGTGTGTGATAGGGCATGGAGGTGCACATTCCTGATGCCAGCTCTCAAGTAGCTGAGGCAGTAGCATAGTTCAAAGTTAGCCTGGACTATATAGCAAGATCTTGTATCAAAAAAGCAGCTTAGGACTGGAGAGATGTTTTAGCAGTGAAGGTACTTGCCTATGAAGCCTAAAGACCCAGGTTTGACTCCCCAAAACCTACACAAGTCAGATGCACAAGGTGGCACATGTGTCTAGAATTCATTTTCAGTGGCTAGAGGTCATGGTGCACCCATTCATATTATCTTTCTCTCTCTCCTTCCCTCATAAATAAAGAAATACTTTAAAAAAATGAAGTATAGCTAAGCTGGGAGATGGTCCAGTGGTTAAAAGTGCTTCCTTGTAAAACCTGCCAGTCTGGTGCTCGGTTCCCCAGCACCCATGTAAAGTTGCACAGAAAGTGGTGCATTTATCTGGCATTCATTTGCAGTGGCCAGAGACCCTAGTGCACCCACATGCATGTGTAAATAAATAAATGAAACAAAAATAAAAAGCAGCATAGTTAGCATGGTCCTGGAAAGTGTTATGTAGCCTGGTGAGGGAGAAAAGTCATCAACACTTAACCACCAGTGTACCCTGCAAGCTACACAACTGGCCAGCTAGGCAAGACCTCCCACTGGTGCAATAGTGGCATATCTGTTACTGGGGCAACTGTTCTCTAACTAAATTTGAGGTTCCTTCATTGGGAGGGAATTCATGTCTGGTAGCGAAAACCTAGTCAAAAGCCTATGGCAGGGAGGGTCATAAGCTCTAACAGAGAAACTGCTACTTCTGTTTGGCTAAATGGATATATTGTACCTATCAAACTGCCTTCAAATAGTGATGTTTATATCCATATATAAGTGTTGCTCTCACTTTTAGTTAAAGCTACTCTTTGCACATGGCAGTAAGTACTGGGGCGATTCAAGACTCACAGTAGTGCTGAGAAATGACAAGTGAGTGCTTGGCACAAATGGGACATCTCCATCACCCCCCCCACCTTGGTCAAGCTCAGGGATCACTGCAGAAGAGGCAGCAGAAAGAATGTGAGAACTATAGGAGAGGAAGGAGTGACTTGGAACAGTCTCCTAATACAAAGTAGCCATATTTATGATCCCACCCAGCTATCATTACCTGCCCAAGACAGGTGCAATATTGGATTCATCAGCATGTCATCATGGATGATAGAGGGAAAAAAAAAGGCATCATAACAGAAGGACTACTTGGAAAGAGAAAGGGGTTCCATAGAAAAGGGATGGGAGAGAGGAGATAAAAGAAAGTAATGTGAGGGGATTATGATCAAAATACATTGTGTAAACATATGAAAACTGTTTAAAGCACACTGAAATCTATAAAGTAACCATAAATACAAACTTCCTTGCATGCCAACAGAAGAGATGATGTGAGATACTAAAAAACAGCTAATCCAAAGGCAGAGTTTTGTTTTGTTGTTGTTTTTAAAGGAAAAAAAACACACAGATGGGACAAACAGGAACAAATAACAAAATGGAGGATCTGACTTAACCTATTAATTACTACACTAGATGTTTATGGTGTAAACCTACACTGTCCAACACAATTAAGTATCAGTCATACGTGGCTACAGAGCACTTGAATGATGGGCTAGCCCAAGCTGTGATGTACTATAACTGTTAAACCACCTATAGAATTTTTGGGGAAAAAAAAGTAAAACATTTCTTCAATAACTTTATATTGCTTTTATGATGAAATGACAAAGTATACTAGATTAAAATACATTACAAAAATTTCAATTGCTTTTATACATATATGATATGGCTTCAAGAAAATTTTAAATTATTTAAAATATAAAGGTAGCATTTGTGGTTAACATTTCTACTAGACAGTAAAAGCCTGAATATCAAGTGATTATCAGGTTGAATTAAAACACAAGACAATTATATATTCAGGTATACAGATATATTCAAAGTTAAAGTTTGAAAATATATACCAACATAACTATAAACTGGAATATTAACAAACGTACTCTTCTGAATAAAGTATATAAACAGCAATAAAGAGGGCTATTTCAAGATGACAGAGGAAGGTTGAGACAGGAGGATCACAAGTTCAAGGCCTATCTGGCAAATTAGTGAGACCCTGCCTCAAAACAAAAATTAGAAAAAGGGATGGGACTATACTTCACTGGTACAACACTTGCTTACCATTATATTAAAAAAAAAAAAAAAAGCTGGAAAGATGGCTTAGCAGTTAAGGCACATGCCTATGAAGCCTAAGGACCTAGGTTCAATTCTCCAGGTCCCCACATAAGCCAGATGCATAGAGGCCCTGGCATGCTTATTATCATTCCCTCTCTCTCTCTCTCTCTCTCTCTCTCTGTGTGTGTGTGTGTGTGTGTGTGTGTGTGTATGTGTGTGTGTAATACATAAATGTTAAAAATTTAAAAAGCCAGGCGTGGTGGTGCATGCCTTTAATCCCAGCACTCGGGAGGCAGAGGTAAGAGGATCACCATGAGGCTACCTTGAGACTACATAGTGAATTCCAGGTCAGCCTGAGCTAGAGTGAGACCCTACCTTGAAGACCAAAACAAACAAACAACCAACCCTAAAAGTACATGTACTAATAACAAAATTTCAAAATAAGAAGCAAAATATGGAATACAGATCCATGGTAGAGTACTTTAGAGTACTTGCCTACCATGTATAAGGCCCAATCCACTGTAGTGGGGGAGAAAAAGCAAAATACATAGAACTAAATGAAAAATACATAAATCTGCAATCATAGTTTGAGATTTTTTTTTTAATTTTTTTTTTTTATTTATTTGAGAGCGACAGACACAGAGAGAAAGACAGATAGAGGGAGAGAGAGAGAGAATGGGCGCGCCAGGGCTTCCAGCCTCTGCAAACGAACTCCAGACGCGTGCGCCCCCTTGTGCATCTGGCTAACGTGGGACCTGGGGAACCAAGCCTCGAACCGGGGTCCTTAGGCTTCACAGGCAAGTGCTTAACCGCTACGCCATCTCTCCAGCCCATAGTTTGAGATTTTAACACATCATCCTCAGCTACCTAAGAAAATAATTAGAATAAAAAGCACAGTAAATGAACTTGACCGAATGACTTACCCTAAAACACTGCACCAAACAACTGCAGTAAATACACTGTTTTTAAGCACATTTGTTATCATACAGTCTTTGTGATGGACCATGGCACAAGTTCAGAGGACTGAACTGCAGGGAGGCTGTTGACCAGCATAAACTAATGTCAATAAGGTAACTAAAGGGGTCCTGGTTTCAGGCAGGGTGCAGCTGCATCCTCCTTCCTGCATCTCCACTGAATGCAGCTAGTGAAAGTGGACAGAACACACGCAGCAGCCATTGCAGAACTCTGAAAAATGAACAGAACAAGTGCGTGGGAAGAAGATCTTAACATAATTTACCTTTTTATTATTCCTCCAATATCCACCAGCCGGGACTGCAGCCTGAAACCCAAAAGTGAGTATCAGTGTAGTAAAGGGCTCCAGAAAAATCCTTTTCATTCTAGCTCAAATAGTGAAGCAGGGGGTAGCCTAACCGTCACGGAAAATGATACACTCTCCCATTTTTCTTTAAATGATCCCACAGTGAAAGTTACAGGAGAAACAGATTCTCAAAAATCCGAAACTCTGAATTAAGGAGGTCTTCCTCTTTGACCTGAGGGGCTGTGACTCCTCGGCCTCCTAGTCTCTGGTCACTTAGCCCCACCCCCACAGGTTTCAGTAAGGTCCTACCTTTCTGGATGCAGTACTGAAAAAGGAGCCCTAGGAAACCAGATAGTACTTAAGAGATGGTAGAAAAGAACTCAAGACGGGGCTCAGCAATTAAAGGCATTTGCTTGCAAAGCATGACCACCTGGGTTTGATTCCTCAGTACCCATATAAAGCCAGATTCACCAAATGGTGTAGGTGTCTGGAGTTCATTTGTAATGGCAGGAAGCCCTGGTGTGCCCATTTTCTCCCTCTCCCTCTCCCTCTCTCCCTCCCTCCCTCTCCCCCCCCCCCCCCGCATAAATAAGTAAATTCAAAAAAGCAACCCTGTAAAGGGCTAATGAACTCCGGTATTTACCGCCAAGGTTCATGTGGGTGGATATAACTAGAAATAGTAAATTATGGACTCTGAGAAGTGAGCTATAAGATAAACTATCAACCAGATCCCAGCTGGCCACTGAGTGGCACACACAGAACAGATCTCAATGGCAATGCAAAGGTTTTCCAACCCATAAAAAGCTGTTTGAACTAGCAAGCTGAGCCCAACAGGGTTGAATATGATAAAACAAAAATACCACCTCTTCCCCCTTTTGGGTTTTTTTGAGGTAGGGTCTCATTCTACTCTAGGCTGACCTGGCACTCACTCTGTAGTGCCATGATGACCTCAAACACATAGTGATTCTCCTACCTCTGCCTCCTGAGTGCTGGGATTAAATGTGCCACAACGACCACTTACTTCTTGGCGTTTTGAGGCAAGGTCTCTTACAATTCCAGACTGACCTCAAAGTCACAATCTTCCTGTCTCAGCCTTCCCTAAACACTGGGATTATAGGTATGCACCACTATGACCATCTAAAATATCACCAGTTTTAATAAGGTTGGAACAGGGCTGAAGAGATGGCTTAGCGGTTAAGCACTTGCCTGTGAAGCCTAAGGACCCCAGTTTGAGGCCAAAGGACCCAGGTTCAATTCCCCAGGACCCACATTAGCCAGATGCACAAGGGGGTGCACACGTCTGGAGTTCGTTTGCAGTGGCTGGAGGCCCTGGTGTGCTCACTCTCTCTCTCTTTCTCGCTCTTCCTTTCTCTATCTGCCTCTTTGTCTGTCACTTATAAATAAAAATAAACAAAAAAAATTTTTTTAAAGGTTGGAACAAAACTCAGAGCCCTTCTAATATTAAAATCTGGTTTAGCAGTTAAGGTGCTTGCCTACAAAGCCAAAGGACCCAGGTTTGATTCCACAGGGCCCACGTAAATCAGATGCACAAGATGGCATATGTGCCTGGAATTCACTCGCAGTGGATAGAGGTCTTGGCATACCTATTCTATCTCTTTCTCTATCATATAAGTAAAAAAAATACATTTTTTAAAGGCTAGTATTAAAAGTGCCAAAAATATAACCCCAAATTTATATACCAAAAGAGGAAATTCACAACTTTTATCAATAAATGCCAATACCAAAGTGTCACAGATGTTGGCATAAATTTCTAAAGTCTTGAATAGAGTTATAATAAAAATGCCCAATAACTAAAGGTAACCACTCTTAAAGATGAAAGTATTAACAGAAAACCAAATGAAAATATAAGAACTGAAAAGAAGTAAAACTTTGAAACTCACTGAATGAGGACTGAACACTGAGCAGCAGAGTGGAAATGACAAGCCATTATCGCTCATGAGTGTACAGGCAACATTCTCAAAAACACTGGCAAACAAAATCCGTAACATATAAAAAGGAAAATCAAGTAGAATTTATCTTAGGAATGGAAGATTGAGTATCTTTGGACCTAAATCTATTTAAATACCAGATTCTGGTCTTGAGGGACCTGACTGAACATCTTCTCTTTTAGTTCATAAACTACCTCTGGTACCCATAAAATAGTTGCCCCATCTTACTTAATTGGGAAATGAGGCAATCTGCTATTTGAAACTGGAGGCAATTAATGAAGATGGATGCATAATTCCAAAACAAGTATTATCCTAAATGGACACAGTATGGGACAACAATGTCATCAATGCTAGAAAAAAATGTAAGCCTTCCAAAATGAAACTGGATTGACTTAATATGTAATAAATGCATTCCTGCCATTAGCAATTATAAATCCACTAGAAAAAAAATGGTTTATCCACTATGGGCTGGAGAGATTGTTCAGTGGTTAAAGGTACTTGCTTACAAAACCTGATGGCCTAGGTTTGATTCCCAATATACAGGTAAAGTCATATGCGCACAGTGGCACATGCATCTCAAGTACATTTGCAGTGGCAGGAGACCTTGGCATGCCCATTCTGTGACACTCTACTTTTCTCTTTCTCTCTCTCTCTTATTTACCCAAATAAATAAATTTTAAAAATAAAAGAAAGACAAATTGGACAAATCTTGGCATGGTGGTATGTGCCTGAAATTACAGTAGTTGAGAGACTGAGTCAGGAGGATAAGCAAAAGTCAAGCCAGCTTGGGCTATTAAAAAAAAAAATCCAGTTCACTGTGGAACACAGAGCAGGAATACAAGAAATCCCTGGGGCTCACCCAGAAAGCCAATCACATGTTCTCTCTTATATGTGGATCCTAGCTACAAATGTATGGAATTGTGTGTGATCTGGAACCAAAAATCAATAGCAGAGGCCCATAAGCTACAAAAAGACTATAAGGGAGGGAGAAGAGGGCAGGTCTTAAGGGGATAGTATTGTATATATGTAAGTACAAGAACAGATTACAGGGAGGGGAAAGGCCTAAGTGACGTCAGGGGGAAAGACTGTATTAAAGAAAAGGGAGTGATCAATCAAAATTCAAGATATTCTGAGTAAGACATATGAAAATCTACTTTCTTGAATAATGGCACATCCAGAAGCCATAGATAGTTACTAGAAAATTTTCAGTGACAGGGACAGGATACCTTCCAGTGAGTTGCTGGCCAGGGAGGTCCCTGTTGCCTCCAAAACATTATAGCCTATTGCCAAGGTCCTTGGTTTCCCTTGAGAAAGAGATGGTAAGACCCTATTGCTGAAGACATTACATGCCTGAGTGCCAAAGTCACTGAGAAATCAAGCTGGTGCTGAGCAGAAAACCTTCTCCCTGTAGACCAGCCAACTGAAAGTTGGAAAAAGCTGCACCGTATGTAGCCTTATGGGAGACAGAAGTCATCAGCGATGAAAACAGTCGACACTGGAAACCTCAGGTTTGGCCAGACAGGCCAAATGACTGAACGAGTGTAATAGTGGCATGTCTGCTCTGGGGGAAACTAACATCTCTCTAATTGGACTGAAGGCCCGCTCTATGGGAGGGAATACATGCCTGGTACTGAAAACCTAATCAAAAGCCTATGGCAGGGGAGGTCATGAGCCTTAGGGGTACAAAGCCTGCTCTTGTCTGGATAAATGCATATATTATTCTCACCAAATTGCCCTGAAAGCACTACACTTAATGTTCATACTCCTGTATTAATGCTACTCTTACTTCTGGTTAGAGAAGCTTCTCTTTTCTGATGGCGATGACCATTGGGATGACCCAAAAGGCAAAAGAGTGCTGAGAAGAAGAGATGGAGGACTGTCTACCACTGAAACATCGAACACCCTCCAAGGCTCAGGGTCCATTGCAGAAGAGGTGGTGGAAAGAACGTAAGGTGGAGAGCAATAGAAGACGACACCAGACTCTGGCCTCTAACACACATACACAGCCACAACACACGTGCCTTCACATATGTATACACACCACAAACATAACAAAGGTTTCTAATAGTACCTTATAGATAGAAAGTTCTGCAATTGTGCTTTAAGTCCATTATAAATTCCACAAAAAAAACACTTCAACTGAAGGGATGGAAATCTTCTTAAACAAGGAGGGAGGGAGAGCAACTCCTGATGCTTATTTAGAAGTGTTAAAATTCAAACTTAGCTGCTTTCTAAAATAAATTTTATTCATTATTATTTATTAAGTATGCAATTAGTCAAATATAACAGTCTGATAAACTAGAATTTTGAACAAACAAATGCTTTAAAATTCTAATAACTATGCATAGGCAATAAATTATTCTTACTTGAATTTCTACTGCTGTGTAGCGCAGGGTTACTAAGTACATAATTACATAAGAGAGCCACCCAACTTCCAAAGGAGCCATTTCAGTGAATTGTGTAAATAATATGCTTTAAAAAAACATAACCTCCTCACATATGAATTTAGATTTACCAGATATGGGATAGCTGTGTACCTGTGAGACTAGAGCACAGCCTTAAAAAGAACTTCCTAATTATGAATTTACCAGAGAGACTAGATGACCCAAAGCAAATTAATACAGATTTTTTTCAATTTTCTGTAAAAACATTTTCACTATTCTGCTTCATTACAGGAAAAAAAACAAAAAGATTCTAAAAGTCACTGGCATGAGACAAGAACTCCAGAGTATAAGACAACAACAGAATTTTCCTAACATCAATTTTTAGGTCTTCTTAATTGCCAAATACTTGTGTTTTATTTTTCTTTGACTTGTATCAAAATAATGAGTTATAAATATCTGGTATAAAGCTGTTTTTTAAAAATTGTTACTTATTTGTGTGTGTGTGTGTGCATGTGTGTGCGCGCGTGTGTGTGTGTGTGCATCAGTCTTTTGCCATTGTAAATGAATGCCTATCCAGCTTTATGTGGATGGCTGGGGGATTAAACCCAGGCCAGCAGGCTTTGCAAGCAAATGCCTTTGACTGCTGAGCCATCTCACCAGCCCTTTAGGGCCAATTTTGCTGTAAGACATGTGTGTGTGTGTATGCGTGTATGTGTGTATGCACACACTATTCTTCCCATACCAGAACAAAGAGTCTGTTATCCTACACTTTCTTTGCCAGATCATTTAAAAGCTGCCTGATGGGGCTGGAGAGATGTCTTAGCAGTTACAGTGCTTGCCTGTGATGCCTAAGGACCCAGGTTCAACTCCCCAGAACCCACATAAGCTAGTCACACAAGGTGACGCATGCACACAAGGTCATACATGTGCATAAGGTGACGCACGTGTCTGGAGTTTGAATGCATTGACTAGAGACCCTAGCATGCCAATTCTCTCATTAAAAAAAAACTGCTTGATATGAATTTGTGTAAGTTTGAAAATGTTCATTTTCTTGGTTATAATCTGCTTTTACCTCAGCTTAGGTTTTACAAACTCTATCACCTATTCTTGTACAAAAAGACCTTTTAAATTATACCACAAAAAAATTATCTGGTTGTTGAAATTTCATTGTATTAAGTTTAATTAAAACTCAAGTAAAATCCCACTGCAATAAGCTCTAAGGGACTGTCCAAATTCTTTTATTGCCCTAGAATTTATTACATTAAATATTATTCGAAATAACTAGGCCACCAGCTGAGGCCTAGGAATCATGGAGTTGCACAACAGCTTTTGATGATGTGGAGTTGGCCTATACACAAACTTCAAATGATCATAGTGCTCAGAGAAGGCTTGGCTTTTATGCACTTCTGAGAGATGAAGACAGGGAAGGAGGAAGAGCAAACAGAAAGAAGAAAAAGAAAGCTGGGTTTTAACTAGAAGAATAAACAGAAGTTGAAGCAACCACCCATTTTGGGAAAAGGCCTTTGAACATTCTGCTTCCCACAGCTGCATTCCCACTATTTTTAAAAATATTATTTCAGAGAGAGAGAGAGAGCACACGCGAGCGAGCGAGCAAGGGTGTACCAGGGCCCCTAGCCACTGCAAACGAATTCCCGATGAATGTGCCACCTTGTGTATCTGGCTTATGTGGGTTCTGGGAAATCAAACCTGGTTCCCTAGGCTTGACAGGCAAGCACCTTAACCATTAAGCCATCTCTCCAGCCCACATTCCCACTTTTGTTCCTGGCAGCTGCCATGCCCAACGAAGATGGGCATGTTACTATTCACATGCTAAGAACACTGCAGAGCTCTTGCCTCGCATCACCCAAGCAAAGGTGGAAGCAGCAGCAGCACAGCCAGAGAAAGAAGACACGCAGCACTCAGCACTGACCATTCCCTCTGCAGATGTGTCTGCTCTGAAGAGGAGTTCAAAAGGTGCCTGTTCATCAAAGACTCCCCTGATACCAAACACAATGTCCATGACTGCAAACCAAGTCTCCCAGCTCTCATGAACACTCCTTAACTTTTGTGTAGGAGTACAGAAAAGAAAATTACTTGCTCATTAGAAAGAAAATAAATGCTTACATAAACAAATACAACTACATTATATCCAATTTCCTGGGTGCCACAGGCTAGCAGAGAAGAGGACCGTTTGCAGCAATGTGTTTACTTCACTATTTGCAAATCGTTGGCTGATTGGCAGCTACAATATATGAAATAAATAACCATCTCAAAGACCAAGTGTCATGTCTCCTAGTAAGAAAGAAAAATAAACATTATCCACCCTCCCCATCCAGTTTATGGAATTTAGCAGGAGAATAGGTTTATTGGCTATTTGATTGCTTGATATGCTGTGAGGACATTTTCTGTGATGGTGTGGTTATTACTGAGGTTAGATAAGAAAATCTCCTTTCTCTTAGGACATTAGTATTAAGAGTTACATATTCACAAGAAGGATCCAAAATGAGTATTTCTGAAGCAAGTGAAATGTGACAAGAAATTGTGAAATAGAATGTGATAAGTATACCTAATAATCTTTCTTCAAGGAAAATAAAAAAAAAACTTGATCTTCCAATCCAATTTAACATAAGCCAAGACACAAACTAATACATCTCAAACACACACTATCCTTTTCCTATCCTGTCTGTGTGTGGGAGCCTTGGGTGCACACTATCCTTTTCCTATCCCATAAGTGTGTGGTTATTTCTAAACACCTACACTTAGGATGGAGAGATTGCTCAGTGGTTAAGGTGCTTGCCTGCAAAATCTAATGGACAGGGTTCGATTCCCTAGTACCTACATAAAGCCAGATACATAAAGTGGCATGTGCATCTGGAGTTTGTTTGCACTGGCTAGAGGCCCAGGCACACCCATATATATAATCTCTCTCTCTCGCTCTCTCCTTCCCTCTCTCTCTCTCTCTTCCCCTCCTTCCTCCCTCCCTCCCTCCTTCCCTCCCCTCTCCTCTTTGCTTGCAAATAATTAAACAAACATCTGCACTTAAATCGGAACTATGTAGTATCCCTTATCTCCATTTTAAAAACTTGCTGACTTTGTTTCAACAACAACAAAAACAGGTATATAAATATAAACCTGTACCAAAAGGGAGAAGGTACCTCAATTTAGGATAATATTCAACTATTTGCACTGAAATGTGGATAGAAACATGAGGGTTGAGGCATAAATATTTTTTAATCTTCAGTTCTTACGGATAATTTATAGCATGTGGTTGGGTCCAGTCTTGCAGAACTCCACCTTCCTCCATCTCATTTGTAATATAAACTGCTCTTAAACCACTTTAATACAGTGTAACTTGGATACCTCTTTTACACAGTACCTACCAAGCAGCAGATCAATACTGTAATACAGAGATGCCGATTCCATTACCACAAAACCTGTGCAAGCAGCAGCTGCTGAACAAAGAACCCAGCGTCCACCAGGTTTATTCCTAACACGTCTCTACTCTGCTACATGAAGCATTCTGCTTTGATAGACAAGTAGAAGTTGGGAAAGAAATAGTGGCATTTAAAAATAACACTTAAGAAGCCTTGATTACAAAAAAGCTTGAAAGACAGAGCTAAAATTAATTTCTTTACACCTACAGGATGTTTATCATTTACCACTAAATCCATCTGTTCATATGCAATCAAAATGCTGCATTATAAATTGCCATGATGTTAGATGCTTGTTACAGTATCACTTAAGACTAAAATGATACAGCAAGGGATTTAAAAAAAGAATGAAAATTAAGCACTACCTGAAAAGTGGAAGAAAGAGGAGAAAAAGAAAACACTTTTGAAAAAAATTATTCTCACAAAAAGTTTTTCAATTTCTTTTTAAATCTGCCACTGAAATAAGACTTATTCACAGCCTTCATATAGTTATTATATTTGTCTTTCTCTCATGCCATTATTATGATCAGAGGCAATGAAAGTGAGTTGAACTACAATTAGAAGAACAGAGATTGGCCTATACACAGTGTACTAGCAACCTGAGGCACCAGAGGGATAGCTTGTGTCTAAAACCAATTCTCCTTGTCTTTTCTTACACTATTTACTTTCAATGGACTAGGGCTACAATATATCTTTTCTAGACCAGTTTTAATCATTTTCACAACTATGGTTGCTATGACAACAGGATGCGGCTTATCTGTGCTGTTTTCATTTTCCCCATTTGAGTTGCCATGACAACACAATCAGTCTGCTTTTCTCTGATATGTAACAACTTTATTTTTTAAGGACTGCATTCTTTTTTAATATTTTATTTATTTATTTGAGAGAGCAAGAGAAAGAGGCAGATAAGAGAGAATGGGCATGCCAGGGCTGCCAGACACTGCAAATGAACTCCAGATACATGCGGCCACCTTGTGCATCCGGCTTAGATGGGTACTAGGGAATCGAACCTGGGTCCTTAGGCTTCGCAGGCAAGTGCCTTAATTGCTAAGCCATCTCTACAGTCCCAGGACTACATTTTTTTATTTTTTAAATTAATTTATTTACTTATTTATTTGACAGAGAGGGGAGAGAGAGAAAGAATGGGTATGCCAGGGTCTCCAGCTGCTACAAACAAACTCCAGACATGTGCACCCCCTTGTGCAGCTGGCTAATGTGGGTCCTGGGGAATTGAACCTGGGTCCTTTGGCTTTGCAGGCAAACATCTTAACCACTAAGCCATCCCTCCAGCCCACAGGGCTATATTCTTAAGGACAGTGGATTTCCCTGTATTTTTTACAAAGCAAATAACAGAATCCACATAGGAATTTTAATTAAATGTTACAATCAATTTTAAAATCTTTAGAAGAATTATAAGGACTTCCATCATATAAAAATAAACTATCATCAAATCCTGATGTCTGATTAACCTGAAGGACTACCTACCATTAGAGGTGGCTAATTTTTCTACATAGTTCCCTAACCCAAAGATAGCAATGCTATCATGAGGAGCTGTGAGAGACTGTCCACTAATGCCTATCCAAAGTGGAACAATCAAGAATGAAGACACTCTGCTGTGGTAATCTAACCTCACTTGCTACAAGTACCATAGAGAGTACAACAGGCTTTATACTTCATTTAAAAATCTCTTTCTTGGGCTGGAGAGATGGCTTAGTGGTTAAGTGCTTGCCTGTGAAGCCTAAGGACCCCGGTTTGAGGCTTGATTCCCCAGGACCCACATTAGCCATATGCACAAAGGGGCGCATGCATTTGGAGTTTGTTTGCAGTGGCTGGAGGCCCTGGTGTGCCCATTCTCTCCCTCTCTCTCTCCCTCCCTCTTTCTCTGTCTGTCACTTTCAAATAAATAAATAAAAAGAAAAATCTCTTTCTTGCTGGGTGTACTGGTGCACACCTTTAACCCCAGTACTCAAAAGGCAGAGGTAAGAGGATCACTGTGAGTATGAGGCCACCCTGAGACTACATAGTGAATTCCAGGTCAGCCCAGGCTAGAGTGAGACCCTACCTCAAAAAAACAAACAAACAAAAAATTTGTTTTAAGCTCTTTCTCATTTTCAACTTTTCATGTAGCAGAAGAATCCTGCAGAAATTCATAAAGTTTAAATACTTTTACAGCATAAATTGAGTATTTATACTCATTTGGGGCTAAAGAGATGGTTCAGGCACTTGCCTGCAAAGCCAAAAGACCCAGGTTCAATTCCCCAGGACCCACATAAGCACACATCTGGAGTTCGTTTTCATTGGCTGGAGGCCCTGGCATGCCTATTCTCTTTCCCTGCCTATTTCTCTCTCTCAAATAATTAAATAAGTAAATAAGTAAAAAAAAAAAAGCAAAAAAAACTTTTTTAAAAAGAAAATGATCAAAATAATTATTATTCAAAACTGGTAATACTGGATTATATCTCTTCCAAGGGCTGTTATGTTATGACATGAAGGCATAAAAAATTTATTTACTTTTATTTATTAATTTTTTTTTCCCAAGGTGGTGCCTCACTCTAGCCCAGACTGACTGGAATTCACTCTGTAGCTCTAAGATGGCTTTACAAAGATCTTCTTTCTTCATCTCCCAACCAGAGTGCTGAGTAAGATTAAAGACATGTGCCATCCACCCAGCCCTTTCCTTTTTTATTTTCAAGTAGAAACTTTGCATGGATACATCATATGCTGGCCACCCAGCTTTTATTTTATCGGTGTTATATGCTTTTTATTTAACATTAATATGATAGTTTTTATTTATTTGAGAGAGAGAATGGGCACATCAGGGCCTCCAGCCACTGCAAACAAACTCCAGACACGTGCACTGCCATGTGCGTGTGGCTTACAAGGGTCCTGGGAAATTGAACCTGGGACCTTTGGCTTTGCAGGCAAGTGTTTTAATTGCTAAGCCATCTCTCCGGCCTCCAACCAGCTTTTGTAAGTACTTTTTTTCTTAAAGCTCTCTTCTTTGGTTTTAACCATAGTTGTTAAATACAAATCTGATAATACAAAATGTTTCACTGTGTATTACTAAGTTCAGCTCCTTTGTAACTTTGATTAGCTAACAGAGATGATCAAAAATTTCCCCCATCCTGTAATAAGCCATGACTATATACATATTTATTGTTTATGAACAAAACATGGAAATATTACAATTTAAGTAAAAAATATGTAAATGTTACTAAGTTTCCCATTAGTCCCCTACAGCATACAGAAAATTTATTATGCAGTATTTTACTAGAGAGACTTTTAACATATTAACAAAGTATATTTTAATTTTAATCACAGCTGAGATAATTTAATAAATTTTACAGTATTCAATGAACTGAAAAATGTAATTTATTTAACCAAACGAGAGCAAAAGACAAATTTATAGTCTCTCACAGCAATCACTTTAAGTTCATTTGTTAGTTTGTTGTTACTTATTTGGTTGGTTGGTTTGGTTGTTTGAGACAGTGTCTCACTCTCAAACTTGAAACAGTCTTTCCTGTCTTTGCTGAGATTACATGTGTGAGCAACCCCACCAGCTCTCAAGTCCATTTGCTAAAGGGGGAAAAAAATCTACCATTATTCCAAATTCTAATACAACAGTTTGCATTTTAGCCTTTTTTTTTAAGGAAAGGAAGTGTTCATAAATATAAAAAGCAAAAATGCTACTTAAAGATCAAGAAGGGGAGGGGAGCAGAGCACAGTAGATGTTTGACAGAAAGGAAGCCCATCTGACAGTGCAGGCTTCCAATCCCAGCTACTTGGACTGCTCCTGCCTGGCTGACTCCAAGTTCAAGGCCTTGGCTGGGCAATTTGGTACAACCTAGTTTCAAAAAGAAAAAGAACTGGGCTGGGAGATGGCTTAGGGGTTAAGGCACTTGACTCCAAAGCCTCAGAACACATGTTCAAGTCTCCGGGTCCCACACAGCCAGGCACACAGTGACACAAGTGCGTAATGTTGCACATACGCCACAAGTGGGCGCACATGTCTGGAGTTCATTTGCAGCAGGCTGAAGGTCCTGGTGCACCATTCTCTCTTTCAAAAATAAAAATAATAAAAAAAGAAAAAAATTGCTAGGAATGGGCGCACACCTTTAATCCCAACACTGGGAAGGCAGAGTCAGGAGGATCACTGTGAGTTCAAGGCCAGCCTGGGACTACTGAGAGAGTTCCAGGTCAGTCTGGGCAAGAATGAGACCCTACCTAAAAAGAAACAAACAGGCATCAACAATCCCAGCACTCGGGAGGCTGAGGTAGGAAGACCCATGAGTTCTAGGCCCGACTGGGCTACACAGTGACTCCCAAGGCAGCCTCAACTAGAATGAGACACCACATAAATAGTAAATAACTAACCAAAAAGGCTATATATATAATCAGATATAGTGTTTGTATAGCATGCACAAGGTTCACTACCCAGTAAAGAAAGGGAAGGAGGAAGGATGGGGTAAATGGGAAAGGGCGGGGATGCACTAGCACAAAACGCATTCCAATGCCTAAATCCTTGCACAGAAATTAGACTAAAATAATACACAAAGCCCATCTCTCTCCACCCCTGTTCTGATCTCCCTCTGTGAGGCCTAAGCTCCCAGGACTTACAATGACAGCTAAATTATGAAGCCAGTAGGTCCTACGTTGTATGTAAAAAAGCACTTTTATTACAGTGTGATAAGGTATGCTAATGCTGTTGGAATCATCCAAGACTGGATGTGTGTGATACACTTTGACAGAATCAGTAGATTACTTAAATAATATGTTCCAGGATGCACTGTGATCACCTGCTGTAACTCACTGATTCTGGCATGCCTTGCCAGGTATTCCATAGGGAAGTGTAGGCTTCTGAGCCAAGCCTCTACCACTCTTCCCATGAGTATTTATAAGAATCTGAACCCTGCCTCTTTGCTTGTCCCCTCTGTTCCTAAAGAGGTAGTTTGCTTTGTTTTAGTTAAAACTCATCAGTTTGTGACTACATTTTGTGGAAAGGGGAAAGTGGAAGAACTGTTTTACTTTAATATCTGATGGAGTGGGGTTTTTGTTTGTTGGGTTGGTTGGGGTTTTTTGTGGTAAATTTTCTGTTTGTTGGTTTTTTCTTTCTTTGCCTTTTGAAGCAGTCTCACCATGTGTAGCCCAGATTAGCCTTGAACTCCCTATGTAGTCCAGGCTGACCTCAAACTCATCAGCTTCCTAAGAGCTAAGATTACCAGTGATCACAGGTATGTGCCACCACTCTCAGCCTACTGAGACTTTAAACAGACAGAAACTCTTCTCTCAAGCCAGACATGGTGATGCACACCTTTCATCCCAGCACTCGGGAGGCAGAGGTAGGGAGACTGCCGTGAGTTCAAGGCTACCCTAAGACTACATATTGAATTCCAGGTCAGCCTGGGCTAGAGCAAGACCCTACCTCAAAACAACAACAAAACAAACAAACCAAACAAGCCACTCTTATCTCAGGAATGAACTAATATTCCCAATAGAAGCAAAATGAGATTCAAAAGCCACACAAGATGCATGGTGTAAAAGGTACTTTTGGAGGCTCAGTGCTAAAGCTCTTGCCCACCTTGAGTAAGGCCCTGAGTTAGATCGTGAGATCTCCAGTACTGGGAAAAAAAAAAGCTTTTCAATGATTGAGGATCCTGTATGTACATAAGGTATATATGTACTTCACCTATCAAGATATAAAATAGTATCTTTATAAACATTCACATCAGTCACTGACGATTAGACCTAAGCCAACCCAATTTCAAAACCAAATTCTTCCAAATAAACTGAGATGCAAACATCTTTGTAATGTTTAATGCTAAACAATATGCATATTCTACATGGTAATCTGTAATTTAATTACTGTAAACTCTTGAAGTACCAGGTAGATTCCAGAGTATACACTTAGCTCCAGAAGGGCACAAAACACACCACGGGATGTCTGCATTTCTCTGGTTATGGTTTTCAAAAATTACTTTCCTCGGGCTGGGGAGGGGGTTCAGTTGATAAAGAGCTTGCTGCCCAAGCCTAAGCACAGAGCTTACCACCCCCAGGCCCCACATAAAGAGCTGGAAGCTGTGCCAGGCCCATGTAATCCCAGCATGCTGACCATGACTTGGAAGAAAAATTGTTAATTCTGGCAAGCTCAGCAGTCAACAGAAACAGCCAGAATGAGACCCTGACTCGGAAAGAGGTGGAAACCTGGATATGGTGGCGCATGCCTTTAATCCCAGCACTTGGGAAGCAAAGGTAGGAGGATCGCTGGGTGCTCAAAGGCCACCCTGAGACTACATAGTGAACTCCAGGTCAGCCTGGGCTATAGCCAGCCTACCCTCCCCCCCAAAAAAGAGGTGGAAGGTGAAGACCAACTGGAGAACTGTTCTTTGCCACACACCATGGCACACATGCCCACAGTCACACAGAAACCCTCACACATCAAATACATACACACACATCAACAAAACTTGAAAGATAAATATATTAAATTTCTTTCATACAACTATATTTCAGTGATTTAGTGATTTATGAAATCTGAAGACAAACAGAAAAGACAAAGAATTCAAATGGTGCATGTGAGTGGCAGGAAGCCCCCCCCCATATGCTCTCTCTCTGTTAATAATAAATATTTATATTATGCCCATATATATTAGCTAATTATGCTAAAACATAAATACTATTTATAATTTATAAATTACCAAAAATACTTAGATACTGAAAATATTTTTCAGATGGGTTAGGAGGCTACTGTTTTAAATATTTTTATTTATTTGCAAGCAGAGAGACAGAGAGAGAGAATGGGTGTGCCAGGGCCTATAGCCACTGCAAACAAACTGCAGATATATGCACCATTTTGTGCATTTGGCTTTACATGGGTACAAGAGAATCAAACCTGAGTCATTAGATTTTGCAGGCAAAAGTGCTTTAACTGCTGAGCCATTTCTCCAGCCCCAAGGCTACTGTTTTAGATAGCAAGCTTCTTTTTTCTTTAGGTCAGGCTGTCCTGAACTGGCAGTCATCCTCCCACCTTAGCCTTCCAAGTGCTTAGAATAAAAGAGTACAACGCCATGAGTGGCATTTATTTATTTTTTTATTTTGAGGCAAGCCCAACAGACTGACCTTTTGTGTTTGGGGTTTTTTTTGTTTGTTTGTTTTGTTTCTTACTTTTGTTATGAGAGAGAGAGAATTGGAATGTCAGATCCTCCAGACACTAAAACTGAACTCCAGATGTCTGTACCACGTTTGTGCTTGCACCACCTTGTGCATCTGGCTTATGTGGGATCTGGAGAGTCGAACATGGATTGTTAGGCTTCACAGGCAAGTGCCTTAACCACTAAGCCATCTCTCCAGACCTGGCCTTCATTTTTTTTAAGAATGAGAATGAGGAAGGGAGAGAGAGAGAAAGAAATAATTGGCGCACCAGGGGCTCCAGCCACTGCAATCAAACTCGAGACACATGTGCTATCTTGTACACATGTGCAACCTTGCATGCTTGTATCACCTTGTGTGTCTGGCTTATGTGGGACCTGGAGAGTAGAACATGGGTCCTCAAGCTTCACAGGCAAGCACCTTAACTGCTAAACCGTCTCTCTATGAATGGCTTTTAGATAGCAAGTTTCTTGGATTTATTTTTTATAGAATTTAGCAAAATAAAGAACATTTTGACACTGCCAGTTTTGCAGTTTCTAAATCAGCTCCAACTAATACCTGAGAAATAAGGAATGCTTGGAAGCCTGACCCAAGAAAGCTGAAGCCATACTGAGCAACAAAGGCAAAGCTTCCCCTTTATATTTATCCTAACAGTTGACTCAGGAATAATTTGCTAGCCTAAACCTCAAAAGACAAGATTTCATATATAGAGTGCGCTACATTTTAGTATCATAAACTCCATTTACTCCATCTGTTCCACAGATGACCAAACTTTCTATATTTCAAAGTAATAAATTTCTAAGTAGTTCTCCCACTTGAACATACTTCTTAGGAGAACTATTTCAATTCAGAAAAACTTTCAAGGTTTCAAATTACACTATTTTCCAGGCCTAATATACAACTCCTTAAGGGTTGTAATATTTGAATCACAGCAGGAACTGTAGTTACCATAAAGGAGAAGCAGTAATCTGCACAAGTTGTTTTAAAAGACAAATCAGACTGAATACTACACCAAGAGAGTCTTATTATATCTAGACTAACTTCAAGAAAAGTTCTTTAGGCAAACTTCTTATAAAAATTTTATTTAAAATTTCTAAGTATGATAACCATTTAGAGCTGGGGGTGTAGTTCAATGGTAAAGTGTCTGCCTACTGTGCAGAAGGTTCAGGATTTAATTCCCAGTACTATCAAAACCAAACAAAAGATAGCCATTTGTACTCACGTTTTTAGACAATTATCAAAATACATATTTCAACTCTCCACAAAACTTAAAAGATGTAAAATTTATCTGTTCTAATTGATGTGCCCATTTACAGAGTGTGTAAAAGCTGGATATGGTGGGATATGCCTGAAATCCTATCACAGCAGGAGGAGCTCAAGCTTTAAAAAAAAAAAAAAAAAAAAAAAGTGGACCGGAGAGATGGCTTAGCAGTTAAGGTGCTTGCCTGAGATGCCTAAAGACCCAGGTTTGATTCCCCAGGACCCACTTAAGCCACATGCATAAGGGGGTACACACATCTAGAGTTCATTTGCAGTGGCTAGAGGCCCTGGTGTGTCCATTCTCACTATCTCTATCTACTTGCCTCTGTCCCTCTCTCTCTCAAATAAATTAATAGAAAAATTTTGAAAAGTGCTTGAAAGTTGTTTGGAACAAAAAACTTAGAAAAGAACGCTAGGCATTATAATGACCCTTAAAACCATTTTTTTGTCTGGCTTGGTGGCCCACACCTGTAGTCCCAGTAGAAGCAGGAAGATTCCAAGCTTAAGGCCAGTCTAGGCTACATGTAAGACCTCCCAAAAATGAAAAGGCCTTATAGTAGTTTCAGGAAAATTCTACAAAAATCCAATCTTGGGGCCAGAGAGATGGCTCAGAGGTTAAAGGCGCTTGCTTGAAAAGCCTGCCAGCCTAGGTTCAATTCCCCTGTTCCCACAAAAAAGCCAGATACACAAAGTGGTACATGAGTCTGGAATTAATATGCAACAGCAAGAGGCCCTGGCTTGCTCATTCTCACTCTCTCATTCATTTATCAGATTCTCTACCCCTTCTCTCTCCTCACAAATAAATAAATGAATAAAAATTTATTTTTATAAATCCAGTCTCAGGCTGGAGTAATGGCTTAGCAGTTAAGGCATTTGCCTGCCTTCAGTTCTGTAGTTCCCACATAAACCAGATGCACCAGGTGGCACATGCGTCTGGATTTTGTTAGCAGTGACTGGAGGCCCCAGTGTGCCCATTCTCTCTCTCTCCCTCAAATAAATACATAAAATGTATATTTTAAAAATCCAGTCTTGCTTGGACCACTTGGGAACTTCCAACTGTGGTTGTTCTGGGCAGACAATGCAGATTCAGCAGCGAATTCAGCACCCCTCCTGCCACCATAGAGAAAGAGGGAGCTGCATGAAGATGTCTCACTGAATTGCTCCAAGAAAGGATACATGCCTTCACCTCACAGTGAGGCACTGCATTCTTCATGGCCACTGGATATCAACCCCTGGGCATCCAACTTCCATAGGACTGCACGGGACACCCCTGAAAGATCTGCAGCTCCCTCTAGCAGGAAGTAGCTCGAGTCTGACATGGTCCCAGTTCCTTTCCATGCAGCCAGCTCTGAGATGCCCTGCTCACACCCCAATTCTCCCCAATCTTTATTCTTCCAGAGTTCGGACTGAAGGGTTAATGACTCTCCCTGAAAACCAGAGGAACTACAGGGTTAATGAATGTCCCTAACAGTAGAAGACCTTCAAGAAACATCAGAGAAAGCCAGTCCCAGAGAAGCCTGACACCTCCCCTGACTGATGTACTTCCCTTAAGTCAGAAGGCCTTGAAGGAAGAGAAAACATCTTGGGCATCCTCCCTTAAGCAATTATTACTTTAAAAAAAAAAAAAAAAAAGCCAGGTGTGGTGGAGCATGCCTTTAATCCCAGCACTTGGGAAGCAGAGATAGGGGGAATCACTGTAAATTCGTGGCTACCCTGAGACTACATAGTGAGTTCAGCCTGAGCTAGAGCAAAACCCTACCTCAGGAAGAAGAAGAAAAAAAAAAAGAAGCCTATTCTGTGCAATGACACAAATAGCTACAGTTCCTTATCTATTTCCCTTGGACTTGCACCTGGTCCAGTCTGTTTTTCTTAGGATCCTCCTTATAAGCTTGGACCCCAACCTAGCTCAGTTCTTCAGCCTCCATCCTATGGGAAGGTTGTACACCCTCATGGTGCTTCAGCAACAGTCTTCGTTGAGATTTAAAAAAAGAAATCCATTCTCACCTGACTGTACTGAAGAGTGGGCACACTGGCATGAGAGGTAGGACAGGAAAGGACCTGCTCTACCTGGCAAAAATGAAGACGTTTACTGTGCAAAAGGAAGGTATTGGAAAATTCTAAATTTACTTTTTGAAAGATCACTTTGGCCATCCTATGGAGGTTAGATTTGAAAATAAAAGCAGCAAATTACATTTTTCCATAAAAAGAAATAACAACTCAAAGAAAGTTGATGATGGTGAAGATTGAAGTGAATAAATTTGGGATATATCTTGGAAATAGAGCATATGCAATCTGATGATGGGCTAGATATCATGGTAAAGTAAGGTTTCAAGGATGAGCCCAGATTTGAGGCTCTAGTAAGTGGGAAAAATAATGGTATTATTTACTGGAATGGGAAGACTAGGGAAAAAAAAAATCCATTACGCAGCATTCAAGTGGACAGTCAGTTGAACATATGTATGTGAAGCTACCAATCACAGTAGAATGAGTTGGAGATCAGTGACACATTCAGTCATCAGCACACAGAACTATGTCAAAGCCAAGGAAAGGGATGATCACCTAGAAACAAAGTGTCAACAGGAAACAGGAGGCAGCCCAAGAACTAAGAAACTCCACTAGACGATTTGTCTAAGAGTCAAATGCTTATTATGAAGTAATCTGCCTCAGAACTAGGGATGTAGCTTAGTGAAAGAGTTCTTGCCAAGCATTTGTGAGGGCCTCCTAGGTATAATCCCCAGTACTGCCAACTCTTTCTTTTTTCTTTTTTGATATCAATTAAGGATGTACATAGTATGGCTACATCGTGCCTTGGTACCATCCTTTCCCTTGTCCCTGCACCTTTTCTGCTGGGGACCCACCTCAGTGGGGTTGCTGATATTCCCCATGGGGTTGTGGGTTATGCGTTGCAGGAGCAGCAGTCAGTTACTGGGGAGAGGCAGTGCCTCTGGGCATGATGTCCAAACTTGTGGTTTTAACACTCTTTCCAACCCCTCTTCCACAAAATTCCCTGAGCCATGTTGGCAGTGTTTTAAGTCCACTTCAGTGATGGGCTCTTAGGAGCCTATGGATCTCCGCTTTGGTAGGTGCCGAGTGTCCTCAATGTCTGTCTCCTTCACCCTGGCGCTGGTTGTTGTTCCTCTCCCCAATTCCTCTGTGGTTTCAGCTGGGGTTTGGCTGAAGTGTGAGGGGTAGCTTATGGTACTGGAGCCCCACAGATCTTGCCTCATGCCAACTCTTAACATTAAAACTAAACCCAAAGTTACCAAGATTAAGGGACTACTTTGTGCTCAGCCCTAAACATGACATCTAAACCACAGCCTCCAAGGCTCAGAGAACCTCTAGAAAGATGGGGAGGAAAGGATGTAAGAGCAGGAGGATAGGAAGTGGGGCTACAGAATGTGGTCTTCTGGATACAACAAGTCCACCATACTCATGGACACATAGCAGATGTGACTTCCTGCACAGGAATGAACCTATCAGTACTTCATACAGATGAGGGGAAGGGTCCATGAGACCCAAACCATTTCAGAATAAACAGTGGAAACTGATGTTTGTTGGGCGAGAGAAAGTCATGTCCTTTAGTCTGCAGCCACTGGAGGATTGCCCACTCTCCAGAAAGTAATCTCTGATCCATGATTATGCAAATAATATTAAGCTAAACCAGTGGGTCAAAAATAAACAAGGCATGGAAGCAAAATGAGGGTCTAATGGGAAGAAGGGTTTTTGAGAAAGGAGGATGGATAAGAGAGAAACTGGGTAAAGTAGAATCAAAATGCATTGTAGACATGTTACAAAAGTGTCAAAAATAAATATTTTTAAAACTAGGCTGGAGAGATGGCATAGTGGATAAGGCATTTGCCTGCAAAGCCAAAGGACCCAGGTTCAATTCCCCAAGACCCATGTAAGCCAGGTGTACAAGGTAGTACATGCATCTGGAGTTCGTTTGCAATGGCTGGAGGCCCTGGCACACCCATTCTCTCTACCTGCCTCTCTCTATTTATCTCTCTCTCTCATAAAAAAAATAAAAATAAAAATAAACAAAACAAAACCATCTTCCCTAGACAAAGGATCTCAGATTTTAGTCTTTAGTTGTTTGGGGTTGGTTTCAGGGACTTATTAAGGCCTCATGCATGCTAAGCACAGGCTACACCACTAGCCCCATAGTTACTTTTTAAATAACCTCATAGTGTGGTTTTGGTGAATAATCAACTTGAATCCTGTTTTGTTTGCCTTTAGGTACTTTTTATTTGTCTGTGTGTGTGCATGCACAGGACAACTTTCAGGTTAGTCCTTGCCTTCTACATCATTTGAGGCAGGGCCTTCCCTCTGTTTATCTGTCTATTTGCAAGCCTCCAGGAAATTCTCCTGCTTCCCTTTTGGCTTTCACATGGAGCCTAGGAACCCAGACCCTCAACTTCTCAGAGTTGTACAGCAAGCACTTCATCCACTGAGCTATCTCCCCAGAACTAGGTACTTGGCTTTTTTGGTTTTGTTTGTTTGTTTTATTTGAGAGAGAGAGAAAGAGACAGATAGAGAGACAGAGAGAAAATGGGCACGCCAGGGCCTCTAGCCACTGCAGACAAATTCCAGATGCATGCACCACCATGTGCATCTGGCTTACGTGGGTCCTGAGGAATTGAGCCTGGGTCTTTAGGCTTCAAAGGCAAATGCCTTAGCCACTTAGCCATCTCTCCAGCCCTAGGTACTTGTTTTTTAATTTGGCAAGCTACCTCTAAAATTCCTATGAAGGTATAAAAAGACAAATAGCTAAAGAAGAAAACTGACCTGGTGCTGTGAGAATCTATAACGCTATACAAATACAGCAGTGTGCTATTGATAAAATGATAAATAGAGTAATGAGTCCAAAACCAGTCTAATGCATGTAAAGACATGAATTTATGATGGAGAGAGTAATGCAGACCAGTAGAGAATCGATATTCTTCCCAAAAAACAATGTTGGAAGTCAGTGGATTCCACATGGAGAAAAAGTGTAATAGAAATCCCTTCCTCACATCAAACACACACACACACACACACACACACACACACACACACACACACACAAATTCTAGAGAGACTTGAGTTCTAAATGGAAAAAGTCAAAGTATAAAACTGCTAGCAGAAACCAGGCATGGTGGTGCACACCTAGAATCTCAGCACTTGAGAGGATGGGATAGGAGGCTTGTAGTAAGTTCAAGGCCTGCCTGGGGGTACAGACTGAGTTCCAGGTCAGCATGGGCTAGAGTAAGACACTATCTCGAAAAAAAATGAAATGAAATAAAATAAAGTTACCAAAGCACGAAACACACACACGTACTTACACACACATGCGATTACATACCACTAAGCACACACATGTGCTCACACACCTACACTCACCTAGCACATCAGGGAAAAAAAACTAAGCTCAACCGCAGGCAGCACAAGAAGAGCTGAAGGCACATCTGAGCTCAGAGGGCATCTGTCATCTCTGTGCACCGACAGCAAGAAGGGAGACACACACAGGAGACTCCCCAACAGCTCCAACCCGCGAATAAAGCAATGGATAGTAATGAGAGCCGGCTTCAAACTAAGGTGGAAGGTGAGGAGTGACACCTGAAGTTATCCTGACCTTCACCCACTCATGAGCACACACATACATAAGTGAGAGAAAGAGGAAGAGCACCAACCAGGCTGGAGTTTGGGGAATGTCCCATCTGCCATCACCTGTGATCTTACATCAGTCACACAAGTCTTTGAGTACCCATTTATGCATTTTTTTTAAAGGAAAGAGTATTCCAGGACACTTTTTTTTTATACTGATAATACATAAACACTATTTTTCCATGCAGCATGTGGGATATGCAACATAAAATTTTAACCGTCTCTTTTGGTCAGGGTGCACTGCTGATGTAAAAGTTATCACAAACTACCTTTTTTTGAATGAGAATGAGCTAACAAGATGGATATCATTCCCAGTGCTGATACCTCAAGAGGATGCAAAAAAAAAAAAAAAAAGAAAGAAAGAAAGAAAGAAAGAAAGAGAAAAGAAAAGAAAAGAGAGAGAGAGAATAGAGAAAGAAAAAGAAGATAAATGTTTCCTGGGTCTCCAAGAACTGCAAGGTATAAATAACTGAACATGCTGACAGTGTTTAAGGCTGCCCTTGATAGAACAGGGTTTATTTCAAATGCTCCTAGATGTAAAGTGCACTCACTAGGGTAACCTGACCTTGCTGGGCATGTGCCTGGTCATACTATTTCTCTAATAAAACTGATCAAAGTAGACATATTCTGGAAATAACAGTGTAGGATAGAAACCAAAAGAGTTAAGTGTATCTACCCACATATTCCTGACAAGTAAAACTCCATCACTGTAGGCAGGGATAAATTGTGGCTGCTCGCCTGACTAGCTAGGGGAATGAGAATATTAAGAACAGGATGTTCCAGCAGGACTTTTTTTATAACCACCAGCCAAGTCATCTCTGTACCATTTTCCATGACACTACCAAACAACATACTCAACATTTCATTAGCTTCTGAGGATGACATTTTATGATGAAGCTTAGACTTTGTCAGATCCTTATTAAAACAGCCATAACTAATGTATCACATGTATGGAATTTCAAAAAAGAATTACACTTAAATTATGATTATCAACAAAGGATTTCAAGAAAAACATATTTTGCAGGGTTGTAGAGATGTCTTAGCAGTTAAGACACTTGCCTACAAAGCCGAAGGACCCAGGATCGATTCCCGAGGGCCCATTTAAGCCAGATACACAAGGGCTCATGCATCTAGAATTTGTATGCAGCAGCTGGTGGCCCTCATCACACATTCATATTCTCTCTCTCTCCATCCTTCTCTCTTAAATAAATAAAATAAATTTTGGGCTGGAGACATGGGTTAGTGGTTAAGCACTTGACTGCAAAGCCTATGCACCCAGGTTTGATTCCCTAGTACCCATGTAAGCCAGATACACATGGTGGCACATGGGTCTGGAGTTCATTTACAGTAGGTAGAAAACCTGATGTGCCCATTCTTTCTCTCTGCCTTTCTCTCTCAAATAAACAAAAATATTTCTTCAAATAAAATCAAATAAATTTAAAAATACATCATACAATAATCAAAAAATAAAACCAGTTCAGGAGGCCTTAATATAGGGTCTGAGGAGAAGATTCAGAGATTGCTGAATCTCTTGAAATTACATACAAGAAATATGTGCATGACTGAGGGGAGAATCTTGCAGCACATGAAAGACTTTCAGGGAGATCCATCACCAAAAAAATAAATAAATAAATAAGATTAAGAAACCTTAATTTGCCAGGCGTGGTGGAGCACGCCTTTAATCCCAGCACTGGGAGGCAGAGGTAGGAGGATCGCCATGAGTTCGAGGCCACCCTGAGACTACACAGTGAACTCCAGGTCAGCCTGAGCTAGAGTGAGACCCTACCTCGAAAAATAAAAAAAAAAAAAAGAAACCTTAATTTGGGGGGCAGAGGAGAGGGCTCAGTGGATAATGGGTGTAGTGTGCACGTGTGAGAACCAGAGTTCTGTTCCCCAGCACCTATGTAAATGTTGAGCAGGCACAGTGACTCATATGTAATCCCAAGGTTTGAGAAGCCTAGCAACAGGGGACCCCAGGGGCAGGCTGTCTAGTGAGACTAGTCAACTTAGCAAGCCCTGAGCTCAAGGGAGAGACCCTGTCTCAGTAGATAAGGCAGGGAGTGACATCAGCCCCAGTCTCCACGTACGTCTGAAGACATACTGCACCCACATACATGTAAATATGCATATACACGTGCTCATATACCACCTACATACATGTTCAAAAAGAAAAGAAAGAGGGCTGGAGAGGTGGCTTAGTGGTTAAGTGCTTGCCTATGAAGCCTAAGGACCCCGGTTCGAGGCTCGATTCCCCAGGACCCACATTAGCCAGATGCACAAGGGGGCGCATGCATCTGGAATTCGTCTACAGTGGCTGGAAGCCCTGGCTCGCCCATTCCCCCCCCCCCCCGCCTCTTTCTCTGTCACTCTCAAATAAATAAATAAAAATAAACCAAAAAAAAAGAAAAGAAAAAGAGAGGAAAGGAAGGAGGGAAGGAGGGAGGAAGGGGGAAGGAAGGAAGGAAGGGCTGGAGAGATGACTTAGCAGTTAAGTGCTTGCATGTGAAGCCTAGAGACCCCAGTTCGAGGCTCAATTCCCCAAGACCCACATAAGCCAGATGCACAAGTGGTGCATGCATCTGGAGTTCCCTTGCAGTGGCTGGATGCCCTGGCATGCCCATATTCTCTCTCTCTCTCTCTCTCTCTCTCTGCCTCTTTCTCTCTCTGCCTGTTGCTCTCAAATAAATAAAATAAACAAAAGAAAGAAGAGCCAGACATGGTAACACACACCTTTAATCCCACCACTCAGGAGGCAGAAGGATTGCTGTGAGTTTGAGGCTAGCATGAATTCCATGTCAGCCTAAACTAGAGTGAGACTCTACCTCAAAAAATAAATAAATAAATAAAATATAAAGAAGAAGTATGCTTCCTTCTATTAGTAGTACTTATTCTTAGCCAACGTCAACACGTCAGTATCAGATGAGAGTGTAGTTTACTGGTATAGCCCTTGTCTAGCATGTGCAGAACTCTGAGCATAATATTCTCTAAAGACTCAAATTTTAACTACAAGGTATTTTATTTGGGGCTGAAGAGATGGTTTACTGGGTAAGAGCACTTGCTACTCAAGCATGAGAGACTGAGAGAACCTGGTAGCCCTGAGTTCGATTCCTAGCAGCCACATAAACAACTGGATGTGGCCACCACACCTGTAATCCTGTGGAGACTGCAGAATCCCTGGGTTCAGTGATTAGACCCACATCTCAAGAATATGGGCAGGAAGTACTCCCTCGGGGTGCACACATCTGCATGTACCAGCAACCACCCACACCCAGTGCAATAAAATTTGAAGTAAAAAAAAAGATTTTATTTCTCAATTAGAGAATCTATTCTTAGAGCTTTTCCACAAGGAATGACTCTTTCTGGACTCTTGAGTACATTTTCAAATCAACTGAAAACAAAGTCTGACTCCTACTGCTAATTAATTTGGGCTGTTAGTTCAAACTCATCAAACTCTGGACCTTTGAAAAAACTATTAGTTTGGCCAAAACTTAGTGACTGCTTCTCACCTCATAAATACCTAATTTTTTTTAAAGACGCAAAACTTACTAACAAGAACTATAATTTACCAACAACTAAAGCATATGAAATTAGAGTTCTGCTGACTGGCAAGTCATTTACAAAGGCAGTTTAGTGACATAAAATATCCACCTGCACGTACTAGCAATAATCAGGGCGTGAAATTAAACTTTTTATTTGAAAAGAAATAGCTGCTTCAAGGCTGTGATTTAGTCTGAGAAGCAAATATTAAGGTCATCCTCTTCTCTCTGATGTTTATAGTATTTCTAATGGAGGAAGCAAAGGAGGAAGGAAGGCCAACTGGCTACTTCTATAGAAGTGAAAGTATTTCAGTAACATGACAGATTTGTCGCTTGGTTTACTAACTACATAGACTTAAGTGAACCAGGTTGTTAAAAGCCCAAACTGACCACTGTGGATGCCTACTCAATTTAATCAAAACTGAGAGATCAGAATTTTATTGGGCCAAGAAGACAACTCAACCACCTGGCCAGGTATGACAGTGCACGCCTGAGATCCCAGCACTCGGGAGGTGGAGCCAGGAGGACACTGGGCTCATGAGACCATGTCTCCAAAAATAAATAAATAAATAGAAAGGCAGCACAGGAGAGCCGCAGCACAAACTAAAAGGGGCTCATTTTACCTGAGCCAGCAAGATAAGTAAGTTCCCTCTGTTTAACCCTATAGTGAAAGTAACTTTGAAACGAGCAATTGTTTTTATGCAGTTTCTGCTCTCCTCAGCCTTTTTCCGTCTATGAAGTCAACCTCCCTGCTCAGCTCATCCACGCATGTGTTCCATTTTATAGGACAGTATGTGCCCAATTCCACAATCACAAATAAAAGCCAATTAGGATCCTTAAACTGGGACCTGGGAATGTAGCTCAGTGGCAATAACTGTACAATGGGAAAACGTGGAAAATAACAGTCTTAAAATGATTACTTCATATTACCAATGACAGAACAAACTGACACCATGCACTTTCAGATCTAATGCACTAAGAAACCAAAACCATACGTTCCTGCCAATTTTTTTATACAAAATCCAATCATGAAAAACCCAGACAACCCAAATAAGGGGCATCTGGTGAAATTACCCCAGATTCCTTACAAGTGTCAATTTCAAAAGCCAGGTGCGGTGCAACACACCTGTCATGTCAACACTCAAGGGCTGAGGCAGCAGCAGGACTGCCACTGAGGCCAGCCTCGGCTGCAGAGTGTGACCCGGCCAGAAAGAATCATTAAGTTCATGAGTAAATAATGTCAAGGAACTGTTTCAAATTAAAGGAGACTAAAGACATGTATATATATATGATTCATTTCTGCATGGGTTTGAAAGCCTAAGGTTGAATCCCCAGCATGGGGGAGAAAAACTTGTAAAGGACATGTTGACAGTATAATAAGGGATTTATATGTTATCAGTTTTAAATTTCCTGAGTAGAATCTTTTTTTTTTTTTTTTTTTTTTTTTTTGGTTTTTTGAAGTAGGGTCTCACTCTGGCCCAGGCTGACCTGGAATTAACTACATAATCTCAGGGTGGCCCCTACCTCACAGCAATCCTCCTACCTCTGCCTCCCGAGTGCTGGGATTAAAGATGTACGCCACCACGCCCAGCTCTGAGAAGAATTTTATAGCATCATTACAACGAATATTCTTATTTTTAGGAAATATAAATAGACATGAAATATCATTTTTAAGACTCATATTTAGAATGAGATAACAATATATAAATAAAAATCAAATATGGCAAAATGTTAATAACTGTCCAATACTGGTGAGGAACATGATTTATCAGTATACTTTTCTCATGCATTTTCTGTATTTTTTTTCTTCAAAGTAGTGTCTCCCTCTAGCCCATGCTGACTGGAACTCAGTCAGTAGCCTAGTGCTAGCCTCAAACTCATGATGACCCTCCTACCTCAGCCTCTGAAGTGCTAGACACCACCATGCCCAGACCAGTTTCTGCAGATTTTTTTTAAATGACTAAAACTATTCACATGCCTCTTCTAAAATATGCTTTTTCAAGATAAGTTTTTAAAAAATAGTATAAATAGGACTGGAGAACTGGCTTAGCAGTTAAGGTGCTTGCCTGTGAAACCTAAGGACTCAGGTTCGATTCCCCAAGACCCACATAAACAAGATGCACAAGGTGGCACATACATGTGGAGTTCATTTGCAATGGCAAGAGGCCATGGTGTGCCCATTCTCTCTCTCTTTCTCTCTCTATCTGCCTTTTTGTCTCTCTCTCAAATAAATATATATTTAAAAGGCTAGGTGTGGTGGCTGACTCAGGTGTCCCCATAAACTTAGGTGTTCTAAATGCCAGGTTCCCAGATGATAGAGCTTTGGGTATTAATGCCTCCTGGAGGGAGTGTATTGTTGGGGGCAGGCTTACAGGTGTAATAATCATCTCCCCCTTGCTAGTGTTTGGTACTTTCTCCTGTTGCTACGGTACACCTTATGTTGACCAGGGGGTGATGTCCACCCTCTGCTCCTGCCATCATGGAGCTTCTCCTCAAGCCTGTAAGCCAAAATAAACCTCTTTTTCCCACAAGTTGCTCTTGGTTGGGTGATTTCTACCAGCAATGCAAACCTGACTGCAACACTGGTTTTCATTATTTTTTTTAAAAAAATTGTATAAATAAAAGGGATTTGGGAGCTGGAGAGATAGCTCAGCAGTTAAAGTTAAAGGTACTTGCTTGCAAAGCTGACAGCCTAGGTTCAATTCTCCAGTACCCACATAAATTCAGACGTACAAGGTGGCATATGACTCTGGAGTTCATTTGTATAGGCAGAAGGGCCTGGTGTGCCCATTCTTTTGGTATGTCTCTCTCTCATAAATAAATAAATAAATAAATAAATACATATTTAAATTTTAAGAAATACGAATGGCATATAAGCATCTAAAAAAATGTTCGATGTCACTAGTCATCAGGGAAATACAGATTAAAACTACATTGAGATTCCATCTCACTCCTGTCAGATTGGCTACCATCATGAAAATAAATGCAATCTGGTCCAGCCATTGTGGAAATCAGTGTGGAGGTTCCTAAAACAGCTAAAGATTGATCTAACATATGACCCAGCTATAGCACTCCTAGGCATATATCCGAAGGACTCATCTCATTTCCTTAGATGTACGTGCTCAACCATGTTTATTGCTGCTCAATTTATAATAGCTGGGAAATGGAACCAGCCTAGATGTCCCTCAACTGATGAGTGGATAATGAAGATATGGCACATTTATACAGTGAAGTTCTACTCAGCAGTAAAGAAAAATGAAGTTATGAAATTTGCAGAAAAATGGGTGGATCTGGAAAGGATTATACTAAGTGAGGTAACCCAGGCCCAGAAAGCCAAGTGCCACATGTTCTCCCTCATATGTGGATCCTAGCTACAGATGATTGGGCTTCTGCATGAGAAGGCAAAAACTCAGTAGCAGAGACCAATAAGTTAAAAAGGAGATATAAAGGGAAGAGATAGGAAGGGAAGAGGGTACTTAATAGGTTGGTATTGTATATATGTAAGTAGGATGATTGAGATGGGGAGGGGATATGATGGAAAATGGAATTTCAAAGAGGAAGTAGGAGGGAGGGTATTAACATAGGATATTTTTTATAATCATGGAAAATGTTAATAAAAATTGAGAAAAGGGATGGAGAGATGGCTTAGCGGTTAAGCGCTTGCCTGTGAAGCCTAAGGACCCTGGTTCCAGGCCCGTTTTCCCAGGACCCACATTAGCCAGATGCACAAGGGGGCGCACGCGTCTGGAGTTCATTTGCAGTGGCTGGAAGCCCTGGCGTGCCCATTCCCTCTCTATCTGTCTCTTTCTCTCCCTCTCTCTCTTTCTCACTTTCAAATAAATAAATAAAAAATGAACAAAAAAAACATTTTAAAAAATTGAGAAAAAATTAAAATTAAAAAATTAAAAATTAAATAAAAGAGAGACTGAGATGGGGAGGGGATGTGATGGAGAATGGAATTTCAAAGGGGAAAGTGGGGGAGGGAGGGTAGTATTACCATGGGATATTTTTTATAATCATGGTAAATGTTAATAAAAACTGAGAAAAATAAATAAATATATTACACCCACCAAAAAATAATAAGAATAATACTAGAGGAGGATCTGCCAGTATGAGACATACAGTTTTGTGTTCAAAGTACATGTTTTCTCATTATTATAATTACACACAAGAATTTGTACATATTTACTTTATATTAGTATGATTTTTAAAAGTAGAACTTATGTATTTGTTTATAAAAGTCTTTGGTGAATGGTGACAAGAACATTGAACTACATGTTTCCTGGGAGCCAGTTTACTATACATCGTTTTGCTTGGGCAAAAGTAGGTTTGTTATAATGCCTCAAGGGACTTAATGTGTTATTAGTAGTAATGAAACTGCCTTCTTAAAGGAAGTATTGAAAATTTTTGATATATTTTATATGACAAGGCTGTTTGATATTTGGGAAACTTTTCTTCAGTTTTCTCAGTTTCCTATATGTCATGATACCATGCATAATAAAATATAAGTTAAAAATGGAAAATCACACATACAAAACCAGATGTATTGTTATTAACTGATTAATAAATTAAGCTAAAAGAAAAAAAAAAGAAAGACAGAAAAAGGAAAATTATGGGCATACCATGGCCTCCTGCCACTGAAAACAAACTCCAGATGTTTGTCCACTTTGTGCATCTGGATTTAAGTGGTGCTGGAGAATTGAATGTCTGTTAGACTTTATGAGCAAACACCTTTAACCATTGAATCTTCTCTCCAGCCCAGAAAATTATTATTCTAATATTATCATTAAGTACCTAGTCAAATTATATAAAGTTCTAATCTGATTTTTTCAATAAATTACTTATATTTGTCAAATACAAAAAAAAAGAAATTTTCAAAACTGAAAAATGTGGCACATACATGTAATTCCAATGTCTGGGAGGCTGAGGCAGGAGGACTATGAGTTCAAAGCCAGCCTGGACTATACACAGTGAGTTCATTCTAAACCAGCCTGAGCTACCTATATTCTTTCTGCCAAAAAAATAAATAAATAAACAAAGGAAATAAAAATACAAATGCTCCTTGACCTTCAACAGGGCAAAGTCCACATAAGCTGAAAGCACTATTAAGTCAAAAGTAAAGTTGAAAGGTGAGCATAGTGGCACACACCTATAATCCCAGCACTTGAGAAGCTGAGGCAGGAGGATTTCCACAAGTTTGAGACAAATCAGAGCTATATAGCAAGGCACTGTCAAAGAAAGGAAGAAAAAGAGGGTGAGCTTGGAGGTATTGTTCAGAGGTACAGTACTTACCAAGCAAACACAAGGCCCTGAGTTTGGTATGTAGCACTAACAGAAGGAAAAAAAAATGCATCTAAACCATGGTGGGACAAGCCTGTAATCCCAGCACTGGGGAGGTAGAGTGAGGATCCAGGTCAACCTGGGTTGTATGACAAGATTCTAAATTAAAAAAATAAAAAAAGGCTGGAGAGATGGATTAGCAGTTAAGGCATTTGCCTGAAAAGCCAAAGGACCTAGGTTCAATTCCCCAGGACCCACGTAAGCCAGATGCGCAAGGGGGCGCATGTGTCTGGAGTTCATTTGCAATGGCCACAGCCCTGGCATGCCCATTCTCTCTCTCTACCTGCCTATCTATTTCTCTTTCCCCCCTCTCTCGCAAATAAATAATTTTTTTTAAAAATTTGCTAAACTGCTACACAAAATCTACTGAACATCATGGCTCAGCAACATAGTCCACTGTAAATTGCTTATTGTACTGATCATGTGGCTGACTCGGAGCTGTCATGACTCCAAATCACAAGACAGTTATCACAATGCATATCACTAGCCAGGAAAACCTCAAAATTCAAAGTAAGTTTTCTACTGAATGCATGCTTTTTATGATTAGGTCTAACAATCATGAACCACCATAAATTAGAGATCAACAGTCCAAAAATAACAAAAGAGCTGGGCATGGTGGCACACATCCTTAATCCCAGTACTCAGAAGGCAGAGGTAGGAGGATTGCTGCAAGTTCAAAGCCACTCTAAGACTACGTAGTTAATTCCAGGTCAACCTGGGCAAGAGAGAGACCCTACCTTGGAAAAAACAAAAACAAAACAAAAAAGATAGCAAACTGGGGCTGGAGAAATGGCTTAGCAGTTAAGTGCTTGCCTGTGAAGCCTAAGGACCACAGTTCAATTCCCCAGAACCCACGTAAGGTAAGCCATATGCACATGGTGGAGTATGCATCTGGAGTTTGTTTGCAGTGGAGGAAGGCCCTGGGATGCCCATTCTCTCTCCCTCCATCTCTCTCTCTCTCTCAATAAATAAATACATAATTTTTAAAAAAGATAGCATACTAAAAACTAGCTACTTTAAGATGCATATAATTTTTATTTTTATAGCACAGTCTAAGTAAAGTGCTTTCACATGTATCTTCTTACCAGATCCTCAAAAACACCCAGTAGACAGAACAACTAATGTTATCTCCATCTTAGAGACTAGGTAGTAGAGGACAGAGTCAATGCAATAGAATGGTGAAGAGCAGCAACCGAGGATCTAGGAATGTTTAACATTCCAGCTTTAGATAGGGTTGAATTCCAATCAGCTGTACCATTTATATAGGCAAGGGATGCAGCTCAGGTGGTAGAGGGATGCCCAACACACATGAAGCCCTGGACTCAATCTCCAGCAATGCATAATACTGGATGTGGTGGCACACACCTATAATTCCAGAATTCTGTAGGCAGAGGTAAAAGGATCAGAAAGGTCAAATTATCCTCAACTACATAGGAGTTTGAGAACAGCCTGGGCTATATGAGACATGAGAGAGACTTTGTCTCAAAAACAACGGGCTGGAGAGATGGTTCAGAGGTTAAGGAGCTTGCCTGCAAAGTCTAACAACCCCAGTTTGATTCCCCAGTACCCATGCAAAGCCAGATACACAAAATGGCACATACATCTGGAGTTTGTTTGCAGTGGCTGGAGCCCTGGGGTACACATTCTCTCTGTTTGTCTTTCTCTCTGTTTGCAAATAAATAAATACATTTAAAAAAAGAAAAAAGAAAAGAAAACAGAACCTCTGAGTGATCTTGAGGAAGTAATCTAACCTCTTTGTGCCTTCATTTCCTGCTGTTCACTACTTATAAATCATGGTGCCAGTGCTATGTGCATAATAGGGTGGAAGGAGCAAGTGAATTAATTAATATATGCAAAGTGCCCAGCATCCTGCTGGATAGGCTGAACTGTGTTTGCTGCTATTACTGCTGCTGCTATTTTACAATTATTACTACCACTGCCAAGGTGCAAGATTAGTAAATAGTAAAGACAAGACTTGAAACAATTTTTCTCAAACTCCTGTGTAATATCCACTATACCAGTTTCAATCACTTATAGTTATAGAAGGAAAAATAGTGACAAATGTCACTGCAAAAAGAAAAAGATGTGCATGCCCATATGACAAGAGTGTATGAATAAAAGAAGTGTACTGATTTAAAAAGTTGTTGCCAGTTATGGCACTTGGGGTATAGAAGCAAGACTAGGAATTCAAGGTCCTCTGCGTAGTGAGGCCAAGACCATCCTGGGCCACATGGAAATCTTGATTCAAAATCGCAAAGAGGGCTGGAGAAATGGCTTAGCAGTTAAGGCACTTGCCAGCAAAGCTAAAGGACCCAGGTTTGGTTCCCCAGTACCCACATAAAAGCTGGA
This sequence comes from Jaculus jaculus, assembly GCF_020740685.1. Lineage (NCBI taxonomy): Eukaryota > Metazoa > Chordata > Mammalia > Rodentia > Dipodidae > Jaculus > Jaculus jaculus. Next base: position 33,756,414 of record NC_059102.1, read on the forward strand.
TGCACAAGGTGGTGCAAGCATCTGGATGACAGTGGCTAATGGCCCTGGCACACCTATTCTCTCTCTTTATCTGCTTCTTTCTCTCTCTCTCAAATAAAATATTTTTTTAAAAAGGCTAGAATTAGGGCTGGAAAGATGGCTAAGTTTAAAGCATTTGCCTGCAAAATCAAAGGAACCAGGTTCAATTCCCCAGGACCCAAGTAAGACAGATGCACAAGGTGGTGCATGCATCTAGTTTGTTTGCAGTGGCTAGAGGCCCTGACCTGCCCATTCTCTCTCTATCTGCCTCTTTTTCTTTCTCTCTCTAATAAATAAACTTTTAAAAATAAAATTTAATTTAAAAAAGAAAAAGATAATCTTATCTAGTCTATGAAAGCATAACCTTAAATGTTTGCAGTCCTTTATAATTCCAACAGAGTTTCACTATTCAGAATTTCCCTTAGTCTTCATAATAGCTCCTTGATATAAAAGTCAGTATTATCATTGCTTTTCCGATAAGGCAAATCAGTTTCAAAAAGGTTAAGCAATTACTTAATGTCTTATGACTGTTAGAAAGTACAGCCTGAGAACCAGGCCTTATTTTCACTGTTGCATGGTCTAAAATTCATGTTATAATCCAAACTAAGCCAATTACAAGGCATTTCAAAGAAAACATAATTAATAAAGATAGGCAGAACTTCTGTATTGTCAGTTATAAACAAAATAAGTTATCACTAGTCCATCCAACAAAACAGATGTCACTTTGTAGAGTTTTGATATTTTTCTTAAATACCTTTGAAAACAAGGATCAAAAAATATGAACTCTTATAAAAAGAACTTTATTGTATTTTTATAGCTTATTACATACCTTGTAACAATCATTTTGTTAAATGTGAATGTCAGTTTTATTTTCGGTCCCTTTTTTTCTGGCTATTTACAAGCTTTGTAAGAAATCGTTCCTTAATTAAGTCTAAACATAGTTTTATATAAATGGATTCCTGGAAATAAAACGTTCAGACTTAAGAAATGATTGTTACAGAGACTGTAACAGGCCGTAAAAAAAACGAATGCCACTTTAAACAAAGATTTCTCATTTTAATTAAAAAGATAATCATCAGATCATTCCTACACTTAACAGAACCATTTAAGGAAGCTTCTTTGAAAAAAAAAAATCGAAAGTATCTTATTCAGGCTTCCACAGTATAATCTATAATAGATCTGAATACAACTCTCAGCTGATCTAATGGGAATTCTTATTACCAAACCTAAATTTTAAAGATATACTGAAAGCGAACAAGGCTGGGGCTGTAGCTCAAAGCCTTGGGTTTTATGCTGAGAGGGAGGTGGGCAAGAGAATTAAGGAGGAGGAAGGAAAGGGGAAGAAAGCCCAAATGAGAGAACTATAATTTTCAGTTCTTTAAAACATGAATACTTTCAAAATGTAAGTATTTCCCCACAAAATACTGATAAAAACACATTTAAGAATACTACGGGCTGGAGAGATGGTTCAGTGGCTGGGGTAGGAGGATTGTTGTGAGCTTGAGGCCAGCCTGGAGCTACAGAGTGAGTTCTGTCACTCTGCAGCTCCTTGTCAGGCTGTTCTACTTAAATTTCACATCAGTCAAGGCTACATGTCACAAACAAAAATACTTAGCATGATTACATGAGGATTCTAAAAACAAGGATTCTAGTTTGTTGATGAGGTTTGGGTAGGCCAGATAAAAGGACTATTTATAAGACTATCACACAAAGGTAACATAAATATGTACATTTAAAAGTTTCTGCCTGATGTGGTGGGGCATGCCTTTAATCCCAGCAGAGGTAGAACTGCTGAGTTCAAGGCCACCCTGAGACTACATAGTAAATTCCGGGTCAGCCTGGACTAGAGCTAGACACTACCTCAAAATACCAAAAAAAAGATTCTACACTCAAACTTTGATAAAAGTTGAAACAATAGGGTTGGAGAGATGGCTGAAAAGTTAAGGTGTTTGCTTGCAAAGCCTAACAACCCTGGTTCAATTCCACAGTATTCATGTAAAGCCAGATGCACTAAGTGGCACATGTATCTGGATTTCATTTGCAGTGGTTAGAGGCCCTGGCATGCCTATGCCCATTCTCATTCATTTTCTCTCTTTCTCTTCCTCTGCTTATAAATAAAAATAAACTTTTTAAAAGTTGAAGCAATGTGCCAGGCGTGGTGGCTCACACCTTTAATCCCAGCACTCGGGAGGCAGAGGTGGGAGGATTGCCGTGAGTTCGAGGCCACACTGAGACTCGGTAGTGAATTCCAGGTCAGCCTGGGCTACAGTGAGACCCTACCTCGAAAAACCAAAAAAAAAAGTTGAAGCAATGTATTATGATTTTCTAAGTTATGCCTGGAAGGTGTAAAAATTGTTAGAGGCATAACTCCATGAGGCAGGGATCTTTTCAATTAATTCAGTTGACTTTGACTTTTAAATAGGCTGGTTTTGTCTCTGATCACTTGGGAACTTCCAGCTGGGGGTGAGTTGTTGCTGGGCCTGGGCTGGCTCAACCCAGACCCAGGGCCAGCCGGAAGAGCTCCCTAGCCTTTCCTCTCCACATGGGCTCCTTTACTCCCTCCAGCTCCCCACATGGCAGGAGCACTTTGAGCTTTTCTTTCTCTGTTTTTTTCTATGGTCTTCCCAGGCCCCCCACATGGGATCTCTGGCCATGTGGGTGCCTTTCTTTGTCTGTGTACTTCCCTCAATAAATATAATAATTTAGTAATTATAAATAAATAAATAGTCTGTTTTTAACTCGGACCATGCAAAATTTGTTAAAGTTGGACAACATTCAGAGAGAATAAAGTAGCACATAATTAACTACAATGTGAAAAAGATTCACCAGTGTTCTACTTAAGTCACCTTTTTTAAACTACACTGAAACTAAACCTGAATATCACTACCTGACAGTCTGTTTCTGCAGCAATATATTACTGGAAACTGCTTCAAAATGGTTTCTATTTTCCCATGGAAACAGTTATAATGAGAAGGCTATTTCCTGAGACTTGGTAGGAAAAAGAGTACTGGCATAACAAACACCATCAAAACAAAGATTCAATAATTATAAAACTCTGCAATCAGTGGCTGGGGGCCCTGGCATGCCCGTTCTCTCTCTCCCTCTTTCTCTCTGTCAAATAAATATATAAAAATAAAATATTTTTTAAAACTCTGCAATCATTAAAAAAGGAAATTATGTTCCAGCTTCATAAAATGGGATTAACACTCCAACAAAGAGCAAGTATGCTTTCAAACTGTAGAAAGAATAATTCTTCCACATTCACTCATTAAACAAATTTAACCTCAAGCTAATAACCAACTAAAATAAACATTAAACATTTAATTACCAATCATTTAGTTTTGCTTACTATAATACAGACTGCTGCTTGGGATGATTTACAAAGAGAGAATAAGATAGAAGGGGCCAAACACATACATTACTCAGGAGAAAGCCTGCCTGAATAAATAAGCAAGCTATTCAAGATCATACCACTGATCTATGCTTCCAGGGACAGGACAGAGAAGACTGATTACCTTGTTCAAGATCACTATATCTACATACAAGGCACAGTGGCACATGCCCAATGCCACCGCTTCCACTACACAAACTGAGGCAGAAGGACTGCTGAGTTCAAGGCCAGCACGGGGTACACAGTGAGTTCGAGGTCAGACTTGACTAAATATTGAGACCCGGTATCTCAAAATAGCCACAAGTGCTCCACACAAGAACAAGTGTCATGCTACAGAGATGCCTCAGTGGTTAAAAGTACTTGCTGCACAAGCCTGACCGCCAGAGTTCAGATTCCCAGCACCATGGGAAAGCAGGACGTGCAATGGCACATGTGTCTGTAATCCCAAAGTGCCTATGGCCATGGGAGGTGGCTAGGAAAATCCCAAAACTCCCAAGGTCAGCTAGCTTGGCCTTCCCAGAGACCGACCAATAAGAGAAATTCTGTCTCAAATAAAGATCAACACCAAGAGGTTGCCCTCTAACCTCCACCCATATACACACAAAAGAGCACAGGTATCTAGATAAACTCTCTTTCATTCTCATTGTCACAGTGCTGAGTTGAAATTTTGTTACATAAGTTTCAGAGTACCTTACATATCTTTGAAGAACCATGAACATTCAATAGCACAAGCTCTTCAAAAATATTTGCCCGCCAGGCATGGTGGCACATGCCTGTAATCCCACCACTTGGGATGCTGAGGCAGGCAAGAGGATTATGAATTCTAGGTCAAACTGGGCTACATACTGAGATCCAGTCACAAAAACATCACATAAAGTCTGTGGTAGAATATTACAGCATATCAAATACTTTCTTCAGCTGATCATGTATTATCTTTTGTGTTTGATCCTCAATGAATGAAGGCCTCAAGAGGTGAGGCATGCATCAAAGAGATTCAAATCAAAACCACGATACACCTTTAGAATACCTAAAAAAAAAAAAAATTATACACAATCTCAAGCACTACTAGTCAGATTTTACTTTTTCTTTTTCCTTTTCCTTCTTATTTGTTCTATCATAAACTCCCAGGCAAAACTGACTCATTCCATCTCCTGAATATCCTTGAGCAGGGTGTGGTGGAACAAGTCAGCAATTCCAGCACAAGGGAGGCTGAGTCAGAGGACCACAAATAAGGCCAACCTGAGCTACATGGTGAGACCCAATTTCAAAAAAAAAAGGTGTATATGTACATAGACACAAACACATGGATTTCATTTGAATATCCTATTCTGTACTTGCCCACAGTACCTTAGGGCCACATAGCCTCTTGCTTATTTGTTGCTTAGTAACAGGGCTTCATTATATACAATTCAGATGGCTTGGAACTCACCAGATTCTGGCCTCAGCTTCCAAGTGTTAGGATTATGGTATGTGCCATCACACCTGGCCAGATACACCATTTTTCATGAACTGTAAAATTCAAGTGTTAGGGCTGAAGAAATGGCTCAATGGCTAAAGACTTGCTTGCAAGGCTTGTTGATAGCCTGAATTTGATTCCCAAAGTAGCACATGCACCTGGAGTTTGCAGTAGTAGGATGCGCTGATGCACCCCTTCTCTCTTTCTCCCTCTCTCTCAAAATAAGTATTTCAAGTGTTAGTTGCAGATCTGGACATGTTGGCGCACAGCTGTAATCTTGGGAGGCAGAGGCATGAGAATCAAAAGTCCAAGGTCATCTATCCTTGGCTACACAGAAAATTAAGAGGCCAGTGCAGGCTACAGAAGACTCTGTCTCAAAATATAAAACAAGTCAGGTGTGGTGGCTCACAACTTTAATCCCAGCATTTGAGAGGCTAAAGTAAGAGGATTGTCATGAGTTCAAGGCCAACCTGGGCTATAGTAAGACCTTGCTCAAGACAAAAAGATCCTGGATATGAGCTGAAGCATTTGGCCAGGACAATAGGAGGTGGGGAGATGCATAAGAAAATACTAAGAATCTTGAGTTGCCATTGAGGAACATATAAGAGTCAGATACTGGCTGGAAATAAGACTGGGGCACAACGGGCACAATCATGGGATAGGTGCTCACCCTCTTTAAAAGATAAATGTAGACATGAGCTTTTGATTCTGGCATGGGAATAAGAATGGTCTACTGCAACTGTCTGTCAGCATTACTACTAGACCCTGTATCTTCAACATGGAAACCATGAAGTGCCAGATGAGCATGTTGGTAGATGCCTATAATCACATCAACTGGGAGGCAGAGCAAGAAGATCTGTAGTCCAAGATCAGACTCACTGGGTTCCAGACCAGTCTACGCTGAGCAAACCGTGTCTCAAAGACACAAATTAAAAATAAGAGAAACAAGCCAGGTGTGGTGGCACATGCCTTTAATCCCAGCACTCAGGAGGCAGAGGAAAGATGATCACCATGAGTTTGAGGTCACCCTGAGACTACAGAGTGAATTCCAGGTAGCTTGGGCTAGAGTGAGACCTCACCTCAACACCTCAAACAACCAAAAAGAAAAAAAGAGAGAGAGAGAGAAACAGGACTGGAGAGATGGCTTAGTGGTTAAGGCCTTTGCTTGCAAAGCCAAAAGACCCAGATTCAACTCCCCAGGACCCTTGTAAGCCAGATACACAAGGTGGCACATGTGTCTGGAGTTCGTTTGCAGTGCCTGCCCATTTTCTATCTGCCTCTTTCTCTTTCCCTCTCTCTCAAGTAAATAAAAATATTTTTAAAATACTTAAATATATATATATACATATATGGAGAAGATGGCTTAGTGGTTAAGGTGTTTGCCTGCAAAACCAAAGGACCCTGGTTTGATTCCTCAGGACCCACACAAGCCAGATGCTCCAGGAAGCACATGCCTCTGGAGTTTGTTTGCAGTGGTTGGAGGCCTTGTGTGTCCATTCTTTCTCTTTCTCAAATAAATAAACAAAGCATATTTTTAAAAAAATACTAGCTGGGTCTGGTGGTGCATGCCTTTAATCCCAGCACTCAGAAAGCAGAGGTAGAGGATCACTGTGAGTTTGAGGCCACCCTGAGACTACACAGTGAATTCTAAGTCAGCCTGAGTGAAACAGGGCTGGAGAGATGGCTTAGCGGTTAAGGCACTCGCCTGCAGAGCCAAAGGACCCAGGTTCAATTCCCTAGGACCCACGTAAGACAGATATACAAGGTGGTGTGTGCTTCTGGAGTTTGTTTGCAGAGGATAGAGACCCTGGCACACCCATTCTCATATTCTCTCTCTCTGCCTCTTTCCCTAAAATAAATAAATTTTTTAAATTAAAAAATAATACTAATAAAAGAAACAGTCAGGCACCGTGGTGCATACCTTTAATTTCAACACTCAGGAGGCAGAGGTAGGAGGATTATCATAAGTTCAAGGCCAGCCCGAGACTACATAGTGAATTAAAGGTCAACCTGGGCTAGAGCAAGACCTTACCTCAAAAAAAAAAAATAAAAAAAGTGAACAAAAGAACTGAAGCACCCTGCAGTAAGCTATTCTGTAACAACTTGCTTATTTTCTTTTGGGGAAGGTTTTGTTTTTGCATTTTTTTTTTTTTTTACATAGGGTCTCATGTAGCCTAGGTTAGCCTTAAGCTCCCCTATGTGACCAAAGATAGCCTTGAATTTTTTTATATTTATGTATGAAATAATGGGCATGCCAGGGTTTTATGCCATTGCAAACAAACTCCATACACATGTGCCACTTTGAGCATCTGGTTTTACATGGGTACTGGGGAACAAAACCAGGGCCGTCAGGCTTTGCAAGCAAGTGCCTTTAACCACTAAACCATCTCTCCATGCCCAGCCCTTTTTTTTTTTTTAACTATCTTACATGAGTAAATGGGCGTGAACGTCTTTGTGTGTGCATGCCTGTGCAGGCCAGAGGTGTCTCACTCATGAATGCCATCCACCTTTTTTTTTAAAAAAAAAATTTTATTTATTTATTTGAGAGCGACAGACACAGAGAGAAAGACAGATAGAGGGGGGGAGAGAGAATGGGCGCGCCAGGGCTTCCAGCCTCTGCAAACAAACTCCAGACGTGTGCGCCCCCTTGTGCATCTGGCTAATGTGGGACCTGGGGAACCGAGCCTCGAACCGGGGTCCTTAGGCTTCACAGGCAAGCGCTTAACCGCTAAGCCATCTCTCCAGCCTACCATCCACCTTTTTGAGACATGGTCTCTTACTGGCTTGGAGCTCACCTATTAGGTAAGACTGCCTGGCCAGCAAGCCCCAGGGTCCTCCTGTGCCTACCTCCCAGTCCTGAGATCACAGGCACATGCCACCAAGCCCAACATTTTTATGTGGGTACTAAGGAGTGAACTCTCATCTTTATATTTGCAAGGCAAGCGATTTACCAATTGAGCTATGGCTCTATCCCACAGCCTTGAACTCTTGATCCTCCTGCCCCACCTCCTAAGTGCTGGGGTTACAGGTAGCCACATATTTTAGACCCTATCTCAGAAAACTAAAACCAAAACAAACAAATGTTAAAAGATAACGATTTCTGGGGGCTGGGGAGATGGCTCAGTGGTTAAAGGTGCTTGCTTGCAAAGCATGCCAACCCAGGGTTCAATTCCCCAGCACCCACATAAAGCCAGATGCACAAAGTGGTAAATGCATCTGGAGTCAATATGCAGTGGCAAGAGGCCCTGGTGTGCCTATCCTCTCATATTCTTCCTCTCTCTCCCCTTGCAAATAAATAAGTAAAATACATAGTGATTTCTGGGGCCTGGGGAGATGGCTCAGCAGTTAAAGGTGCTTGTTTGCAAAGCTTGCTGGCTCCAGTTCAACTCCCCAGCACCCCACATAAAGTCAGATGCGCAAAGTGGTGGATATGTCTGGAGTTCACTTGCAGGGTTAAAAAGCCCTGGCATTCATTTTCTATTTCCTACCTGTCTCATGCTGTATTATCATACATCACAAACTGATCCCATTTGTAATTCTGGCCTTAACATCTAACTAGAATAACATTTATGGCAGAGGGTCTCAAAAGCTAGACCCCAGGAATGCTCTGCTCCCTCCCTGTTTATGAATGTATCTTCACATTAATAGGCCGAGGTTATCTCCCTACCCCACACTGCACATGTACACGTGCATGCACACACACAATATATCTTGACACTCTGACTTTAGGTCAGCCGGGCCTGGCTTCAATCACAGTGGCATTATTAGATGTTCTTCAATCATAGTGACATTATTAGACTTTCTTTTTCAGTTTTTTTTTCAATCTTGGACTTTTAAATCCACCACTTAAGAACATTGGCAGTTTCTACCTTCTATTTCCTGGAATACTCCTTCTTGGAGCACGGCCACCATGCTTTAAGGAAACCAAGGAGAGGCTTGTATAGAGAACTGAAGGTCTTGAGCTTTATCTAAACTCTCTGACATGTGAATGCAGCCTCTGTGAATTCCAGCTATGTGGGCACCCCAGTCAACATCAAGTAAACAGGAAAACTCTTCCAATTGAAGAAAAGTTAATGCATTGATTTTTTAAAAAAATGTTTAAATAAATAAATTTTCAAGGTGATTTGTTACACAGCAACACTTTTGCTTTTTTGGTTTTTGAGACAAGGTCTCACTTTGTAGCCCATGCTGGCCTTGACCTCATGATATACCTGCCTATCCCTTGCAAGTGTTGGAATGGCAAATATGCATCATTACACCTGACAATATTTACCTGTTTGCTGCTTCACTTATCAGCTCTTTATAAAAAGTATTTGGTGGCTGAGTAGTTGGTTTAGCAGTTAAAGTGCTTGCCTACAAAGACAAAGAACCCAGGTTTGATTCCCCAGGACCCACATAAGCCAGATGCACAAGGTAGTTCATGCATCTGGAGTTTGTGTGCAATGGCTAGAGGCCCTGGAGTGCCCATTCTCTCTCTCTCTCTTTCACTCTCCCTACCCTCAGTGCCTCTTTTTTTGCTCTCCTTCTCAAATAAATAAATAATTAAATTTTTTTTAAAAAGATGTCTTTTAAATAAAAATATGTCTTTTAAATACTTTTATTTGGCAGAGAGAAAGAGTGAATGTGTGTTCTGGAACCTCCTGCCGCTACAAACCAACTCCAGATGCATCCCATTTTGTGTGTCTGGAAGCTTTATGTGGGCACTGGGGAACTGATCCTGGGTCATCAGGTTTTGCAAGCAAGTGCCTTTAACTGCTAATCCCAGAAAAAAATATTTGTATGTCTTAAAATTACTTCATCTGAGATTCAAGTGGTCTTCCAATTGATTTTGGAAACAGCTGTGAAAGAATATCAGGTGATTATGATCAAAATACATTCTGTGGGGCTGGAGAGATGGCTTAGCGGTTAAGCGCTTGCCTGTCAAGCCTGAGGACCCTGGTTGGAGGCTTGATTCCCCAGGACCCACTTTAGCCCGATGCACAAGGGGGCGCATGCGTCTGGAGTTAGTTTGCAGTGGCTGGAAGCCCTGGCACACCCATTCTCTCTCCCCCTCTCTCTCTCTTTCTCTGCCTGTTGCTCTCAAATAAATAAATAAAGATAAACAAAAAAAAATTTTAATACATTGCATGTGTGTGTAAAAATTGTCAATATTTTTTTAAATGCATTTATTCTACCTATTTTTCAAAATACACATCAATTTCTTCCCTTTCTACCCACCATACAATCTTAAATAAATACATGTGGCCTACATTCCTTATTTATTTTCATTTACCTGCTCAGCTCTTCTTCCAGTTCCCTTTCTTTTCTGAGGTTTCTACTTTCATTAACCAAGGAAATACTAGAAAAGATCACTGAGGACTTCTCCAGCTGAATGGACATCAGCACATAGATTATTCAACTCAACTATTACTTTCTCATTAATTACCAGTTTTCAGAAGTTAAACAATCAGCTTCCACTACCTCTCACAAGACCAAGGGCAAGCTTTAAGTCTAGATGATGTGTGAATTATGGCTAACTCTGAATTAGCAGTCCCGTTAACATTAATTGTAAAAGCCCTGAGCAAAGCACATTAATGTGATAAATTTATGAGAGTATCCATTTCATGCTGACATTCTAGAAGTCCAGTGCACTATGCATTATGCCACATTGCCACCTTCATGTTGGTATTCTAAACAAATTTTAAGCAGAAAAAAAAAAAATTCTAGCCCAGCTGGCTTCAAACTTACGGTGATCCTCATTCCACAGCCTCCCAAGTGCTGGGATTAGAGACATGAGCCACCATGCCAGATTTACATTTAAAATGTTTAAAGCTGGGTGTGGTGTCACATGCCTTTAATCCCAGCAGAGTGAGACCCTACCTCAAAAAAAAAAAAAAAGTTTTGGGACTAGAGTGATGGCTCAGCAGTTACTTGCTTGCAAAGCCTGCCAACCCAGGTTTGATTCCCTAATACCCACGTAAAGCCAGATGCATCTGGAGTTCATTATCTGGAGTTTGTTAGCAGCTGCAGCAAGGCCTGGCACACCCATCCTTATTCTCTTTTTCTCTCTCTCCCTATCGCTATCACCTTCCCTCCCTCTCTCAAAATTTTTTTTTTAAATTTAATTGTGTAAAGCAAGGTATTTGTACCAATGTTGTCATTAGTAGCTGAGGGAAAAGTCAAAACAAGGCAAATACTAAAAAAGTTTCCAATCTGATTGAAATGATACCCTTCCATTGTGCACTGTGCACTAATTATTGATGCAAACTCAAATATCTTCCCTGTCTCAAAACTGACTCTGAATAAACAGACATGTTATAGCACAGTAAAAGGCACTAAGAGGATGTTGTGACTTACTCAGATTCATAATAAAGCTGTTACTGAGCTGAAACAGGATACCAACTCTCTAAGTCTCCGTTTTCTGCTTCTCTCATTAAGGTGTCATTCTTGGTGACCCTCTTCCAGTTGGGCTATTCTCAAATAGCAGCCACAAAAGCAGGCAAGGTCAAAAGTGAAAGTAACTAAAATTAAAGGAAAAAAATTGGCTTCTCCCTGTGGACACTGACTCAACATTTAATAATGTGTGGTGCCCCAAAGCTGCAAACTATTTCTTAGCCATCTCCAAGTCGTCTTAACTCAATCAGGAGGCCATTATCAACACCCAACTCACTGGTACAAAGCTGAGATCAAGTTAATTCAGAATATCCCTAAGGCTGAGTTTTGAAGGGGAGTAAAGGATGATCTCACAATGTCTCTTTATGATATGTAAATCACATTATTCCACAAATCTGACATTGAGGCTGGCACTGAGAGTCAACCCTCTAAGAGAACAGGCAAACAAAACTAAGCACTTTTCTGACATATCTAAATGCTAGCTGCAGTGATAATACAATTTTTACTTACTTCTAATCCCCTCCCCATAATTTCGAAGTGTTTTGTTTTGTTTTGAGACAAGGTTGCATGTAGTCCACATTGGCCTACTAGCTATGCAGGTAGACAAATCTAGACTTGAACTCCTTTCCTCCTGTCTCCATCTCCCAAGTGCTGAGATGACAGGAGCTCACCACCAGACCCAACTTTTTTTTTTTTTTTTTTGGTTTTTCGAGGTAGGGTCTCACTCTAGCTCAGGCTGACCTGGAATTCACTATGTAGTCCCAGGGTGGCCTCAAACTCACGGTGATCCTCTGATCTCTGCCTCCTGAGTGCTGGGATTAAAGGCGTGCGCCATCAACCCCAGATCTCATACCCAGCTTTTCTGTTTGTTTTTATTAAGGTCTCATCCTGTAGTCCAGGTTGGCCCTGAACTCATGGCAATCCTCTTTCCTCAGCTTCCCAAGAGCTGAAATTACAAGTGTGAGCTACCAGGGCCAGTGTTGAGGTCTGCTAATATTTTAGAAGTTCAACAGTGGACAGAAATTCAAAAAAATGTCTTCAGGTCCATTGGAATTTTATTAATGACACACTTGACCTTTACGTGTTTTTGAAGTTATTAATATAAAATAAAGCTTTAAATTTGACCAGCTTCTATAAAAATATTCTTATAAATGGGCAATTTACCCAAGCATGGTGGCTCACACCTTTAACCCTAGCACTTGGGAGGCTGAGGTAGGCAGATCGCTGTGAGTTCAGGGCCAGCCTGGGACTACAGACTGAGCTCAAGGTCAGCCTGGGCTAGAGCGTGACCCTACTTTGAAAAAAAAAGGGGGAAAGCAGTTTAAAGCCTAAATTGAACTAGGTTAGTGTTTGTTTCTTTCATTTATCGCATTTTAAGCAAAGACATAAAACACAACTAACAAAGGAATAGTTTGGAATGATAGGTCACAATGACTTCTGAAAAAAATGAAACTTGACTGCAAATAGCATCAGTGTCCCTAAGACCTCCTGCTAAGTTAGAAATCTATGCAATCCGTCATTCTTTAGCTGTAACCAGAGACTGGTTTACACCTAGGATATACAAGAAGTATTAGATTAAAAGCATCAAATATCAGACTAATCAAGTCTGCCAAGCAAAAGCTTAACAAGAGAAAAGCACTATATAACCAGGGTTCAGGGGGTTAACCAGGCCCACCAAATCCAATCTACATTCACCCTGTGCTTCAAACTAAAACTCCCAGGTACCACCAATCCTGACTACCTCCCCCACTGCCTATAACCTCCCTTTTCATATCTTGACTTTCTCCACGACTCTTACCATTTCTTCATGGCCTTTCCTCTCCCAGGAAGTGATCGAGCACCTGGCCTCCACATTTTACTACCTCACTACTTAAGGTGTGTTTTGCTGTGTTTCACCCTATCATAGGATATTTACTAACTTTGCCCCCATTACCTACACCCACGTTTCTTCCATCACCTTGTTCTTAACTACAAATTCATTTTGCCTCTCTTTTCAAACTAGAGCAGGTATCCCTTTCCTGGCATTTGTAATTCTGGCTCACAGTCAACACTGTCTTCTTCCTCTCCCAGGGACTGTCACCAAACCCCAGATCTGAGTCCTTATCTTCATAAGTAAGGCATCTTCCCTTCCAGAGTTTAACATTAGTTTGGGGAAACTGGGATCCTACCCCTCTAGTCAAAGGCTTGCTCATTCTTCAAAACTACAAGCCTCCCTCCTCCACCTTGCTAAGCCCACCTGCATCCAGCCTTATCCGTTCCCCCACCGCTCCCAGCACCCGTCTCCCCATTCAGCTGAGCTCCCCAGTATTTCCCACTCCATAATGCACCTCCTCTCCAGGGCCTTACCCTGACACCCGGCAGGACCCTGGCAGCGGCCTCACCGCGTCTCTCCACCCGGCTTCCTCGGCGCTTCAGTAACTGTCCCCACGCCCCTGTCCCTCCGGGGCCCGCGCGCCGCCGGGAGCCCCCTCCTCGAATGAGCTCCCGCTGTCACTTGGCCTCTCTTCCACAAGATGGCGGAGCTGCTGCCCCCACCTCAGGGTCCCCTCTGCAACCCCCAGCCTCCTCCCCCGAGCCGTGATCCCATCCCCTCCCGCCGCCCGGGTGGCGGGCCTCAACCCCGAGACCCACCGCCCCCTCCCCGCGGTGGCCGGACGACCCAGGCCCGTAGCTCAGCGACGCAAGCCAACGCCACTGGCCCCCGCGCATCCCCGGCCTGCAGGGCATCCTCACCATAAACTTGAGCGCTTTCTCCTGCAGCACCGCCTCCGCCGGGTCCATAATCGTCGGGGCCACTGGGTCTGCTTTCCGCCGGGGCCGCCCCTTTGGTGCCAGGCCGCAGCCAACGCAGCGCCCGGATCCCGCCTCCGCCTCCTCCTCCTCCTGCCCCCGCCCTCTCTTACCTCTCCAGCACGGGCCGAGGGCCCCCCCCCCGCCCGCTCCCCGAGGCGCACCGGCGGCTCTGCGCACGCGCCGCCCGCGGGCTCCCGGGACTTGTAGTTCTTCAGGGTCGTGCAGCCGAAGGCGAAGACCCGCTGCGAACCGCAACTCCCGCCGATCACTGCGCGGGGTCGCGGCTGCGGGCCAGCCTAATCCAGACCGCTAGCCTGCCAGGAGAGGAAATCAGCTGATGGAACTGTAGTTTCCAGCTGCTACGGATGCAAGGCGGGAGTGGGGGAGGGAGGGAGGCACGCGGGTGTCGCCGTGGTTACCGAAAGACGCCAGTGGCGACTATGCCAGGCATTTGATGGCAAGATGGCGACCAAGTGCCGCACCTGTCTCTCAAACACCATGAAAACTGGAAAGGACTCTAGGTCTTTGGGGCGGCGATTTTAGAGTCGAGGGCCCTCCTAAATTTCATTACAACAGACTCCTGCAGAAGGATTGCGAGCTAGAGGCGCCAAGCCAGTAGGCACGTGGGAGCGGCCTAAAGAGCGATGCAGAATCCCAAGGTCCTCCAAAGCTATTGCCTCGTTCTTCTCCTGAAAAGTCTTTTCTCCTCCACACGCAGACAGGTTCAGGTAGAACTCAGGCAAATCACCGTGGTTAGCTGTCAGGTTAACCTGGGGCTCGAGGGGATGGCTCAGTAGGTAAAGTGTTTGCCACAAGCACAAGACCTGAGTTCAGATCCCCACCACCCACGTAAAAATGCCAGGCATGGTGGCACGTGCCTGTAATCTCAGCGCTGCCCCGGCAGACTCAGGGAATTGCTTAGCCCAATAGGTGAGCTGTAGCTTTGGTGAGAAACCTCTCATAGAATAAAATGGAGAGCAACTGGGAAAAACCCTGTGATACCTCTGGCCTACACATGCACCAGCACCCAAATACACAGACAAGTATGGCCTGCTCTTGCCTAACCCTGACATCTAAATTCTGTACTGAGGGTCAAACGGGTACTTGTTTTACAAAAAGCAAAAGCCCTTCAATGAAATTAACAATTCAGCATGATGAAACATATCTATATTTGGGGGAGGGGGGACATTAACAGCTTATTTTGGAAATTGGATTTAGGGTTAGTCTAAAAGTGTAATTATGTTAAACCTGTACAAAGTCTCTGAATTCAAAAGATAAAAGAATTAGGAAAATGTCTTTTCACTTATATGGGAAACAGTGAGATGTAGTGGAATATGTATGTAATCCTAGCACTTGGTAGGTAGAAGCAAGAGGATGACTTCAAGTATGAGGCTAGCCTGGTCTACACAGTTCCAGGACAGCAAGATCTATATAATGAGAGCCTCTCAGAGAAAGAGGGAGAGGAACAAAAGATACAAACATTTTGTTATTGTTCTGAGGGTATAACAAGCCAGGGCCTCACCCATACTTAGCGACACTACTGCTGAGCTTCATCCCTAGTTACTCCATAGAAAACTATCTTATTTATTCACTCTTTTAACAAATATTAAGCACCTAACTATGCAGATATCATCTGAAAAAAACATGAAGATTTGGCCTGGCATGGTGGCCCATGCCTTTAATCCCAGCACTCGAGGCAGAGGTAGGAGGATCGTAGTGAGTTTAAGGCCACCTTGAGACTACATAGTGAATTCCAGGTTGGCAGAGTGAGACCCTACCTCAAAAAAAATAGAAGATTTGGTGAATTAGAACAAAATATAATGACACAGATGTATGAAAATGCTATAAAGAAACTCATTATTTTGTATGTTAATTTTAAAAATTAATTTAGGGGCTACAGAGATGACCCATCAGTTAAAAGTTAAAAGCACTTGCTTTAAAATTAATTTTAAAAGCCAGGTATGGTAGCACACACCTTTAATCCCAGCACCTGGGAGGCAGAGGTGGGAGGTTCACTGTGAGGGAGGCAAGCCTGAGATTACATAGTGAATTCCATGTCAGCCTGAGCTACAGCAAGACCCTACCTCAAAAAAGAAAGAGGGCTGGAGAGATGGTTTAGCGGTTAAGTGCTTGCCTGTGAAGCCTAAGGACCCCAGTTGGAGACTTGATTCCTCAGGACCCACATTAGGCAAATGCATAAGGGGGTGCACAAGTCTGGAGTTTGTTTGCAATGACTAGAGGCCCTGGAGAGCCCATTCTCTCTCTCTCTCATCTGCCTCTTTCTCTCTCTGTCTGTTACTCTCAAATAAATAAATGAAAATGAACAAAAAAGGGCTGGAGAGATGGCTTAGCGGTTAAGCGCTTGCCCGTGAAGCCTAAGGACCCCAGTTTGAGGCTCGATTGCCCAGGACCCACCTTAGCCAGATGCACAAGGGGGGCGCACGCATCTGGAGTTCGTTTGCAGTGGCTGGAAGCCCTAGCGTGCCCATTCTCTCTATCTATCTGCCTTTCTCCCTCTCTCTCTCTCTCTCTCTCTCTCTCACTCTCTCACTCTCTGTCACTCTCAAATAAATAAGTAAAAATGAACAAAATTTTCTTTAAATGAACAAAAAAATTTTTTAAAGAAAGAATGAGGAAAGGAAAGAAAATAAAAGAGCAAATAAAAATAATTAATTTTAAGCCAGGCATGGTGGCACACACCTTTAATCCCAGCATTTGGGAGGTGCAGGTAGGAGGATCACTGTGAGTTTGAGGCCACCCTGAGACTACATAGTGAATTCCAGGTCAGCCTGGGCTGGAATGAGACCCTACCTCGAAAAACTAAAAATAATAATAATTATTATTATTATGATTATTATTAGTTTTAGGGATGGAGACATGGCTTAGTGGTTAAGCGCTTGACTGTGAAGCCTAAGGACCCTGGAAGCCAGATGCACAAGGGGGTGCTCGCATCTGGAGTTTGGTTGCAGTGGCTGGAGGCCCTGGTGCACCCATTCTTTCTCTGCTTCTTTCTCTCTGTGTCTCACTCTCAAATAAATAAATAAATAAAATTAATTTAAAAAAAGAAACAGCCAAAAAAATGAAGATTGGTTAGTTCATGAGTGACTATGGCAGACCCAGACCCTTTCCTTGTGGCTCTAACATTTCTAGTGTGTTGATACTTTGTTCTAGTCATCCTTATGATCACAGAACTCAACACAATACCTAATATATAATGGGCTTGCAGTTAATTAAAACTTTTGTTATTGAATTTTAAAAAAAAGATAAAGTTCTACAGAAGTGCAAAATAGAGACATAGAACTTGTTGGTTAGAAACCCTCCTGGAAGCTTTTGTAGGGCTCAGGCAATAATGTGGCGTGGTTACTAGAAGAACTAAGGGAATCCTAGGCAGTTTGAAATGAACTAGTACAAGGAGCAAGTAGGTTGCTGGATCCTGCTCGGTTTTGAACCCCCCATCCCTTACCTGGAATGCTTTTTTCAGTTATGAGTACCATGCTCTACAAACACCATACACAGGAACCTTGACAAACAGAGGAGGGCCAAAGCCAAGATGGAAGAACCCTTAGGAACAACACAACAGCCATCTTCAGTTAGTGTTGACCGTTTGAAGGCATGTGTATATAACTCCGTCAGGAAACTAGGAGCAATGAGCTCAGTGATACCAAGAGCAACAGTAGTGAGTTCTGCTATCACTGTACTAGCTCCCTGTTCATTTGTAAAGTGTAGCCATTTTACATTTATAATCTCTAGCATTCACAGTACATCTATAAACCAGATATTGTTACCCCTAATTTGCCTCGAAAAAAATGAAGCTATCTCAGTGTGGTGGTACATACCTAAATTTCCAGTACTAAGGACATAGAGACAGGAGGATCAGGAGTTCAAGGCCAGTGTGAGCTATATATGAAGCAGTCTAGTCTGGGGAGATGGCTTAGCAGTTAAGGTGCTTGCCTGCAAAGCCTAGGAACCCATGTTTGACTGTCCAGATCCCACATTAGCCAGACACACAAAGGTGAGGTAAGTGCAAGGTTGAACATGCTGACTAGGTGGCACAAGCGTCTGGAGTTCAATTGCAGTGGCCGATGCAGAGTTGCACCAATTCTCTCTCCCCCTCTATATGTGTGTGTCTCTCTCCCTTGCTGTCTCTAAAACAAATAAATAAATAATAAAAATAAATAAAATAAAATAAAAATGAAGCTATCTCAGTGTAATGGTATATGCCTGGAGACAGGAGTTCAAGGACAGCCTGAGCTATATAAGACCCAGTCTCAGGCTGAAGAGATGGCTTAGTGGTTAAGGCGCTTGCCTGTGAAGCCAAAGGAGCCAGGTTCAATTCCCCAGAACCCACATCAGCTAGATGCACAAGGTGGCGTGTGTGTCTGGAGTTTGTTTGCAGCAGCTGAAGGCCCTGGTTGTGCCCATTCTCTCTGTCTATCTACCTCTTCCCCTCTCAAATAAAAAAGAAAAAAGATGCAGTCTCAAAAAAAAAAAAAAAAAAAAAAGAATGAGGTTGGTAAAAGGTAAGTAGCTTGCTTTAAATTGTGGGATCAAATTACACAGGATCCTCACCCACCCACATGGGCGAGACTCCAAAGCCTGTGCTATTTCCACTGAATCACACTGCAGTGATATAGGACTCAGATTTAAGATAGGAAAGAAGTTTCTAATATTAGAGCTTTCCTGGCAAAGGAAAGGGCTGCCCCATTCCAGAAAAATAGATGGAGGCGGAATGACTCTGTATTGTCTAGGGGATTTGTTTCGGTTTGGGTGGGAAGATCTTTTAAACTATGATTCTGTGCTGTTAAGAAGCCACTTGTTGAACCCAGTTATCTATAAAATCATATGAAAATATGCCTGATAATGCTGGTAACTGGTCAACAGCCCTCTCTCTGTCCAGTCATGTAAGGGTTAGTGAAACCAAAATTTATATTTAGAAGACCAGCCTACTAAGCAGTTCATTATGTGGGTACTGGATTGGATCTTTAGGCTTTGCAGGCAAGTGCCTTAAACATTGAGCCATCTCTCCAGCCTGCGTATGGAATTGAAAGAGACCTGGCACAGAGTCTAATCTTTGTTGAAGATCACAACTGGGCATGATGGCACATCTAAGTACAGCCCTTGGGAGGAAGATCAGGAGTTTGAGGCCAGTCTGAGCCACATAAACCTTGTCTCAAAAACAAAAACTAAACTAAATAACAACAGAAATTAGCTACTTATGGCCAGACAAATTAAGAAATCCAAACTGAGGATTTCATTTGTTTGTTTGTTTTGGTTATTCAAGACAATCTTCCTGCCTCAGCTTCTCAAATGCTAGAATTATAGGTGTGAGCCACAAAGGGCAGCCTAGAGAATTGCCTTGATTTTCACAACCCTCATATCCAAACTGGTCTAGGAAAGCTCCTTAGACATGGCTTTTCTGAACCAGAGACTCTTCCTGATTTCAGAGCTGGCCTAAATTTTTTTTTGTTCTGTCTCTTCCCCACAGCTCCAGCTCCAAAAATTCTCAGGTTTCTGCCCCATATTGCTTGGACTAGAATTACCAACATGCGTGGCCATGCCTAGCTGTTTATGTGGCTTCTGGGGATCAAATTTGAGCAATCCATCAGGTCTCCTCAGCCTGTCATCTTTGCACAGGAAGCCACTTAACTACTGAGCCATCTCTCCTGCACTCAAGGTTCAATTTAAATTATACTTTAAAATTTGTTAGCCAGGCTAGATGTGGTGGCTCATATCTTTAATTCTAGTCCTGGGGAGTCTGAGGTAGGAGGATTACCATGAATTAAGGCAGGCCTGGGTTACACAGCACATTCCAGTTCAGCCTGGGCTAGAGTATAACCCTGAAAAAATAAAAAAGTGTATGTGTGTGTGTGTATATGTGTATGCCAAAAATGATGATTTACACCTAAAAACCAACACTTGGGAAGCTAAAACAAGTTTCAGGCTAATCTGGGCTACAGAGTAATATCCTGTCTCAAAAGAAACCAAAAAAAGTAATAGTAGGGCCATGTGTGTGGGCATTCCCTTTTCGTCCCAGCACTCAGGAGGCAGAGGTAGGAGGATCATTGTGAATTTTGAGTTTGAGATCATTCTGGGACTATAGAGTGAGTTCCATGGTCAGTCTGGGCTAGAGTGAAACCTTGCCTCAAAAAAATTAATAAAATAATAATAAAACTAAATAACTAAATAATAGTAATAAAATATTTAGTTAGGTGCTGGGCATGTGGCTCAGTGGTAGAGCACTTGCCTCGCATTTGAAAGGCTCTGGATTCCAATCCCAGTATCACATACATACACAAAAAAATCTAGAAGCCAGGAATGGTGGCACACGCCTTTAATCCCAGCATTTGGGAGGCAGAGATAGGAGGATCACCATGAGTTCGAGGTCACCCCCGAGGCTACATAGTGAATTCTAGGTCAGCCTGAGCTAGAGTGAGACCCTACCTCAAAAAAAAAAAAATAATAATAATCTAGGGTTTCTTTTTCTGGCTGTTATTTTGGGTGTTTTTGGTTTTAGTTTTGTACTGTTTTAGTTGTTTTGTTTTGAGACACAGTTGCACTACGTAGCCCTGGTAAGCCTAGAGCTAAGAATTTGCTATATGAACCACTCTGTCATCAGACTTGCTTTAGTCTTACTGTCTCTGCTTCCCAAGTGCTGGGATTGCAGCTCTGAGCCACCATGCCTGCAGTGACAGCTTTAGAGACGTATTAGAACCTGGGGTAGTCAGTACAAATGTCACAGGGCACAAAAACAAACAGCAGCTATGTGTGTGTAGTGCCCAAGGAAACAGTGCAACATGCGAATCTTGAAAGAATAGGGAGTTGACCTGGCGTGGTGGCGCACGCCTTTAATCCCAGCACTGGGGAGGCAGAAGTAGGAGAATTGCTGTGAGTTTGAGGTCAGCCTGAGACAACATAGTGAATTCCAGGGCAGCCTGGGCCAGAGCAAAACCCTACCTCGAAAAACCAATAAAATAAAAGAAAAGAATAGGGAGATGGAGAGGAGAGACAGAGAAGGCATCTGCGGTGGTGCAATGCTATTATACCAGCACTTAGGAGGCCGAGACAGGAGGCGTGTCTCCAGTTCAAGGTTAGTTGGACCACATAGCAAATCTATAGCAAAAAAAAGGAGGACTACCAGAGAAGAGGACTGCAGAAAACACCATAGCAGCAGCCAGACTTTAGTCTCCTTCAGACAGGAATGACGCAGAGCTGATACAGGGGTGGCACGTGGCCAAATGAATCGGCAACTGGGATAATATCAACGTCGTTTAGGCAAACCACAGGCTTCAGGTTAAAGTTCTGTAAAATGGTCATCAGGAACCAAAACTGCTCCATGAGGACCAAGCTCTTGCCCACACACATCCATTTTCCTGTTGAGAACAGCATGAAGCAGTCGCTTTTCCTAAAACTCCTCATGCTCACGCAGAAGGTGGCCAGGGTTAGACATCCCTGGCTTGGAGAGTTTTGTCATTCTGCAGTACAGAGGTCAGAGGTGCTGTTAGCAATGCTCTTCACAATGAGACCATTCCTGAATTTAATGTCACAGGTCACTGCATGAGGCAGGATGATGGTCATGTGGTCAGTGCACGCCTGGATCTAGGTTGCTTTTGTTTGTTTGTGTTTTTGTTTTGAGACAGGGTCTCATGTATCCCAGACTGACTTTGAACTTGTTATATAGGCAAAGATGACCTTGAACTTCTGACCCACCTGCCTCTGCCTTCCCAGCATTGGGATCGCATGGTGTACACTACCATGCCTGGTTTATACGATGCTGTGAATTAAATCGGGAGCTTCCTGCATGCGAGATAAGCCCTCTCTGCCAACTGACCATCATCTCTAGCCTCAGCATGTTTGCTAGCTTTCTCTCTCTCCACCCCTCATTCCTTTCCAGATAGATTTGCTATGTAGTCCAACTAACCTTGAGCTAGAGACAATCTTCCTGTCTCACCCTCCTAAGCACTGGTATTATAGGGGTGCACCATCAAGGCCAGCACCTGAATCCTTTTTTTAAAAATATTTTATTTTTATTTACTTACTTGACAGAGAAAGAGGGAGAGAGAGAATGGGCACACCAGGGCCTCCAGCCACTGCAAATGAACTCTAGATGTGTGTGCCCCCTTGTGCATCTGGCTAATGTGGATCCTGGGGAATCAAACCAGGGTCCTCTGGCTTTGCAGGCAAATGCCTTAACCACTAAAATAATTGTTCCACATTCTAATAGATTCAAGATGCCTGAAGGAGGTGGGAAACATTTGGATTTTTTATTATTACTTATTATGTTTTTTCAATTTATATAAATGTATATATTTTACATAGGTTATAGCCTTGTATCCATCTCTCCAGCCCCAACACCTAGTCTCTATTTCCCTGAGGGCCCTCCTTCGTAGGAGCCCTGATGTTCACCATGGGGTAATTAGGACCTCAGACTCTGAGGTGGGGGCTGTGCATCAGGATATTTCTTTTTTTTTTAATATTTTTTGTTCATTTTTTATTTATTTATTTGAGAGTGACAGACACAGGGAGAAAGACAGAGGGAGAGAGAGAGAATGGGCATGCCAGGGCTTCCAGCCGCTGTAAAATGAACTCCAGACACGTGCACCCCCTTGTGGATCTGGCTATCGTGGGACCTGGGGAACCGAGCCTCAAACCAGGGTCCTTAGGCTTCACAGGCAAGCGCTTAACCACTAAGCCATCTCTTCAGCCGGCATCAGGATATTTCTATCCACCCGGTAGCTCTTATAGTCTTTGTGCCCCCACTTCCACAACAGTCCCTGAGCCGTGGTGGGAGTGTTAGCAGTTTGTTTTTAGTGTTGAGTTTTCTGTAGACTTTGTATTTGATGTGTTTCAGTTCCCCACTGTGTTTGTTGCTATTTCCCTGGAGGTGGTTGTCAGGCTGGCATTGGGAGCAATACTCCTCACTGCTTCCTCTGCAGATTCTTCTGGACCCTGGTGAATGTGGTAGAGGTGGCACATCTTGTGGCAGGCAGTCAGCTGTCTTTCTTGTTGAATTGATGGTTCCTGGATCTCTCCAGTACTTTCTGCCATCTTTAAGATAAAGCAGGTCCTCCAACCAAGGGTGAGAGCAGCTCTGGTTAAGGGCATATAATTTTGAGAGACGTTTTGATGAGGCTACCCACTCAAGCTGTCCAGAGAACAATGGGTGCTTCTCTCTGGCGGTTATGAGCTTCCTGCTCATGGGACACTGTCTTGGTTCCCAAAACCAGTTAGGAGTTCTCTCCCACTGAGTAGGCCTTATGTCCAATCAGAGGGCAGTTGGTTACCCACAGAGGCTGTGAGCCACTATTGCACAAGTGTGCATTTCTTGTCTGGGTGGTGCATTGTGTAGCTTACAGGGTCTCCTGCTTATTTGTGCTGTTGGTGACCGTTAACACAAAGTAGCTCCCATAGCACTTTCTAGCACTTTGAGGGATTGCCAAGAGAGGATTGGCTTTCTTCTCTGTTCCCACATGGTCCTCGGTGTCCTGAGATGGAAGCCTGTGGTGTCTTTAGCATAGGGCCTTACCTTTTAGCTCTATTGGGTAACCAAGTGCTTGGCAATGGACCAACATTGTTTTGAGGACCTCATGGGTTTCCCTGGCCAACTACCCACTGTAGGGGTTCTGGTCCTGAGATTCACAAAGCAGAACCAGTGATTTTTGGATTAAGCTTTCTTCACCTTCTACTGGGTATATCAGTCTGGTCCAAACATCAAGCTTAATTGGGGGTTAAATCTTGTCTATCGCTGTCTGGGAGAAAGGTCCCTACTGTGCAAACTACTATAGTCTTCAAGTGTGTGTAGTTCTCCTCCCCAGCCCCTCTTGCCCTGGCCCTTCCGGCCTCTCACACTCCATATTCTTTCCCTTAACTAGTTTTTCTGGTGTCCCCCACCTTTCCTCCCTCTGTTTTCACTTTTTCCTGGTCTCATTCCAGTTATACACCCATAGTCTTAATGCTTACTGTCTTTGTCCTCCTCTTCAGCTGGTATATTTTAGAAGCCACATATGACAGAAATCATGTAGCATTTGTCTCTCTTAGACTGTGTAACTTCACTTAGGATGATATTTTCCATGACCATTCATTTTTCTGCAAATTTAACATCTGTTTTTCAGTTAGTAGGACGAATAGAGATTCAGTTGGAAGCTAAATAGAAGACATTTTCCCCTTCATTTCCTTAATCTCATAAAAGATCAAGAGTAAATTCTTTTTCTTTTTTTTCTTTTCTTTTTTTTTTTTTTTTTTTTTTTTTGGTTTTTCGAGGTAGGGTTTCACTCTAGTCTAGGCTGACCTGGAATTCACTCTGTATTCTCAGGGTGGCCTCGAACTCACAACGATCTTCCTACCTCTGCCTCCCAAGTGCTGGGATTAAAGGCATGCGCCACCACAACCGGCTAAGTTCTTCATTTCTAAAAGTTTGTTGATCCCATGGGTGTTTTTGTGCCTAAGTAGAAGGAAACATTAACAGCAAACTGTGATTCGGGGGCTAAATTCCCTCAATGGATTCTTCCATTGTCATAGGCCAAGGCCATCCTTGTGTGGATAGAAGAGCCAGGTTCCTGTAGAGCTGTTCTATTGGATGCAGATGGGTGGGATGATGGTGAGGCCACAGGAAAGACTGTTCTAGGCAAAGGCAGCTGTACATTTGATGGCATAATCTGGAAACCAAAAACGACCAATGTAACTTTAGAGGGGAAAAATGAGTGGCCCTGAGTGAGACACAGAGGACCGTCATGTGGGACTCTTGTAGCAAGCCATTATCCAGCCAGCAAAAACTGGTCAGGTGAACCAGCTGGCATCCTGTCTATCTGGGGTCAGTACCTGTACTTTACAGGTTATAAATTTATTGACTTTCATCATAGTTCACAGGCCAAATTCAAGCACTCAGACTTTATCTCGAGGGCTGTGGGAAAGTACTAAAAAAAAATGTTAAGTAGGATTGCAGCATGGTCAAATTTGTATGTTTTAGAAAATCACTAAAAGCCCAGGGTGGAGAATAGATTTGAATGGAGCACAGCTGGAAGCTGGGAAAAGGATTATGAGGTTGCTGAAATCTTCCTGGGAGAGATGATGGCAGCCTAGATGAGGGAGGCAGTGAGAACTGAAAGAAGTGGATGGATTCTGGAGGCACCACAAAGAAGGAATCAATGAGACCTGGTAATTGATTAGATGTGTCATGGATAGTGTCAAAGGGATGTGTCAAAAATGACTTGTAGGGCTGGAGAGATGGCTTAGAGGTTAAGTGCTTGCCTGTGAAGCCTAAGGACCCTGGTTCGAGGCTCCATTCCCCAGGATCCACGTTAGCCAGATGCAAAGGGGGCGCATGCTTCTGGAGTTCGTTTGCAGCGGCTGGAAGCCCTGGCGTGCCCATTCTCTCTCTCACTCTCTGCCTCTTTCTCTCTCTCTCTGTCGCTCTCAAATAAAAATAAACAAACAAAAAATTTTTTTAAAACATGACTTGTAGATATTAGGCTCAGGAAACAGGATAAATGAGGGGTGCTTTTTTTGAGAGAGGGAACACAATAGGAGGAGTAGGTAGTGGGAGGATACTGGATTCTTTTCTGAACACATTCCTTCAAGATGCCTGCAAGGCTTCCATGTGGATTCAGACAGAGGTCCTTGGCTATTTGCAATTAAAGGTAGAGGAAAGGGCCTGGGCTTCTGATAGGGGCTGCAGTATTCTAGGTGGCCACTGAAGCATCCCCCCGCCACACACACACTTCAAGGAAAGGATAAAAATCACTCAGGGAGAGGACAGACCATGGAAAGGGCATCAGATCTAAGACTGGGTCCTGAAGAACCACAGATGTGCAGGAGCAGGAGGAGTAAACTACAAAGTAGCCCAAGCAGAGGCGTCCAAGAGGCAGGTGGAGAACATTGAGCAAGTACGGGTCAAAGTTGGAGGCAAGTGCTATGAGGCAGTCAATTAAAGAAGGAACGTGGGCCGGGGAGCTGGCTTAGTGCTTAAAGACACTTGATTGCAAAGCCTGCTAACCGGATTCAATTTCTCAATATCCATGTAAAACCTGGCATATGTCTGGAGTTTATTTGAAACAGCAAGAGGCTCTGGTGCACCCGTAATCTCTGCTTCTGTCTCTCAAATAAATAAAAATATTTTTCAAAAGAAGAAAGGGAGGGCTGGAGAAGATAGCTTAGTGGGTAAAGCTTTTGCCTGCAAAGCCAAAGGACCCTGGTTCAATTCTCCAGGACCCACGTGAGCCAGATGCACTAGGAGGTGCATGGACCTGAAGTTGGTTTGCAGTTGCTAGAGGGCCTGGCGTGCCCATTCTCTCTCTCTCTCTCTTTCTCTCTCTCTCTCAAATAAGTAAATAAATAAGAAATTTAATTTAAAAAAATAAGAAGGAAGGGAGTCAAGTGTGGTGGTGCATGCCTTTAATCCCAGCACTTGGGAGGCAGAGGTAGGAGGATTGCTGTGAGTTTGAGGCTGCCTGGACTACAGAGCGAGTTCCAGGTCAGCCTGAGCTAGAGTGAGATCTACCTTGGAAAAAAAAAGGGTGGGGGGAGGGAAAGAAATGTAGACTGTTCAGCCTCTTCTGGGCTGCATATAACCCTGTTATAAAAATATATAATTAAACTGGATTTAGTTCAAATTCCTTAGTGGTAGTATATACTTGTAATCCCAATATTCAGGAGGCAGAGGCAAAAGATCAACACAGAGTTGAGACCAGCTTGGTCTACCTAGTGAGTTCCTGTTAAGACTCTGTTTCAAAAAGAAGAAGAAGGGCTGGAGAGATGGTTCAGCAGTTAAGGCACTTGCCTACAAAGTCTAAGCACCCATGTTTGATTCCCAAGTACCCATGTAAAGCCAGATACACAAGATGGTGAATGTGTCTAGGTTGTTTATAATTATTCTCTATCCGCCCCCATAAAATATATATATTTTTAATTTTTTATTCATTTATTTGAGAGCAACAGACACAGAGAGAAAGACAGATAGAGGGAGAGAGAAAGAATGGGCACACCAGGGCTTCCAACCTCTGCAAACGAACTCCAGACGCGTGCGCCCCCTTGTGCATCTGGCTAACGTGGGACCTGGGGAACCGAGCCTCGAACCGGGGTCTTTAGGCTTCACAGGCAAGCGCTTAACCGCTAAGCCATCTCTCCAGCCCAAAATTTTTAAATATTTCATTTATTCATTTGAGTGAGAGAGAGGATGGGTGCACTAGGGCCTTTAGCCACTTCAAACAAACTCCAGATGCATGCGTCACTCTGTGCATCTGGCTTTACATGGGTCCTGGGGAATCGAATCTTGGTCCTTTGGCCTTGCAGGCAAGTGCCTTAACCACTAAGCCATCTTTCTAGTCCTCATAAAATACATTTTAAAATTTTTATAAAAAGAAGGAGGAGGAGGAAGAGAGAAGAGAAGAAGACAGGACAAAGAAATAAATCCATGGCTACAGATTATACTTTCACAGAGAGTGGGCAGACCAGACAGAGAGACTGGCTTGAGAATAGCTAGAAAAGCAGGAGATGGACTGATACAGGGAGAATTTAGGATAAGTAGACAGGTGTGTTTTAAACATTCACTATACAAGAGACAGGAGTATAGTTTAGTGGTACAGTTCTTGTCTAGCATGGGTAAGGCCCTGAGTTTCATCTACCTACACAGAACTCATGTAATAGGAGGGGGAAATAATGATATGAAAACAGATCAGGATCTAGTTGGAAAGGAGGACATTAGTTTAGGGGGAACAGGGGAGGAAGGACAAGGAGGGTTGTAGGAGAGGATTATGACCATGTCCTATTGTGTGTATGTATAGAGGTTGTCAATAAAACAGGTTTAAAAAATTTTTTAAATATTTTACTTTTAGTTATTTATTTGACAGAGAAAGAGGGGGAGATAGAAAGAGAGAATGGCCGGGCGTGGTGGAGCACGCCTTTAATCCCAGCACTCGGGAGGCAGAGATAGAAGGATCGCCATGAGTTCGAGGCCACCCTGAGAATGCAGAGTGAATTCCAGGTCAGCCTGAGCTAGAGTGAGACCCTACCTCGAAAGAAAAAAAAAAATAAAAGAAAGAGAGAATGGGTGTGCCAGGGCCTCCAGCCACTGCAAACGAACTCCAGATGCATGCACTTCCTTGTGCATCTGGCTAATGTTGATCCTAGGGAATGGGACCTGGGTCCTTTTGGCTTTGCAGACAAATGCTTTAACCACTAAGCCATCCCTCCAGCTCAATAAAACAGGTTTTTATTAAAAAAGAAATAGAATTTTCTTTTTGCAAGAAGAGAGAGAGAAAACGGGCAGGGCCTCTAGGCACTGCAAACAAACTTCAGGATGCATGCACCACCTTACTTTGTGTATCTGGCTTATATGAGTACTGGGGAATTGAGCCCAAGTTGTTAGACTTTGCAGGCAAGTCCCTTAACCACTGAACAATCTCTCTAGCCCTGAATCAGTTTTTGTTTTTTTTTTTAAGCTGAGTTACTTTTATTTATTTATTTGCAAGGAGAGAAAGAAGAGAGAATGGGAACACCAGGACCTCTTTCCACTGCAAATGAACTCCAGATGCATGTGCCACTTTGTGCATCTGGTTTTACATGGTTACTGGGGAATTGAACTTGGGTGTTCAGGCTTTGCAAGCAAGAGTCTTTAACTACTGAGCCATCTGTCCAACCCCATTATTTTTTTTAAGGAAAGCATCCATTTCTTGCCATGTGATATGGTGACTAGTGGCTAATTTCTCCTAGAGCAAGTGATTCAACTGAGTAAAACAGGAGCCATAGTATCTTTTAAAAACCAACCTTGGAGGTATCCTCCATTGTACCTATAATATTGTTTTTTAAATGGGCTGGAGAGATGGCTTAGCGGTTAAGGTACTTACTTGCAAAGCCAAAGTACCCAGGTTCAACTCCCCAGGACCCATGTAAGCCAGATGCACAAGGGAGTGCACGCATCTGGAGTTCATTTGTAGTAGCTGGAGGCCCTGGCATGCCCATTCTCTCTCTCTCCCTGCCTATTTCTGAATCTCTCTCTCTCTCATAAATAAATAATAAAATAAAATATCTTAGGACTGGGGACATGGCTTAACAGTTAAGGCATTTGCCTGTAAGACCAAAGGATTCTGGCTTGATTCTCCAGAACCCCTGTAAACCAGATGCATTCGGGGCACATGCATCTGGAGTTTGTTTGCACTGGCTGGAGGCCCTAGCATGCCCATTCTCTCTCTCCCTAAAATAGATCAATAAAATATATTAAAAATCTTTTATTGATTTATTTGAGAGAAAGAGAAAAAACGGGCATGCCAGGTTCTCTAGCCACTGCAAACAAATTCCAGACACATGGACCGCTTTATGCATCTGGCTCATGTGGGTACTGGGAAATCGAACCTGGGTCCTTAGGCTATGTAGGCAAGTATCTTAACCACTAAGCAATCTCTCCAGGCCCTGTAATATTGTTTTTGTTGTTGTTGTTTTATGGAGACAGAGTCTTGTTATGTATCCTAGGCTAGCCTGGACCTCTGTACATAGTACTAGCTGACCTCACGTTCTGGGAGATCTCCTCTTTATCTTCTCAAGTGTTGTAATTATAGGCATGAGCCACCATATCCAGCTCTCTTATACTGTCTTATTCTCTAAGAATTCTCTTACAGGTAGCCTAACCCCAGAATTTAATGCAGTGATAGTGACTGATTTATTACCAGCCCTATCTGCTTACGTCAAATACCTTTGTCTAAATAAAATGAAAGTGTTTACTTTGATTATAAAAAGATAACATGTGTAGCCAGGCATGGTGGTACATGCCTTTAATCCCAGCCCTTGGTAGGTAGAGGTAGGAGGATCACTGTGAGTTCAAGGCCCGCCTGGGACTACAGAGTGAGTGCCAGGTCAGCCTGAGCTAGAATGAGACAATATCTTGAAAAACAAAAAAATATATATGCCACGTGTGGTGACACATGCCTTTAATCCCAGTACTCCAGAGGCAGAAGTAGAAAGATTGCCTTGAGTTCAAGGCTAGCCTGAGACTACATAGTGAATTCCAGGCTAGCTTGGGCTAGAGTGAGACCTTACTTTGAAAACTCAAAAACAAACGACCATATATATCTATACATATAGCAACACACACACACACACACACACACACACACACACACACACACACACACACACACACATCCACACATTACTTGTTCCATGTTTCTCCCAGTTTGAGAGATTAATCAGTTTTCAACCTTTTGTGCTGACAAAGCTATTTTCCCCAGGATTTCTGTGCCTCAATTTGTTAGACACTTTTTTGACAAATAGTGTTTGTCACACTTCAGTCTACGGACTTTAGTCAGTTGGTACAGGTGGCTTTCCTTTAACTTGACTGTGTCAGATGTCACCACTACCATTATTTCAAGTTGATTGGTGTCTTTTTTCTGACTGCTATCATTTCTCAGACATTTATATCATATGAAGCTATTTTTCATTGGATTCCCTCTCCCTCTCCAAAATGCTATTGAAAAGGAGGTGATGGTCAGGATTAACATTAATTCTGCTGGAGAGATGTCTTTTCAGTGTGTGTAGTATGTGGGGTGCATGCTGTGCCCATGTGTATGTGTGCAGAGGCTAGAGAAGGATGCTGGGCTTCTATCACTCCTCAGCCTTATTTCCCTGAGACAAGGTCTCTCACTGACCCTGAAGCTCACCCCAGTTTGAGGTTAGGCTGGTTAGCTAATGAGCCCCAGAAATTCTCCAGTCTCCAGCCTGTTCTAGTGTTGGGGTTACAGATAGGGAAGCAGGTCCTCATGCTTTCTCAGAAAGTGCCCTTTCCCACTGATCCATTTCCCAAGACCCTTTTATGTTTGTTTGTTTGTTTGTTTGTTTGTTTTTTGAGATTGGGTCCCACATACCCCAGGCTAGCCTCAAATTCCCTGGGTAGCTGAGGATGGCTTTGAACTTTTGATCTTCTTGACTCCATCTCTGGAGTGGTGGGATTATAGGTGTACATCACCATGCCCTGTTTCTATGGGAGAGTATTTAACACTCACTTTATATCTATCACTCTGCTGATATGTAAGAAATGGGCCTATTTTCCCCTTGGTTTCCCACCAGGAATAGATGGTAAGACGCTATTGCTGAAGACTCCACATACTTGGGCTGCAAAGTCACTGAGAAATTCTACTGGAACTGAGCTGATAACCTCCTCCATGTAGACCAGGTGACAGAAAGCTGGAAAAAGCCATGCTGCATGCAGTTCAATGGGAGAGAGAGAAATCACCAGTGGAGATACTCAACAGTAGACATTGCAAGCCTTAAATTTAACCAGCCAGGCCAAATGAGCCAAGGGGTACAATAGTGGCATGTCTGTTATGGGGAAACCAACTGCCCTCTAATTGGGCTGGAGGCCTGCTCCATGGGAGGGAATGCATCCCTGACATTGAAAACCTATGACAGGGGTAGTCATGAGCCCTAGGCGTGTAATGTCTGCTGGTATCTAGCTAAAGGTATATACTATGCTCACTAAACTGCCCAGTAAGCACTTTTCCATATATATATGTATGTATATGTGTGTGTATATATATATATATATATATATATATATATATATATATATATGATATTTTTATTTATTTATTTGAGAGAAAGAGATACAAAAATAGGCAGGTAGAGAGAGAGAGACTGGGCATGCCAGGGCCTCCAGCCACTGCAAATGAACTCCAGGTGAGTGTGCCTCCTTGTGCATCTGGCTTATGTGGGTCCTGGGGGGTTGAACCTGGGTCTTTTGGCCTTATAGGCAAGCGCTTTAACTGCTAAGTCATCTCTCCAGCTCCATACCCATATATTACTGCTACTCTCACTTTTGGTTAAAGAAGCTTCTCTTTTCAGATTGCAGTGACCCTGGGATGACTCAGAAGGCACCATGGTGCTGAGAAGACGTGACAGAGGAGTGCTCAGCACTGAAATATCTCTATTACATCTTCCATGGCTCAGGGTCCATTGTGGAAGAGGTGGTGGAAAGAATGTAAGAGCCAAAGGAAAAGCCAGGCATGGTGGCACATGCCTTTAATTCCAGTACACAGGAGGCAGAGGTAGGAGGATTGCTCTGAGTTCAAGGCCACCCAGAGAGACTACATAGTGAATTCTAGGTTAGCCTGGGCCAGAGTGAGACTCTACCCTGAAAAGCCAAAAAAAAAAAAAAAAAAAAAAAAAAAAAAAAAAAAAAAAAGAGCCAAAAGAAGGGTAGGACTCCTTACAACATGCTCCTCCAGACACAAAATGGCCTGGATCTGGATATCCATGACCTCACAGTGCCTGACACTACCTATATAAGACCATCATAATAGGTGGAAAAGATGATGTCATCAAAATAAAAGAGAGACTGATTGCGAGGGGGAGGGGATATGATGGAGAATAGAGTTTCAAAGGAAAAAGTGGGGAAAAGGAAGGAAATACCATGGGATATTGTTTACAATTATGGAAGTTGTCAATAAAAGTTAATAATGGGCCCTACTTTCAAGAAGCATTTCATTTTTGTAGAGGAAAAAAAACATTGGCCAGGTGTGGTGGTGCACGCCTTTAATCCCAGCACTTGGGAGGATGAGGTAGGAGGATCACCATGAGATATAGACCACCCTGAGACTACAGAGAGAATTCCAGGTCAGCCTGGGCTAGAGTGAGACTCTTCCTCAATATATATACTAATCAGAATGTATATAAGGCCCAATCTCTACCACATAATCTGGGTATTGCAGTCAGGTTCACAGTGCTGTTGGAAAGCACTTGACCAAGAGCAGTTTATGAGATAAAAGGGTTTTGTTTTTGGCTTACAGACTTGAAGGGAAGCTCCATGATGGCAGGGGAAAATGATGGCATGAGCAGAGGGTGAGCATCACCTCCTCGCCACCATCGGGCAGACAACAGCAACAGGAGAGTGGGCCAAACACTGGCAAGGGGAAACTGGCTATAATACCCATAAGCCCACCCCAAACAATACACTGACTCCAGGAGGCATTAATTCCCAAATCTCCATCAGCTGGGAACCTAGCATTCAGACCACCTAAGTTTATGGAGGACACCTGAATTAAACCATCACACCGGGTATGGTTGCAGTGATGCCTAGCCCTCAGGAGGTGCAGGCAGGAAGATCAGGAGTTCAAAGGCATCATGGGCTATACAGAGTCTGAAGCCAGCCTGGGGCTTACATGAGACCCTGTCTCAAAAATAAATAATTCGGGCCGGGCGTGGTGGCACATGCCTTTAATCCCAGCTCTCAGGAGGCTGAGGTAGGAGGATCAGCATGAGTTCGAGGCCACCCTGAAACTACGTAGTGAATTCCAGGTTAGCCTGGGCTAGAGTGAGACCCTACCTTGAAAAACCAAAAATAAATAAATAATTCAGGTATGGTAGCTCATTTCTTTAGTCCTAACATTTGGGAGGCTGAAGTAGGAGGAGTGGTGTGAGGTCCAGGTTAGCCTGAGGTAGAGTGAGACCCTACTTCAAAAAAGTAATTGAATTGCTGCTCAATTTATAATAGCTGGGAAATGGAACCAGCCTAGATGTCCCTCAACAGATGAGTGGATAATGAAGATGTGGCACATTTATACAATGGAGTTCTACTCAGCGGTAAAGAAACATGAAGTTATGAAATTTGCAGAAAAATGGATGGACCTGGAAAGTATTATACTAAGTCAGGTAACCCAGGCCCAGAAAGCCAAGCGCCACATGTTCTCTCTCATATGTGGATCCTAGCTACAGATGACTGGGCTTATGCGTGAGAATGAAAATACTTAGTAGCAGAGGCCAGTACGTTGAAAAGGAGACATAAAGGGTGGAGAAAGGAAGGGAGGAGGATACTTAATAGGTTGATATTGTATATATGTAATTACAATGATTGTAATGGGGAGGTAATATGATGGAGAATGGAATTTCAAATGGGAAAGTGTGGGGGTGGGGAGGGAGGGAATTACCATGGGATATATTTTATAATCATGGAAAATGTTAATAAAAATTAAAAAAAAAAAAGTAATTGAAGGCTGGAGGGATGGCTTAGACATTAAGGCTCTTGTCTTAGAAGCCTAAAGACCCAGGTTTGATTCCCCAGGACCCATGTCAACCAGATGCACAAGGTGGCACATGCATCTGGAGTTCATCTGCAGTGGCTGGAGGCCCTGGTGTAACCATTCTCTCTCTATATATGCCTCTTCCTCTCTCTCAAATAAATAAATATTTTAATTGCCTAATTAATTAATTGATAAACCTACTTGCAAAAGCCTGAGCAGGATTGGGGGAACCCAAAAAGAAATAATGCTAGGAACAGTCCTGAGGGGTCAAGTGGAAGGAGAGAGTAGTTAGTTACCAAGACCCCAAGAAGATGGAACCTCAGAAGACAGTTATAGAGAGCAGGCCACTTGACAGTCATGGCAAGCCTGAAGGGAGGCATAGGGCAGAATCGAATCTCAACATCATTTCCCTCCCCTCCTGCTCTCTAATCTTCATTTCTTCTGTTAGCCAAACACAGATGAAAGCCAGAGGGTAAGAGAGAGC
Source organism: Jaculus jaculus (assembly GCF_020740685.1). Lineage (NCBI taxonomy): Eukaryota > Metazoa > Chordata > Mammalia > Rodentia > Dipodidae > Jaculus > Jaculus jaculus. The sequence goes on from NC_059102.1 coordinate 33,790,925, forward strand.
CTTTGATGAAATCCTTCCAGCTCCTTCTCCCAGGATCCAAAGAAAGTTTAGGAAAACATGGGGAATGGGTGGGGCAGGTTTGAAATGCATGAGGCCTGATAGCGGAGCTTACTTACACTTACACTTACACTTACACTTACACTTACACTTCCTGGTGCAGTCAGATTCACACTGCTGGCAGGAAACACCTGACCAAGAGCAGCTTGTGGGGGAAAAGGTTTATTCTGGCTTATAGACTTGGGGAGGGGGGAAGCTCCACGATGGCAGAGGAAAACGATGGCATGAGCAGAGGGTGGACCCCCTGGCCAACATCCGGTGGACAACCTCAGCAGGAGAGTGTGCCAAACACTGGCAAGAGGAAGTTGGCTATAACATCCATAAGCCCATCCCCCAACAATACATTTCCTCCAGGAGGTGTTAATTCCCAAATGTCCATCAGCTGGGAACCTAGCATTCAGAACACCTAAGTTTATAGGGGACATCTGAATCAAACCACCACACTTACAAAGCAGGAAAGGGCATTTTGGGGAGGCCCCCAAAACAGGCTCCACAAGAAAGCCAGGGGGATTTTCAGCTGTCAAGGATCTTCTAAGACAGGCATATGCAGCAGTCTGCAAAGAGAAAAATCTAGGCAGCCTTAGGGAGGTCAGGGCCCAGATGGGGCAGGGAGCATGGGAAAGGCAGGACTAAATGGCAGAGAAGTCCCCCTAAAATTCAGCTTCCTCCTTGCATGGAGACCCTTTGAGAACAACACCGAGAGCGACATGAAGGAGGGAGGGAACACAATAGTTGTGCAAAGAGGGCTGGATTCCCACCCCAGAGTACCTGTCCTCTTGGGAGTTCTATTGGCCTTTCTAGTATAATTGTACTTGGGGCCCAGGAGCCCAAAACTGTCTTTTTTTCACGCTGGCTCCAATGCAAATGGAACTCATTTGACTAGGTTTCTTCTTACCATAGCTAAGGTAGGTGACTTTTTCTAATATACTGTAAGTAGACTGGGGAGATTGCTCAGTGGTTAAAGGCGCTTGCTGGCCCGAGTTCAATTCCACAGCCACCCATGTAAAACTGGACACAAAAAGTGGTGCAAGTGTCTGGCATTCATTTGTGGCAGCAAGAAACCCTGGTGTGCTTCCCACCACACACATAAAAAAACAATTAAAAAAAAAACCAGGCTGGGTGTGGTGATGCACACCTTTAATCCCAGCACTTGGGAGGCAGAGGTAGGAGGATTGCTGTGAGTTCGGGGCCACCCTGAGACTCCATAGTGAATTCCAGGTCAGCCTTGGCTAGAGTGAGACCCTACCTTGACCCCCCCCAAAATAAACAAAATTAAAAAAAAAAAAAAACAGGGCTGGAGAGATACAATTAAGGCACCTGCCTGCAATGCAAAGGATTCAGGCTCGATTCCCCAGGACCCATGTAAGTCAGATGCACAAAGTGGTGCATGTGTCTGGAGTTCATTTGCAGTGGCTAGAGGCCCTAGTGTGTCCATTCTCTTTCTTTCTCCTTCTGTCTCTCAAACAAATAAATAAGTGAAAATAAAACTTTAAAGAGAAACACTTTAGAAGCAGTAACAAAGTAACACACAGAGAGAGGGAGAATCCCAGCATGGGCAGTGGTGGGTAACCTGTAATCCCAGTGCTCAGGAGGCTGAGATACCCAAAAAGAAGGGACGAAGGGAAGGAGAGAGAAAGGGGAGGAAAGGAAAGACAAAGAAAGGGAAAGGAGAAAGACAAGACTCAGCTGGTCTTGGTGATTGTGGCAGTTGGAATGTATGTCCCCCATAGACTCAGGTGTTTCATTAATGCTTGTAACTTGGATCTCTAGTCACCTGACTGGAGGAGGTGTCACTGGGGCAGATCCTGAGGTCTAGACTAAAGGTGGGTTTGGGAGTGGGTCTCAATTTCAGCCCACAGGTATGTAGAGAGGGCTAAGCTCTGGTGGATTTTTGTGTATGCTGCTTTTTTTTCTTTATTTTTGGTGTTGCTGGCTGGTGGTAGTCTCTCTCTCTTTCTCTCTCTCTCTCTCTCTCTGGGCTTGAGTTTATGAATGTGAGTCATCTTATTCTGCTGTTGATGGAACTTTCCTGGATCTGTAAGCTTGAAATAAATCCCTTCCTCCCCTAAATGGTGCCTGGTTTGGATGTTCATCCCAGCAACATAGAGCTGACTACTACAGTGATGGAAGCCTGTAACCCCAGCACTTGAGAGGTACAGGCAGGATGATCAGGAGTTCAAGGCTATCCTCAGTTACATAGCAATTTTCAGCTAGTCTGGGCCTGTCTCCAAAGAAAAAAGGGGGACTGGAGAGATGGCTTATCAGTTAAGGCACTTGCCAGCAAAGCCAAAGGACCCAGGTTCAATTCTTTAGTAACCACATAAAGCCAGATGCACAAGATGGTGCATATGTCTGGAGTTCATTTTCAGTGGCTAGAGGCCCCAGCATGCCCATTCTCTCTATCTGCCTCTCTCTCTTTCAAATAAATAAATAAATTTATTTATTTATTAAAATTTTATTTATTTTTATTCATTTATTAGAGACACAGAGAGAGAGAGAAAGAGAGAAAGTGGGCATGCCAGGGCCTCTAGCCACTGCAAATGAACTCCAGACGCATGCGTGACCTTGTACATCTGGCTTATGTGGGTCTTGGGGAATTGAACCTGGGTCCTTTGGCTTTGCAGGACAACACCTTAATCGCTGAGCCATCCCTCCAGTCCTAAAAATATTTTTTAAAATTTTCTGTTCATTTTTATTTATTTATTTGAGAGTGACAGAGAGAGAGAGAGAGAGAAAGAGGCAGATAGAGTGAAAGAGAGAATGGGAGTGCCAGGGCTTCCAGCCACTGCAAACGAACTCCAGATGTGTGTGCCCCCTTGTGCATCTGGCTAATGTGGGTCCTGGGGAATCGAGCCTTGAACTGGGGTCCTTAGGCTTCACAGGCAAGCACTTAAACGCTGAGCCATCTCTCCAGTCCCTTAAAAATATTTTTTAAGAGAGAGAAAAGGGGCTAGAGAGATGGTCTTAATGTGCTTGCCTGCAAAGCCTAAGGACCCAGGTTCAATTCCCCAGTACCTAAGTAAGCCAGATGCACAAGGTGGTACATGCATCTGGAGTTTATTTGCAGTGGCTAGAGGCCCTAGCATGCCCATTTTCTCTCTCTCTCTCTCTCTCTCTCTCTCTCTTTTATTTTTATTTATTAGAGACAGAAAGAGGGAGAGAAAGAAAGTGTGTGTGTGTGAGAATGAGCACATCAGGGCCTCTTGCCACCGCAAACAAACTCCAGATGCATGCACCACCATGTGCGTCTAGCTTTTAAGTGGGACCTGGAGAATCAAACAGAGGTCCTTAGGCTTCTCAGGGGTGTGCCTTAACTGCAAAGCCCTCTCTCTTTCTGTCTGCCTCTCTCTCTCTCTCTCTCTCTCTTTCTTTCTTTCTGTCTCTTTCTCTCTCTCTCTCAAATAAATAAATAAAATATTTTTTAAATTAAAGAGAAAAGTATAGAAGAATGTGTGTGCATGTACACATGTATATATTTAGTTTTCAATTAAGTAAATTTTCAAACATAGAAAAGCAAGAAATAATATAATAAACATTGTTTTATTTTTTGAGTTTTAAATAGAGAGAGAGCAGGATGGAGAGAATTGGTGTGCCAGAGCCTCCAGCCACTGCAGTCGAACTCCAGACACATGTGCCACCTTGTGTATATATGTGACCTTTCGTGCTTGTATCACCTGGTGTATCTGGCTTATGTGGGACCTGGAGAGTTGAACCTGGGTCCTTAGGTTTTGCAGGCAAGTGCCTTAACAGCTAAGCCATCTCTCCAGCCCTAATAAACATTTTTAAATTCAGCAACCAGCTCCAAATGATTGAACTGTAGCTATGATTATTATCTCTTCCTACCTACTTCCTTTGCTCTGGGTGGTGTTGATACAAATCTCAGGTATCATAACATTTTACCTACAAACATATCAATCACTACATATAAGATCCTTAAGCTCTGTACTGGCTTCTTCCCTCTTTATTTGTCTATTTTGTATTTATTTATTTATTTGTTTTTTTTGAGGTAGGGTCATGCTCTAGCCCAGGCTGACCTGGAATTCATTATGTAGTCTCAGGCTGGCCTCGAACTCATGATGATACTTCTATCTCTGCCTCCCGAGTGCACTGGGAATAAAGACATGTGCCACCACACCCGGCTCTTCATTTATTTATTCATTTTAAATATTTACTTTTTATTTATTTATTTATTTGACAAGAAAGAGGGAGAGGGAGAGAGAGAGAGAATGGGGGTGCCAGGGCCTCCAGCCTCTGCAAACGAACTCCAGGTGCATGAGCCCCCTTGAGCATCCAGCTAATGTGGTTTCTGGGGAATTGAACCTGGTTCCTTTGGCTTTGCAGGCAAGAGCCTCAACCGCTAAGCCATCCCTCCAGCCTTTATTAATTTATTTTGGGGTTTTCAAGGTCGGGTCTCAACTCTAGCCCAGGCTGACATGGAATTCACTATGTGTAGTCTCAGGGTGGTCTTGAACTCACAGTGATCCTCCTATCTCTGCCTCCCAAGTGCTGGGATTAAAGGCATGTACCACCATGCCTGGTTCCACTTATTTACTTTTTTATTGACAATTTCCATAATTATAGACAATAAACCACAGTGATTCCCTCCCCACCCCCCCTCTTTGCAACTCTACTCTCTATCATATCCCCTCCCACTCTCAATCAGTCTCTCTTTTATTTTGATGTCATTGTCTTTTCCTCCCATTGTGATAGGAGGTCATGGACATCCAGGCCATTTTGTGTCTGGGAGAGTGCATTGTAAGGAGTCCTACCCTTCCTTTGGCTTTTATATTCTTCCCACCACCTCTTTTGCAAAGGACCCTGAGCCTTGGAAGATATGATAGAGATGTTTCAGTGCTGAGCATTCCTTTGTCACTTCTTCTCAGCACTATGGGTATGAACATTAAGAGAAGTACTTATGGGGCAGTTTGGTGAGCATAGTATATACATTTATCCAGACACCAGCAGATGTTACAATCATAGGGCTCATGACTTCCACAGTCATAGGTTTTTCAGTATCAGGCATGTATTTCCTCTTGTGAAGTGGGTCTCCAGTCTAATAGCGGTTGGTTTCCCACATAACAGACATGCCACTGTTGCACCCATTGGCTCATTTGGCCTGGCTGGTCAAATTTAAGGCTTGCAGTGTTCACAGTTGCCTCCACTCTCTCTTCCATGGAACTGTATGCAGCATAGATTTTTCTAGCTTTCTGTCACCTGATCTACACAGAGAAGGTTTTTAGCTCAACTCTTGCAGGGTTTCTCAGTGGCCTTGCAGCCCAAGTATGTGGAGTCTCCAGCAATAGGGTCTTAATATCTATTCCTGGTGGGAAACCAAGATCCTGGGCAATGGCCTGTAATCTTTTGTTTGTTTTATTTTATTTTTATTTATTTATTTGAGAGTGACAGACAGAGAGAGAAAGAGGGAGAGAATGGGCGCGCCAGGGCCTCCAGCCACTGCAGAAGAACTCCAGACTCATGCACCTCCTTGTGCGTCTGGCTAATGTGGGTCCTGGGGAATGAAGCCTCAAACTGGAGGGTCCTTAGACTCCACCGGCAAGTACTTAACTACTAAGTCACCTGTCCAGCCCTGGCCTGTAATCTTTTGGGGGCATCAGACCTCTTTGGACAACAACTCACTGGAAGGCATCCCATCCTTGGCACTGAAAATTTTCTAGTGAAAATCTATGGCTTCTGGGTGTGGCTTTGTCCAAAAAAGCAGGTTTCCATATGGCTCTTAGATTTTGATTAACCCTCCTCCCACCTTTCCTTTACTCTCTCTCTTCCCCAACTTCACTTAGGCCTTCCCACCTCCAGTAATCTGTCTTCTACTTACATATATACAATACCATCCTCTTAAATCTGCCCCTCTCCCCCACTCTTATACCCATTTTCTAGCTTACTGGCCTCTGCTACTCCACTTATTTTTGAAACAGTGTTTCAAGTTGCCCAGGGAAGAAGGGAGAAGCATTTTGGATAGGGGAAGTTTTTATAAGCTGTCTTTAAGTAGTGGCCTGTGATAGAATACCCATTTTCTGTTGTCCCTTTAAGAAACTAAAGAGTACTGTACAGTGCTATTTAATGTCAAATGTGTGCCAGGCAAGGTAACCCTTATTACCTAGCACTCAGGAGACTGAGGAAAGAGGATTACCACAAATTTGAGACGAGCCTGTTGTGCATAGTGAGTTACAGTCTAGTGTGGTTTACAGAATGAATCCTTGTCTCCTTGTCGTTAAAAAAAATAATAAAAAGATAAAAGCTGGGTGTGGGGCATGCATCTTTAATCCCAGCACTTGGGAGGCAGAGGTAGGAGGATTGCCATTAGTTTGATGCCACCCTGAGACTACATAGTGAATTCCAGACCAGCCTCGAATAGAGCAAGACCCTACCTCAAAAAAACCAGAAACTAATCATAATAAAGTCAAATTTGCATAAGCCACAAATAAACAAATAAGAAGGAGGTTCCATGCTGACTACACAGGCATATTCTTTTTGGAAAAAAAAATTCATTGAACTGTAATTTCATTATTCTACACACTTTTCAGTATGTATATGACACTTAAATAAAAATTACATTAAGAGGCGAGACTGGGGCATAGCTCAGTGGTAGGTAGAGCATTTGCCTAGCATGCATAAGGCCCCCTGGGTTCAGTCCCCAGTGTGAGCAAGTGAGCGACAGAGAGAGGGAATTACTAGACCCTGATGTGAAAAACAAAAATACAGATGGGCTTACGAGGATGACACGTGGGGATCAGGGTGAATTAGGATGAAGAAAGGAGGAAGAAATACAGTGGACATGTGTGAGAGCCTGGGGAGAGTGGGACGCTGGAGGTGAGGGCTGCCTTTGACCAGATTAGTTAGTGCAGCCTGCTTGCTCATAGCTTATACTTGTGGCATGGCAATGTTGGTGCCTCAGAACCATTCGGAAACCCTGAGAAACAACAGACTGAGCAGCACCATAGTCAGGGATTCTGACCAAGGAGATGGTATGGGCTGCTGAGTCTGCCTTTTAGCAGTCTTCCCACATGAAGTAGGTAAAGACTACCTCATGCCACAATTATTTAAAAAATTTTTTTAATTTTTTTTTTGTTCTTTTTTATTTATCTGAGAGCGATAGACACAGAGAGAAAGACAGATAGAAGGAGAGAGAGAGAGTGGGCGCGCCAGGGCTTCCAGCCTCTGCAAAGGAACTCCAGACGCGTGCACCCCCTTGTGCATCTGGCTAACGTGGGACCTGGGGAACTGAGCCTCGAACCGGGGTCCTTAGGCTTCACAGGCAAGCGCTTAACCGCTAAGCCATCTCTACAGCCCTCTTTTTTTTTTTTTTTTTTTTGAGAGAGAAAGAGAGAAGGGAAGAAAAGATAGAATGTGTGCTCCAGGGCCTCCTGCCACTGCACACGCCACTTTATGTATCTTGCTTTATGTGGGTACTGGGGAATTGAACCCAGGCCGTCAGGCAAAACAAGAGCCCTTAACCACTGAACCATCTCCTCCAGCCCTCTCCTGCCATAATTTGAGAGACACATAGAACAGTACCTTGCTCCCCAACAGAGGTCTGTACACTACCACTTCCGGTTGATGCAACGCTGGGGACTGAATCCAGAGCTTTGTGCATGCTAGGGAAGCACTCTACCAACCAAGCTACATTGGCAGCCCGAGGCCGAACCTTATGAGCAGGCACTGGCCACACTCTAGGACCGTGCTCCCTTCCCACACAGGGCTTCAGTTAGCAATCTGGCAGTGTGTTTGTCAATATTATTTGTTGTTAGCTTAATTGTTGGAAAATTGAAAAATGTAATGCATGGCCATGAAACCCTCAAGGCTGGTTAATCTTGTTGGATTGTGACCAATGTAATTTTTATTAGCTGATCCCATCTTGATTATAATATGCAGAGTCCTGGAAAAGCTGCTGAAAGCTTCAAGTCATGGTGTGCACAGGGAACAGACAGGTTCCATCATCTGCCTTTGTTGCCAGGGAAAAAGAAAAGGCAGAGGGGGCCAGAGAGAACAATTTGGACTTGAGATGCTAATGCTTGTGGGGAGAGGAGAGTAGTGTCTGGATGGACAGAGAAATAATGCTTTTAACCCCACAAGGGGCTCAGCCAAGCCCCTTATGGTCTAAGCTTTTTATGCCCAGGGTGTTTGGGCCCAGTAGTATTCTAAAAATGAAACGAGCCAGAAGCCCAGACTTCAGCTTCAGTCGAGGAAACTGAGACAAATTCAAAAGGTCACTGAAAACACATTTCCTTTTCATCCACACTGGTTTATGGATGATTACTTGAAGAGGCCTTATTCTTCAGTTGTATAGTTTAAACACGGTGCCATCTCAAATCAGAAGTAGATCTGTGATTTCTCTGATAATTTGGAATTTATAAAGGATGGCTGTAATGGTGTCTGGTTTGCCCTCTGGACTTGATTTTCTGCACCAGAGAATGGGGAACAGACATTCTCATCCATTCTGCTGCCCCTTTCTTGGCCCTGAAATATGAAGGGGCCTCCCTTTCTGCTGTGACATATCCAAGGAAGGAAGAGGCTCTGCTCTCCCTTGGATACCTCTAAGTATCCCATCCAGCAACAGCCCTGTTTGAAGAGCGAAGTTGGGGTTCAGGAATACTGGGATTCCATTGCCAGTTGACTGATGCTCTTTCCCCTCTACTATGGATCCAGCGAACGAGCTGGCAGACTAGTCTGGATAAATGGGGAATCCAGAGGCAGCCCGCAGATGGTTTTCTTTTGTCCTAGCCCTTTATGAATATAAATATTTAGTGCCTGGTGTTTTGCAGAATTAAATCTCTAAGCCTAGATTAGCCTGGCAATATCATTATGTCGATGCCAGGGATGAGATACCTGTGACCGCTGTGTGTCTTCTCATTCTACGATGCCTGTGACGACTTGATGCTCTTTAATTTGCCAGGGCAATCATTAATTGCATATGAAACAGTTGGTGTTTGGCTTTAAGGGAAGCCGATTGGGTCAGTCACCAAGCGTTTGGCTTAGTGATCTACAGCTGGCTCTTTGCTATAGCACTCCTGCCTTCTTTTCAAAAGCATTCTCACTCGGGGTCTTGGGGAGCCCCCTAAGGAAGAGACTGTGAAACACTGGGGTTTTTTTAATCTGTGTTTTCCTTTGGGCATTATAGCTTTAATTTTAATATTTTGGGTAATAAAGAATGATTTTAAATTAAGTTAAATTAAATTTCGAGTCGGCCATCTGTGATTGTTTGGACTTTCCCCTCCTCTCTGGCAAGTCTTTGACTTAATTCTTCCTGAACTGAAGTAAAAGTGGATATTGAGCAGGAGAAAAACCAGGGGAGACCACAGAACTTAGAGAAATGAGGAAAGGCTTCCACCCCTGGCCTTTGGCCTTGGAGATTGGTGAGAAAAGTTTGATCCCAGAGTCAAAAATCACAAAAGTGAACCCAGATGTCATTGCACCTTGTCACCTCTTGATTTGACTTTGAGAAAGTAATTGCCAAGGTTATAACTCAGTTTGACCATCTGTTGGAGAAGTGCTTCTATTTTTTAATTTGCAGTGTTGGAATCAAATGCAAGGTCTCATACATGCTATACACACTAGGTAAAAGCAGTGATTTTTTTTTTCCACTGCAAGCAAACTCCAGACACATGTGCCACCTTGTGCATCTGCCTTACGCGGGTCATGGAAAATTGAACCTTGGTCCTTTGGCTTTGCAGGCAAGCTCCTCAATCACTAAGCCATCTCTCCAGCCCCTTTTACTTATGTTTGTTTGTTTGTTTTGAGGTAGGGTCTTGCTATAGCTCAGGCTGACCTGGAATTCATTACATCATCTCAGGTGGCCTCAAACTCATGACAATCCTCCTACTTCTGCCTCCTGAGTGCTGGGATTAAAGGCATGTGCCACCACACCTGGCCCTTTTATTTATTTATTTATTTTTATTTATTTTTAATTTTTATTAACATTTTCCATGATTATAAAATATATCCCATGGTAATTCCCTTCCTCCCCACCCCCACACTTTCCCATTTGAAATTCCATTCTCCATCATATTACCTCCCCATTACAATCATTGTAATTACATATATACAATATCAACCTATTAAGTATCCTCCCCTTTTATTTATTTTTAAGACAGGGTGTCACTAAGTTGCTCAGGTTAACCTTGAACTTACTCTGTAACTCAAAACAGGTTTTGAACTTATGATCCGCCTACCCCACCCAGCCTCATGAGAAGCTAGAACCACAGTCATGCACACCAGGCCCGGCTCAACATTAATGATTTTGAAAATAAAGGATAACCCATTGAGGGGTCCTTATAGTTTCCATACTATTGTTTTCCTCTCAGGACAGCTGCTTGAACCCAGAGCACATCATTATCCACTGAAGGCTAAGAAGGTCTGAGTGCTTATGTGGGTTTGAAGATCGCAAGGTAGACCTGAGAGATCTCCACCTACGCATACATTCTTCATGTTGTCAGTGCAACCCAGGAGGGAGGATCTCCTCCCCTTCCATGGGAAGTGAGGGCACGTCATCACACTGCAGACCATAGCGCTAGTGAGTCAGACAGACAGCGCCGCTGAGCACACAGACAAACGCTGACAGAACGCCAGGATGAAATGAAATAGCACCTGGTGGCTGAGAAGCTGAGAATGACAAGTGGGTTAAGCGAGGGAAGGAGGGGTGTGGGGCTCCCACGGCAGAGCAAGGAACTCGTCCGCCTGGATTCAGTGGGAGGAGGTTGCTTGGAGGGTCAGGTTTTGCATTTGGGGAAAGAGAGAGAATTTGAGGAGCTGTCCAGTATCAGCATGCTGTTTGAAGAAGAAAACGCCTTAAGAGACTATAGCACAGTCATGAGGCCTGGGAAGGGAAGAGTGAGTGGGTAGAGGTGGCCCAGGGAAGAAAGATGAAGAACAAGGGGTTGCAAGGCCACCATATCTGGTTTCTGGCACAAGCATGGGCATGAAGGAAATTCTGGGAAGTCACTGGAGGCTTGTGGTTATGTGCAAGTAGGAGGTATTATTATTAACATAATAATTATTATTATTATTATTGGATAGTGGTTTCCCATGTAGCCTGAGCTGGCCTTGAACTCATGATCCTCCTTTCTCAGTCTCCCCAATACCAGGGTTTCAAAGTGTGCCACCATACCCAACCTGGCAGGAGGCTTTGTTAGCATCAGAGTGAATCCCTTTACTTCTGCCCGTCTCCCCACTGCCCCTCCCTCATCCTAAATTGTGCTCTTAGCAAATCAAGGCAAGTCTCCCAGCTACCTCTATACACAGAGAAAGGCCAAATTCATTACTGCACAGGTCAGAGTGCAAAGGTTCATGAAATGACCTTGAAGATCAAGGAGGCACTATCCGTGGCCCCGAGCAGAATGGAAGCTCACATGAACATATATTTATCATACTTCTTAGACATCACATGAACATCCTTTGTCCCACATGACTCCTAGATCAAGAAATAAGCTTGGAATCTCAATCTCTTTCTTTCTCTCTCTCTCTGCTTTTTTCTTTCTCTCACACATACAACACACACATACAGACAGAGAGAAATTCTTTCTCCCTTTCCTCTTCCTCTTTAAAAATTCCTTATTTCCCTAAGTAGATACAACCTTGGTATCTGACCCCCCCCAGTGGAAAACAACCCCAACAAGTGCCTATGAAAAAAGCCTTTAAGACTCATGAATATTTAGCTCGTCCTCATGTAAAATATATGACTTTGTGTAAGGATCAGGCGAACGAGGTGCATGATTTTTTTCTGATTTATGGGCCTGGAGACGGATTATTCATAGCAGAGCAGCTGTGTGGAACGATTCATCCGCTGCAAAATGTGATTGTACATCAGGCAGTGTGTGGGAACGGAGCTATGACTAATGGCTGCTTTACATATAAATGAGAAGGTTTGTGCTAGGAACTGTAAAAAAATACAATCACTCAGCTGACGGGCAGGCTCCTTATCGTGGGTGCAGGAAAGGGACTACAGGAAAGGTAGGCAAAGGAATACTTACTTCCACTCAGGAAAACTGAGCCAGGTGTAGGGGAAGATATAAAGAGTGGGGAAAGGCAATGGGGACGTTTAGAGAAGCAGCAGTTTTCCCTAATCCATCCATCCATAGGATCTGTATTTAACTCCATCACTGTGACCTGTGGGGGCCTGTCTGGGCAGACAGCAGTCCAACAGAAGCGATCGACATAACCTACACATCCAGAAGCAAGCACCAGACTGAAAATGTTCCTGAGCTCAGCTCTGGGCTGCTGAGGGCTCAGGCCCATATCACAAGGGAGCAGAGCGTGCTTTGGGGTAAACCTCCAAAGAGAAAAAGCACGCATGCGAGACTTCTCTCTGCCACGCCTCAGTCTCCCTTGCTTTCCTTATTCGTTCATCTCTCTCCTCTCTTGTAGCTGAGACAGGCTGTCTAGACATTGCAGATGTGGACAGATGTTGGGTCTGTAATTTATAACAACGGCCTCCAGAAGGCAATTCCAATTTGTTTCGGTAAGGCTTTGAGTTACAGGCAGAAAAAATATCCTGTAAATACCGTTGACTTACATGGTAACTACACCAAAGGTTTAGTTAGTGAACAATCACTAACTACAGCATAATTACATATCCCTGCAGATTACTGGAGAATTTAGTGTCACTGAGCAGGCAATGACCACCAAACGGAGCTTCTGGCTTTGGGAGGGACTGGAGAACAAGGGAGGTGACCCACACTTAATAGGAATTTATGCCCATTTCTTTAAAGCATCAATTAGTCTCCATTTTGAGGGACCTTCCAGTTTTATATACACCATAGATAAGCCCTTGCCATCATACCAAGCTCCAAGCAGTTGGAATACTGGTTATTGCTTTTCACTGACATAGTTTGAGACCATGAGGTATCTGTGGGTATTTATAGAATCCCCAGACAAGACAGGAGGAGGCCAGGTGATTGTCTTCCTCCTTAACATAATGGGCTGTGCTCTCAGCTACAGGGCTGAGGGGCGTGAGACATTCTCACTTTCCCTTGGTGACCGATGACTCAACAGCTGTCCAGGCAGCAGTAAGTTGACTGGCCCACCCAAGATCAAGTTAATCCTTGTGAAGACTCTATTTGGATCTGGTCGTTGTAATGGAAAATGGAAAAGTAAATTTTTAAAATACCTTTTTAAGAACTTCGGGCTGCTTCTTACTGCCATCTGGGGTGGGGTGAGTGGGGATGGGGGGTGGGCAGGAGGCTGATACTAAGGCTAACAGTACGCAAAGAAGTGAAGTGAGCCTGATCTCGATCCGAGTCTGTCAACGGCAGAAATCACATTTGCACTGGAGGTCTGTCATCCCTGAGAATTCTGACCAGCTGGTCCCTTTGGGATTAGGGGATCAAGAGTTGGCTGGCAGCTGGGAGCTCAGACTTCCCTGGATATATAGGGTTGCAGCTGAAACAGCCATCAAGGTATCACTTATGTCAGGCAGAGTGTAGGGGAAGAGGGGTGGGAATAAAGAGGGCAGAGAAATGTGGAAATCAAATAAACACTTTGACAGGGTTGGATACCAATTTTTAATCCATCGCCCACCTCTTCTAGTTTATTTGTTCCATATAATTTTCCCTTCCCCCTCTCACCTGTCCAAAGACAATCAAATAAAATTTAAGCTTAACAGACCTCTAGACACAGATCCCTAGGTTTCCACAGACCTGAAAAAAAGAAAAGAAAAAGCCTTATGTGCCAGTTTAAGGATAGATTTTGCCTGGAGAATCCTGATTCTTTGAGATTGCTGTTTCTGTTCTTTCTCCCCTCCCTGGGTCCTGCTTCGAGGATGCTTTGTATCCATCTAACTTGAGTAATATCTTGCTTCACCTGAAGAAGTATGTCTGCCTTAGGATGTCAACAGAAGCATAGCACTGATCACTGAGAGGGCAGGCTACCTTGACCAAAGGAAGGGAGTTAGAATTTTGGCCCAAACTACACTCCTCTGGCAAGCATTGGCCACTGCATATGGTTTCATTCTGGCCTAGGTGTTTGCTGCAAAGGATGGCTTTGTTTTAGTTCCTTCTTTTAAAAAAAAAAAATTTATTTGAGAGAAAGAGAAAGAGAGAGAGAAAGGCAGAGGTGGGAGAGGAGAATGGGTGTGCCACGACCTTTAGCCACTGCAAATGAACTCCAGACTCATGCCTCACCTTGTGTATCTGGCTTATGTGGGTCCTGAAAAATTGAACCTGGGTCCTTTGGCTTTGCAGGTAAACACCTTAACTGCTAAGCCATCTCTCCAGGCCTTATTTTATTTCTTTAAAGATAAGGTCTCATGTAGCCTAGTTTGGCCTTGAACTTGCTATGTAGCCAAGGATAACCTTGAATTCTGATCCTCCTGCCTCTACCTTTCAAGTACTGGTATTACAGGCTAAAAATTTCTAAAGACACAAATTACATTCTAAACCCATCCTTGTTCTGGGGATGTAGCTCAGTGGTAATGTGCCAGCTTAGCATGCATGAAGCCCTGAGTTCAGTCCCCAGCCTGGGCTACATGATGAGTTCAAGACCAGCCTGGGATGTATAAAAAAAAGATGGTGGGGTTGGGGATGTCGCTCAGTTGGTAGAGTGCTTGCCTAGCACTCAGGAAGAAGCTGGTTTTTTTTAAAAAAATATTTTATTTATTTGAAAGAGAGAGAGAGAGGCAGATGAGTAAGAAAATGGGCACACATCTAGCCATTGCAAATGAACTCCAGACACATGCGCCACCTTGTGCATCTGGCTTACATGGGTACTGGGGAAGCAAACCTGGGTCCTTTGGCTTTGTAGGCAAACGCCTTCACTGCTAAGCCATCCCTCCAGCCTGAAGCTCTGGTTTTGAATCCCAGCACCAGGCATGCTGGAACATTCCTGTAATCACAGTACTCAGGAGGTACAGGCATGAAGGTCAGAAATTCAAGGTCATCTGTGGCTACATAGGAAGTTCAATACCAACCTGGGCTACATGAGGCATTGTCTCATAAAGACAGAGGAGTCAGGAGTAATAGCACATGCCTTTAACCCCAACACTCAGGAGGCTGAGGCAGGAAAATCACTGTGAGTTTGAGGTCAGCCTGAGACTACATAGTGAATTCTAGGTCAGCCTGAACTAGACCAAGACCCTACCCTAAAAAAAAAGTGGTGGGGGGGGCCGGAGAAATGACTCCGGTTTAAGACACTTGCTTGCAAAACCTGATGGCCTGGATTCGATTCTCCAGTATCCACATAAAACCAGATGCACAACATGGTGCACACATCTGGAGTTTGCTTACAGTGGCAGGAGGCCCTGGGGCCCTCATACACTCTCTCTCTCTCTCTCTCTCTCTCTCTCTCTCTCTCTCTCTCTGTCTCTTTCTCTCAAATAAAGAAATGGTTTTTTTTTTAATTATTTATTTATTTGAGAGCGACAGACACAGAGAGAAAGACAGATAGAGGGAGAGAGAGAGAATGGGCACGCCAGGGCTTCCACCCTCTGCAAACGAACTCCAGACGTGTACATCCCCTTGTGCATCTGGCTAACGTGGGACCTGGGGAACCGAGCCTTGAACCGGGGTCCTTAGGCTTCACAGGCAAGCGCTTAACCACTAAGCCATCTCTCCAGCCCTAGTTTTTTTTTTTAAGATTTAATAAAGGAAGAAGAAGTTTAAGCTTTTGAGCCAGGCATAGTGGCATACGCCTGTAATCTTAGCAGGGGGATCATGAGTTCCAGACCAGCCTTGCTACATAGCACAGCCCTGCTGACCCCTGCTACCAAAGAAGTTTCAGGTTTTGTATGCAGTGTCTAAGGAGACTCCTGAGATTTATTTTTATGGAGACTTTGAAGAATACGTGTGAATGCTGCCTGCCAGGGCCTTGTGAGATTTTCATCCCACTGAGAGATGTGGGTAATGATGGCCAGGAATCCTCTAACCCCAGAGATGTTTCTTGGAGCACCAAGCCTCACATGGCTCCCTGGCAGCAAATGTGGATACTTGTATTTGTGGCCCTAGGAGGTCATGAGAAGGAGGGATGTCTTTTGGTCAGGGAGGACAAATGAGCTATATAATGTTAATCTCAAACATGACTAGAGAGGTTACTGTGTGCCAGGCATAGATTATCCTTGATGATATAGCCATACGTTAGCTCTCTGACAAAGTTAGCCCCGCCAGGGTTACTGTTCTCAAAATAGGAGGAAGGCGGCCACGACAAACAATTCCACTCCATGGCTTGTGAGCATTCTCAAGGTCAAGTGCAGTTTCCAGGTTTGGAGGATAGATGCAAGTGGAAACGGCAGCTACTGGGATGCAGATGTACAGATGTCTGCAGGGTGAGGCCTCAGGGTGCAGATTTAGGTGCTGCAGCTATGGAGGGGGCTACCACTGTGCTACGGGGAAGCTAACGGAAGGATGGGTTTCCTCACTCCTGTATATGTGCATGCACGCATGGTTACATACAACATGCATGTACACCTGTGTTTTGTCTGGTGAGTACACACCCGTGGATTAATAAGAAAGGACCAGATAACTCAAGAACGAGAAATGTATTTCGAGAGATGTTCAGTCATATTCACACAGTGGGGAGGATCCATCTCTCACATGAAGTCTTTTCACAGGCCTCTTGTTTAACCTAAAACCAGGATGTTGGAGGAAGACTGAGTAAGATGGGAAATGACTTACCTTCAAGTGTTTTGCAGAGGGCAAAAAGTCTAGTCTTAGGTCTCTAGACCTAATTGTCTACCCCCACCAGGCCTGATATCTGAGATGGCACATGTATTTTGGGGGAGAATACAGGCTATCATCAAGTAGTTATAAAAGGAAGCAAATGATGGTAAGAATTCACATTAAATCTGAGCATTCTCTCAAGGCTGTTCAAGGATGCCTCCTGCCAGCTGACATCTCAAGAGTGAGCTGAAGTTCAGGCCATGCTAGGGGTGGAAGTCGGCTGGTACCTCTAATACTACCAGGAGAAGATGTGTCCAGTGGCTACTTCCAGCAAGGCACATTCAGATAGCAGCAAAAGGTGAACATGGGGCTGGAGGGATGGCTTAGCGGTTAAGGCATTTGTCTACAAAGCCAAAGGACCCAGGTTCGATGCCCCAGGACCCACATTAGGCAGATGTACAGGAGGGAGCACGTGTCTGGAGTTTGCAGTGGCTGGAGGCCCTGGTGTGCCCATTCTCTCTCTCTCCCTCTTTTTCTGTCAAATAAATAAATAATTTTTTAAAAAAGATGAACATGACTAGAACATGCTTTAGAACCATGAGCACGGAGCAAAGAGGTTAGAAAGGTTTGAATGTGTGTCCCCCATAGACTCAGGTGCTTTATGAAAGCTTGTAACTTGGGTCTCCAGCTGCCTGGCTGGAGGAGGTGTCACTGGGGGCAGATCCTGGGGCCCACCCAAAGGTGTGTTTGGAGGTGGATCTGAATTCCAGCCGAAGGGTATGCAGAGAGCTTTGAGCTCTGAGGGTCCTGCGTGTTTCCAGATTTTGTGCTTGCCGTCTTTTCGGTGTTGCTGGCTGCTGGTGGTTTCTCTCTCTGCTTAGACCTGTGAACGGGAGCCAGCTTCTTCCACCACTGATGGAACTTTCATTGGATCTGTAAGCTGAAATAAATCCCCTTCCCCCCATAAACTGTGTTTCGTTGGGTATTTGTCCCAGGATTGTGGAACTGTCTGTGATATTCTAGTCTTTATTCCAAAGCAAGGGACACCCCTGTAGTAATTTTACATTCAGAGATGGTAGTGATGACATAATCACTACCTGGGTACCGAGAGGATAAGGGACACATAAAGAGACCAAGGTGTTGGGTTGGAGAGATGGCTTAGCAGTTAAGCGCTTGCCTGTGAAGCCTAAGAACCCTGGTTTGAGGCTTGATTCTCTAGGACCCATGTTAGCCAGATGCACAAGGGGGCGCATGCATCTGGAGTTTATTTGCAGTGGCCGGAGGCCCTGGCGCACCCATTCTCTCTGTCTCTCTATCTGCCTCTCTCTCTCTCTCTCTCTCTGTGTGTGTGTGTCCGTCGCTTTCAAATAAATAAATAAAAATAAACAAAAATTTAAAAAAAGACCAAGGTGTCGAGTTCTCTAGGTAACAAATAGCAGATGACAATGACTTTGGACCACGGTGGAGAGGGGGAGCTAATAGTAGTAGAGCCTCAAGAATGATATACACACACACACACATATATATATACATACATACATACATACACACATACATACATACATATTTGATTTTTCAAGGTAGGGTCTCGTTCTAGCCCAGGCTGACCTGGAATTCACTATGTAGTCTAAGGCTGATCTCGAACTCATGGCAATCATCCGACCTCTGCTTCCCGAGTGCTGGGATTAAAAGTGCGTGCCACCACACCCATGAGGTATATTTTTAGAGTGTGTTTAAAAGGCTTACAGATGGTTTGGGGCCTCCAAATAAAGAGGGAGATGGGGTGAGGGAAGAGTCATGGGCTCCTAGGTTTGTAAAACTTGCTCCAAGCATCTAACTGGTCCTTGAAGACTTTTATGAAAAGTTTCCCTTTTTGTTCACTGGTGGGTTCCGTTCTGGTGGCCTTCAGAGGTGGATGGATTTCCATTTCCACAGAATGAAGAGACAGGCAAGGAGCCCTGGATGATCGGGGAGGTTCCCGGACAGTCATTTTCCCCCAAGTGACCCTTTGCTATGTAGGCACTCCCATTCATCTCTCCAATAAGCCACCCAAGCCCAAACACCCATGCTCTCCATCTCTGGCTCCTCAGACCTACACAGGCTCCTAAACACTCCCTATAGGCCACTCCATCCTACTCTTATTTATCTTTGCCTCCCTAAGGCCTCCATGCCCCTCCTTTCCCCTCTCCCCTCCAGGCCTTCCACCCACCCCAATCCCTGCCTCCCTCCGTCTCCACCCTGTTCAGAAACATCCACCCTACGGAAGCCTGTGCCCCTGGCGCCTGCTCCCTGGGCCCCTCCGCCCTCCCTCCTCCTGCTCCTCTCTCTCTCTGACAGATGCCTCAGAGCCCCGGGCCGCAGTTAAGGTGACGAGATGCAGCAATTCTTTATGAACATTTCATTCCTGCTCGCTACACGACGTAAATTAGATGGTGTGTTACATTCGGGCAATAAGAGAGATATGTCACCACGACGCTGGCCCATTGGATGGAGAGGGTAATCCTGCCGTGAATTTCATTACTGCTTTTATATAGACAGAATTAGCTCGGTGACAGCGAGCCTGATTGTCTTTCACTAGGGGTTTGGAGAAGAGCTGAAAGGATTTCACCCTGATGTGCACACTACTGAGTGACCCCGCTCACCAGCGGCTCCGCTGATTGCTTTGCACCTTGCCGACGCCGCAATTGGCTCAGCTTCGCCAGGGCCTCGCCTCCCTCCCTGTCTCCAGCCCTCCCCGCTTGGCTTTCTCTTGAAGCAAGAAGAAGAAAGGAGACCTGATGCAGGAGTCACAAGGTCACCAGAGGGAAATGTGTATGTGGGGAGGTGCAGGGTGACAACAAAAACGATCCCTTTCTGAACCAGACTCTCCTGGCCAGACACTGTGGACACTCACTCTGCACCCCCCCCCACAAAGGAATGGGTGAGAAAGACCCATGTCCCTCTAAGGCAGGTGGTGGCACACCCTCCCGGACCTCCCCAGCTCGGTCTGATATCTCTGCCTCTTCCCCTCTTAGTGGTTAGGGTTCTTTCTCACCTCCTAGCCAGGGAGAGTTGAGAGGAACAAGAGCAAGATTGGGGCTGGAGAGATGGCTTAGCGGTTAAGCGCTTGCCTGTGAAGCCTAAGGACCCCGGTTCGAGGCTCGGTTCCCCAGGTCCCACGTTAGCCAGATGCACAAGGGGGTGCACGCTTCTGGAGTTCGTTTGCAGAGGCTGGAAGCCCTGGCGCGCCCATTCTCTCTCTCTCCCTCTATCTGTCTTTCTCTCTGTGTCTGTCGCTCTCAAATAAATAAATAATTTTTTTTTTTTTTAAAAAAAGAGCAAGATTGTAGCTCCCTAGCCTATGGGCCCAGCAATTCCAACATGAAGGCAGGGGGCAGAGCAGATTCCCTTCCTTACCCTCACCCACCATCTTTGTGTCATCCCTCGTTCCCTGTGTTTAACTCATGGGAGACTTCCTGAATCCTTAGTGGGACTAGATGGCTCCGCACTAGCCACCTGCAAACAAACCCAGATCAAAGATGCCTTCCTTGGGTTTGTGGCTGTGGGATGGCTGGTTCTAAGAGAGCAGAGCCCCACTGTTACTTGGCCCTCACTTTCTGTCCCTTTGTCAACCCCTCCTTCACCTCTGTTGACTTTTTTGTTTGTTTGTTTGTTTATTTTGTTTTTCAAGGTAGGGTCTCACTCTAGCCCAGGCTGGCCTGGAATTCACTCTGTATTCTCAGGGTGGCCTCGAACTCATGGCCATCCTCTTACCTCTGCCTCCTGAGTGCTGGGATGAAAGATTGTGCCACCCCGGCTGGCCTCTGTTGACTCTTCACCATGGCCTTCTGCTCGGCCTTTCTGAGGCAACTGGCTGCTCCTGTGACTGGCCAGGGAAGCTGACAACGGCTAGGACCCTAGCTAAGACTTGCTCACCATTCTGGCTCTTCTCAGAAGCTACCGACAAGACTCCATGAGCTTCCATTCCTTGAGGGGCTCAGAGGCCAGGTATGGAGCAGACAACATAATCTCTTCAAAGCCCTTTAGCTTTTGGTCAATCCGACACATCTGTCAGGAAAGCTACTCTTGTGACCCACAGCAGTCAGCGCTGTGGCCTCTGGGCCCAGAGGGATTAAGGTCACAGTTTCCACTTTCCAGAGGGGGAGGGGGCTTTCTGAGCTTGGCAACGCTGAGCAGGCTCCCTGGAGGTCTGGTATAGGGTCTCTGCATGCTGAGAACTCTCCTGGGTACAGGTAACTTAACTCCTCCTAAACTCCAACAGTAGCTGCCATGGAGGGTGGCACTGCCCTATGCCCCCAGTGCTCAAGAACCTTCCCTTCAGTTGCTGTCCTTACCTGCCTTCGATTTGCCTCTGCTGAAGACAGCTGCCCAGCTTAAGATCGCATGCTTTTCCCTAGCACAGCCTGGCACCTCTTACTGGTATCGTAGCCCCAGTCACTTCTCCCCAGCTTGGGACAATCTGAAGGGATTTTCCCGCTCCTATAGTTGGCCAAAGTCTTTCTGGAGCCTGCAGCGACTTCTCTCTCTGTCTAGTCTGTTTCTTTCCAGTTTCTTCCCAGAGCACCAGATGGTAGAATTCCTACACAGAATGTGCCATCTCAGTCACTTCCAGACCCCACCTGAGGACAGTTCCTGCCATCCTCACCAATGGGCCACCACAAGGATAAAGGTGTTGTGTGCCGCATTGTGACTTACAACCCCTGCCCTTGTTCATCATCACTGTCACCGTGACCTTCATCGTCTACACAGCAGGGCTGACCCACCTGTGAAGAGAAGGTTGGCATATGTTGTTCAAGGCATCCAAAAAAACGAATGCCCAGCCTTCTTATTTTACATTCCTTTGCATCCTTCACTTTATCTTCTGATTAGAATGGCCCTGTCAGATTGGCGAACTTGTCGCTCAGGAAAACTGCCATGATCCCAAGGATTTAGGGGCTCAAAGTTCTGTGATCCACATCTCAGTGTCATTCTTTTTGTTTCTGAGACAGGCTCTCATGTAGCCCAGGCTGACCTTCAACTCACTCTGTAGACCAGGATGACCTTGATCTTCTGATCCTCCTGTATCCACCTCCTGAATGCTGGGATTACAGGCATTAGCTACCACACACAGTTTATGTGGTGCTGGGGATCAAGTTCCGGGCTCAGTGTGTGCCAGGCAAGCTACAACTAAGCTACAACCCTGGCCCCACATCTCATTTTCTGCTTTAAGAATCAGTGATTAGGGGTCTATTGCATTTTCCCTTCTACACTCTCTGGGTGTGTTCCTAGTTGGCTCCTTATATTTTTATTCTTTAAGGTCTGTACTTTCCTCTCAGACCAAAGCCTCCATCTTTCCAGTAAGGGCAAACAGTTCCCGAGGGAAGCTGAACGCAGGCTCTCTGCTGTTTTTAAGCCCTAAATCCCTTTTGGGCCTTGTTTACAGGTTCCCTAAATAAAGTCGGAAGTCTCTTTCTCATAGAGGGGAGCATTGGCAATTGTCCCAATACTGTTACTCTTCTAAATGTGCCCACATTGTCTCACTCCTCTGCCTACAGCCTTATCAGCTGCTCAGAATGGATGGCTGGTGGAGGAACTGCCTGGAGAGAGAGCTTCGCCCCAGTGTGTGCTCCTGGCCTCTGCCTGGAGCAGCTCCACTGCTCTGGAGGACAATGGGCTCTTGCTCGGGCCTTTCCCTTCCAGGCTGCAGGTGCTGAGTGGAGCCTGGGAGCTGAGGGACGGAGTTTCTCACCCCACCCCCATCCTCCCCTGACGTCACAGCCTGCACTTCCTGATACTAATTGGTTGCCTTGGAAACAAGTTCCTTAAAGTGCAGGATGACTTGATGTGGTGGGTGGGAGAGCCACCAAAGCCAGCTCTGTCACAAAGAATACACAGAGCCCCCCTCCCAGAATCCCTCTCTTTCCCTGTCACACACCTGTAGTGTGTAAGGAGAAGAGCTTAGCAGCTCAGGAAAATGCCACTGACCTTGGTGGCCTGGATTTCTTAACTTGCTGGGACCTTAGCAGGACTACACAAAGGTAACCTAATTTACCACTGATTTTATTTGGGAATCTTGCCTTCAGTGGGAGATCTTGTTGCGAAGTCACATCCAAGGCCAGGAGTGGGGCGGGGTGGGGGGATCACCAATCATTTACCCCAGAACAAGTGGACATCAAAGGTGACATGGGTTCTTTCTTCCAGTGCCAGGTCAGAAGTCATCTTTTCTAAGAAAGAAACTATCTTTAACTAGCCAGTCTCTCTCTCTCTCTCTCTCTCACACACACACACACATACACTCCCTTCACTCCAGGGCTCACACGCTCTTTCAGTCATTCCTTCAGCAAATTCTTACCTGCCCCCTGCTCTGTTGGAGAGCCCAGGCCAGGCCCTAGGGATCTTCCAGGAGCTGACAGGGGAGCCTTGCCTTTACAGAGCTTGCCATGCAAATCTAACGCCATGTCCTTCAACACATGTTCATCCTGCACTAAGTGTCTCCAGATTTTCTTCTTTTCCCACGATGCCGAGCTTTCTTGTTGCTTGTAGGTTGAGGCGCAGGTTAACCTGTTATCCCTCAACTGAGGGGTTTTGAGAGAGGAGAATTTTAAAAAATAATATTTTCATTTATTTGTGTGTATATGTGTGTGAGTGAGAGAGACAGAGAGAGAACAGACACACCAGGGCCTCCTGCTGCTGCCAACGAACTCCAGACACATGTGCCACTTTGTGTATCCGGCTTTATGTGGGTCCTCGGGAATAGAAACCAGGCCAGCAGACTTTGCAAGCAAGTATCTCCCCACTGCCAAGACAGGAGGCTCTTGAAGCTGTTAATGCCCATTCTTCCTTGATCCTTTCAGACCCCTCCACCTTCCATGCCACTGCACTGCCCTAAACTCAAATTCTAGGAAATATGGGGGCTGGAGAGATGGCTCAGCGGTTCAGGCACTTGCTTGCAGCCAAATGACCCAGGTTCAATTCCCCAGTACCCACATGAAGCCAGATGCATAAAGTGGCGCATGGATCTGGAGTTTGTTTGCAGTGCCTAGAGGCCCTAGAACACCCATTCTCTCTATCTCTGCTTGCAAATAAATAATTTTTTTTAATTGTAGGAAATAGCTCCCAACCAGAGCCTTCCAAGCACCCTGGAGTCTCTCCTTCCCTGTCAAGGCCAGAGGAGCCTAGGAATAGATGGAAATAGAGGAGGAGAGCAGAAAGGTACCCTCCCAGTGTGCACCTCTGAAGTTCACGCGTGGGCACTAGACACATAACCGAGCTTTCGAGCTTCTGTGTCCTATTCTTAGGCACGCTCTCCGTCAGTATGAGTATCTGTGGCTTCTCCTAAATTGGCCGGTACAGAGGTATAAGCGTGTGTGTGAGTCCTCTTATGAGTGAGTGAGCATGTGTTTAGGGGTATGTTTCTGGGCATGTGGGGGGTGTGTGTGTGTATGTGTGTGTGTGTGTATTTTCCAAATGCTTGGCTTTTTTCAAAATGGCTTAGAGCACTACTGTCATTTATGGGGTTTAAAATGTCAGAACAGGGCCCGAGGGGAGGCAGGGGAGATTAAACTGCAAACAGTGAAGGTTATAGATGACGTTTCTGATAGGCTGACAGGCGGACTCAAATGATGCTGCACTTTAGCAATCATTTAAACACACACACACACACACACACACACACACACACACACACACAGTTTGTCTCCATATTTTAATGGCATGTTCTGAAGGCTAAAAACATAAAAGCCCATGTCTAGAAACCCACAGCTCTGCTTTCAGAGCCCACCCAGCAGCTCTCTGTGGGGCGTTTCACATACTCAAGTGCACCTACCTGGGTAACACATGTTCCCTCCTTCTCTGTTAATTTTATCACACTTTCACATAGTGCCCTAATTAACACAATAAAATAATTGTGTAATTAACAATATACACTACATCTAGCCATCTACCTGAGAGTCACAATTTGGATCATGCAGAAGGGTTGTGATCCTTGTTTTATAGACACAAGAAAATCAGGGCTCAGCGAGGTTTGTTGCCAGGCCTTAGAAGGGCTTTTTACGCCTGTTGAAAGCCCCACCCTGCTTTCTTTTTAAAAAAATTTTTTGTTTTTATTTTTATTTATTTATTTGAGAGCAACAGACAGAGAGAGAAAGAGGCATATATATATATAGAGAGAGAGAGAGAGTGGGTGCGCCAGGGCCTCCAGCCGCCACAAATGAACTCCAGACACATGCACCCCCTTGTGCATCAGGATAATGTGGGACCTGGGGAATTGAGCCTCAAACCAGGGTCCTTAGGCTTCACAGGCAAGCAGTTAACTGCTAAGCCATCTCTCCAGCCCCACCCTGCTTTCTTATTTCGGGTTTTGGATTTTTCAAGGCAGGGTCTCACTCTGGCCCAGACTAATCTAGAACTTACTCTGCAGCCTCAGGTTGGCCTTGAGCTCATAACGATTATTTTGTTTTTGACACAGGTCTTCCTATATAGTCTAGGATAGCCTCAAGCTCTTCCTCTTTTTACTTCAGTCTCCCAGTGGCTGGAATCACAGGCTTGCAACATCATGCTCAGCTTCCAGAGCCTTTTCTACAGGCTGTGGTTCTCAATGCTGGCTGCACATTAGAATCAGCTGAAAAACTGTAAAATCCATCAGTGCCCAGGCCCTCCTGCCAGAGATTCAGACTTAAAGGTTCTGAAACAGTGTTTGTTTATTTATTTTATTTTTTCAAAGCAGCATCTTGCTATAGCCCAGGCTGACCTGGAATTCACTATATAGTCTCAGGGTGGCCCCAAACTCACGGATATCCTCCTACCTCTCCCTCCTAAGTGCTGGGATTAAAAGCATATGCCACCACACCTGGCTCAGACTGGCTTTGAACTTGCAACAATCCCTCTTGCCTCAGCTTTCCAAGTGCCAGGATTATAAGTATGAACCACCCCACCCACCCTTGTGTGTGTTTGTTTTTTTCACATGAGTGTGTATACGTGTGGAGGCCAAAGGTTGAAACCAGTATCTTCCTTGATCACTCTGTTTTATTTATTTAATTAATTTATTTATTTTAGTTTTTTGAGGTAGGGTCTCTCTCTAGCCCAGGCTGACCTGGAATTCACTATGTAGTGTCAGGGTGGCCTCGAACTCACTGTGATCCTCCTACCTCTGCCTCCCGAATGCTGGGATTAAAGGCATGTACCACCATGCCTGGCTCTTTTATTTTTGCTGAAGCAGGTTCTCTCATTTGAGCTGAGAGCTCAGCTACTCAGCTAGTCTAGTGAAACAGTTTGCCCTGGGGAGTCCCTGTCTCCACCTCTTAGAGTGCTAGGATTCTAGGCAGCCACCACATCTGCCCAGCATTTGTGTGGGTGCTATGGACCTGAACTCTGGTCCTTGCCCAGCAAGTGCTTTATCCACTAAAGCCATCTCTCTAGCCTATGGTGTGCTTTTTAAAAGATATTTTATTTTATTTATTTGAGAGAGAGAGAGAGAGAAGAGGGGAGAAGAGGCAGATAGAGAGAATGGGTGCACCAGGGTCTCTAGCCACTGCAAATCAACTCCAGATACATGTGCCACCTTGTGCATCTGACTTATGTGAGTACTGGGGAATAGAACCTTAGGCTTTGCAGGTAAGCACCTTAACTGCTAAGCCATCTCTTCAGCCCTATAGTATGTTTACTTTTGGGGGGAATGTTGAGGTAGGGTCTCACTCTAGCACAGGCTAACCTGGAGTTTACTCTGTATTCTCAGGTTTTTTTTTAAGATACCAACAGTAACTCAGGCAGTTGTGGCAAGGCATGGAGGCCAGACTCCCGTCACCTCCCAAGGAGTATGGATGGAAACCCATCTCACTGACTTCCTCAGGAGGAAGGGATTCTCTGTGTCTTTTGCCCCAACCCCAATTTCTGCTCTGGGTGCTTGCTCAGCTCAGCTTAGGCTGGTGGATGAAGAGACTGCTGACCAGGTACCCCACAGCTGGTCACTCCCTAATGGTAAGGCTCTTGTCCACCAAGAGTGGGGGAGGAGTATCAGCTCCAACTAGCCCCATGGCCAAGAGAAGCCCTGGAGTTGAAGACAGCTGCCACAGTGACCTAGGAGAAAGGCAAGACAGGAGACTAAAAGGAGGGAAAGGAGGGGCCCAGAGCTGGCATCTTTGGAGGTCACTCTGACCACCTAACTGCTAAAGCCCATTTGCAATGTGCCGCTTGCTTGGCCCTCTGCAAGAGAAGCAACAGCCCAGACTGGCCAAGTTCTACCTGATTTGAAACCTGGTTTCTGCTCATTAGTTATGTGAATCTGGAAAAGTGTTTGACATCACTGTGTCTTTGTTTCCTTAGCTTGAAAATGGTGACAATGAACAGAATACCTGGCTCTAGTCTCTCTCTATGTGTCTGAGGGAGTTTCAGAAAGAGTGAACTGAAGAGGAAAGACTGGCCTGGATTGTGGGTGGTACCATCCCTGTGGGCTGGAGGCTTGGATGGAATGATGAGGGGAAATGAGGAAGCAAGCTTTGTGTTGGCATTCCCCTTTATCTGACAGCCACTTCACTCTGTTGTGGGCTCCCACCGTGGTGGGCTGGACCTTCTGAAACTACAGCGAAAGAACTCTTTCCTCCTATAAGCTATTTGTTAATATTTTGGTTACAATAACAAGAAGCCAGTCTACTCACTTGCCTGTTTTTGTGTCTGCCTTCCTCACTGAACTGTGACCCCCTGGAAGGTAGGAAAGCATCAACCATGTCTTACTCCTCTTGGAGGAAAGGGAACAGAGAGGAGACCAGATTTGCCTCCCTTGGCTACAGCATTTGAGTAAGAATGCTTTGGCTTGTGGTTCTGGACTTCAAAGGGTAATATTCTCCCTCTTTAGCTAAGGCAGAAAGGCTAAGTATGAGCTAAGAGACCGATATTAGCTTCTGGCCAAATGCTGCCCTAGTCCTTCCCCTGGATCTGCCTCTGTGATGCTGGCTCTCTGGGCATCAGAGCAGGCAGCTCTGAGGGTGGTGAAGATCTCTTTTTGTGAGATCAGGTTAGAATGCCTCCAAAGGAACCTTTGGTGAGAAACCAAGAAAAACTAACAGCAAGCAAACACTGAGAAACACAGACGTCAACAGACAGATGAAGACGTCTAATTTTAATTGGTCACTCCTATTAGGATAGCTTATAGTGACATTCACCTGTAGTTTAAGCTACTCATGAGGCAAAAGGATAGATTGAGTCCTGGATTAATATTTTGGGACCAGATTGTCATTTTGTGACCTCATGTCAGAAAAGAAAGGAAGAAGAGGAGGAGGAGAAGAAAAGAGAGATTGAGCTCAATGGTCGAGCATTTGCCTAGCATGCACAGGTCCCTAGGTTCAATCCACAGTACCAACAAAAAATCATTTGGAGCCAGATATAATGGTACATACTTGGGAGGCTGAGGCAGGAGGATTGCTGTGCAAATTCAAGGCCAACCTGGGCTACATAGTAAATTTTAGGCCAGCCAGAGGTGTATAGCATAGCCTTATCTCAAAATAATAAGAAGAAAAGAAAAAATAAGAATAACAACAACAACTGTCTATGCTCATGCTCTAAAAGACTATTAAGGAATTACTTTCTCTCCCACTCCATTAAAGTTGAGCAAACAGAGTCCCAAAGAGGCTGTGACATTTCCATGGCTACATAGCTAAACATAGTTAAGCCACAATTCAGACTCAGCCAACATAGCTTTTACCTTCCATGGTATCCTTCTTAACATAAACATAAAATATTCAGTTGTCCAATATATTTGATTACAGTAATACTAGTTAAGATTTGGTGTATATTTAACAAGGTGCCCAACCCTGTCAAGCACGTTTCACACATTTATTCAGAGAGGAGGCACTACTATCACTTGTTAACGTGCCTAGTTTACAGCTGGGGATACTGAAGCTTACAGAAGAACATTGTGCCTAGTCCCAAAGCTAATAGCTGAAAATGGCAGGAAAAAAAAAAAAAAAAAAAAAAAAAAAACAAGATCTGGAGAGATGGCTTATAAGGCGCTTGCCTGCAAAGCCGAAGGATCCAGGTTTGATTCCCCAGTACTCATGTAAAGCCAGATGTACAAGTTGGCACAAGTATCTGGAGTTCATTTGCAGTGGCTAGAGGCCTTGGTGATCCTATTCTCTCTCTCTCTCTCTCTCTCTCTCTAACTGCCTCTTTCTTTCTCTCTCTCTCTCTCCCTCTCTTTTTTTTTTTTTGGCAAGGGGGGTTGTTGGTGGTGTTTCCAAGGTAGGATCTCTCTCCAAGCCAGGCTGATCTGGAATTCTCTATGTATTCTCAGGATGGCCTTGAACTCACCGTGCTCCGCTTACCTCTGCCTCCCAAGTGTTGGGATTAAAGGCATGTGCCACCACACTGGCTCTATTTGCCTCTCTCTGTCTCTCAAATAAATAAAATAGATATTTAATTTTTAAGAATATTTGTTTATTTACAAGCAGAGAGAGAGAGAAAAGAGAGTCAGACAGAGGGAATGGGCAAATCTGGGCCTCCAACCACTACAAATAAACTCCAGACACATGCGCCAGTTTGTGCATCTGGCTTATGTGGGTCCTGGGTAATCAAACATGGGTTCTCTGGCTTTGCAGGCACATGCCTTAACTGCTAAGCCATCTCTCCAGCCCCAAATAAATATCAAAAAAACCCAACAACAACAAACAAGCTATAAACCTGGGGACAGATAAATGAAAAGAGTACAATCTTCGTGCCCCCAACATCAGCACTCTTACAAACTTGCGGAGTGTCCACAAAGGAGAGTGGCGCTCTTTCCAGGAGCTGACAAGGTGACACACACCTTGATCTAGGACCAACAAGCTTTTATCACCAGAATTTTCAAAGGCGGCTCCAGGCTGCTCTGCCAGACTCAGGATTGCGAGAGACTCAAGAAGAGACCCTACAAGTCTGGGCCAGGGCCCCCTTTTCCCAGGCCTCTCCAGAGTCCTTTCTCACCAGCTCTTCTCCTCACAATTGTCTGGCACTTGGAATGTGTGTGGGTCCCCCAATAAGCAAATAATATGAGCCTCCAGGACCCTCCCCTGAGCAGGAATGTTTCAGATCTCTCCAGCTGGGGGTTTTGGTTCCTAAGTCTTTGGCTTCAGCATCCTTCCTAAGAGTCCTTGTGAGAGCCATCCTGGGACCTAAGGGATGAGGGAGACAGGAAGAAGGAGCCAATATGCAGCCTCCTGTCTCCATCTCACCTCCAAAGCCTAGCAGGCCACCCCCACTGCCAACCCGGGACAGTCTCACCTTCAGGCAAAGGCAGATGATGGCAGAGCTGGGAAGCAGAACTTAAAGGAACCCTGGGGGTACAGCAAATCTCCATCATTAGTAATTAGGGGATGCGAGTCCAAAAGATAAGAGAGCAGTTACCAGAGGAGGGCCAAGATGCTCAGAGATTCTGAGACAGAGATGGAGATTTTACCAGGAGGGGCTGCAGAGAGAGGCAGGGAAGGAGGGTGGGAGAGAGGCAGAGAAGGGGGGTGGTGGAGGGAGGAGAGAGACAGAAAGAGCCAGTTGCTTTATTCATGGCTGGTGATATTATAGACTGAGTGAAAATCACATTATCGTAATGGGAAAGTTGAGTTGCTGAGATGATGCCCCGAAGCCTCAGCGCTGATTGGGGTGTGATTGCTATCTGTATTTATATGTAGAAAGCAAAGTTCACTGCCAGTTCAAGATGGTGGCTGCTGCTTTATGCAACATAATTCTTCAGTAGGGAGACGCCCCGAGCAAGCCGAGCAAGCAAGCCAGGAGTGAGAGAGTGAGCCCGACGGGAGCCAATGCCTGAGTGGGCGCTGGAGAGAGCACTGGAGCCTGGGGTGGCGCTGAACAGAACTCAGCTGCCAAGGACAGAGCCGGGAGCCGGAGGGGAGCAGGGCAGGTGGCTGAGCAGGGTGTGCCAGGGGTAGGGGGGCACTAAGGGTTGGAAGGGAACGGTGTCCCCACCTCCCGGTTAGCCCTCTCTCAGGCCCCTCAGAACTGGGCCCTCCCTGAAGGGAAGTGAGAGGAACTAGAATCCCAAAGGTGAGGCTGGGCTGGACCCTGGGAAGTCCCATGGTGGTTCACGGCTATAATCCCAGGACTTGGAGGCCTAGGCAGGAGTTCAAGGCCAGCTCAGGCTACATAGTAAGATCGTGTCTCAAAAACAAAGTATGATACACTTGACACCCCCCTCCACTGGCACGTCAGAAAGCTTAGTTAGTTAGTTTGCTTATTTCTATTTTTTTTTATTTTTCTCAATTTTTTATTAACATTTTCATGATTATAAAAAATATCCCATGGTAATATCCTCCCTTCCCCACCCCCACTTTCCCCGCTGAAATTCCATTCTCCACCATATCCCCTCCCCATTGCTTATTTCTTTAGACAAGGTCTCACTCTGTAGTCCAGACTGGTCTTAAACTCCCAGCAATCCCCCTGCCTTAGGCTTCAAGTGCCAGGATAACAGGCACATACCACAACACTCACCTTGAAGCATTCTTTCTTTCTTTATTTTTTTGAGGTCTCCCTCTAGCCCAGACTGACCTGGAATGTAATCTCAGGGTGGCCTCGAACTCCTGCCTCCTACCTCTGCCTCCCAAGTGCTGGGATGACACCTGACCAAGGCTTTTTTTTTTTTTTTTTTTTTTTGAGATAGGGTCTTATGTAGCCCAAGCTGGTCTCAGATTCACTATGTAGCCAAGGATAACCTTGACTTCCTGATCCTTCTGTCTTTACCTCCCAAATGCTGGGGTTACAGGCATGTGCCAATATGCCCTGTTTATGAGGTGCTGGGGATTGAACCCAGGGCTCCACTGTGCTAGGCAAGCATTCTACCAACTGAGCTACACCCCCATCCTGAAGCTTTTCCTCCCCAGACCTTTCTTAGGAAAAGCCCGGTTATGACTCATCCTAGAAGAGTTAGATAAAACACAAGACTATTTGAAGTTCTTTTTTTTTTTCTTATTTGAAGTTCTTATTGTAATAAATAGCAATTAAGTTATTAGTATAACTATGTCTCAGATGCTATTTGGGATACACTTCTATCATTTGTGTGTGTGTGTGTGTGTGTGTGTGTGTGTGTGTGTGTGTGTGTGTGAGTATGGGTTCCTCCGTGCTACAGCGTAAGTGTGGAGGTCAGAGGACAACTTTAGGTGTAGGCCCTTGCTTTCCATCTTGTTTAAGGCAGGGTCTCTTAGTGGTCAGTGCTGTTTGCCAGGCTAGCTAGCCGTCTTGTAAGCTTCTGAGAGGTTCTCCTGTCTCTGCCCCCTTCTTGGGATGACAGGCATCCACTACAATGTCCAGCTTCACATAGGTTCTGGGGGATCTACACTTACTTGTATGGTAAGTGCTTTATCCACTAAGCCATCTCCCTAGCCCCTACTTTATACCTTTATTAAAACCTATTTGTGGCCAGGTGTGGTGGCACATGCCTTTCATCCCAGCACTCAGGAGGCAGAGGTAAGAGGGTCATCATGAGTCCGTGAGTTTGAGGCCACCTGAAGGAATTCCAGGTCAGTCTAAGCTAGAGTGAGACCCTACCTTGAAAAACAAAAACAAACAAACAAAAAAGGTATTTATGGGTCTAGGGATATGGTTCAGCAATTAAAGGTACTTGCTTGCAAAGATTGCTAGCCCAGGTTCAGTTTCCCAGCACCCACGTAAAGCCAGAAGCAAAAAGTGATACATAAAGTGGTTCTTGCATCTGGTACTCATTTGTGGCAGCAAGACACCCTGATACACACACACACACACACACACACACACACACACACACACACACACAAATAAAATTTTATAAATACTATTTGTTGGGCTAGCATGATGTTATATGTCTATAATCCCAGTACTTAGGAGGCAGAGGCATGAGGATCAGGAGTTCAACATTATCCTCTACTACATAGTGAGTTCAAGGTCAACCTGAGCTATATGAGTGTGGAAAGAAAGAAAGAAAGAAGGAAAGGAGGGAGGGAGGGAAGAAGGGAGGGCCTGGGGAGATGGCTCAGTAAATAAAGTGCTTTCCCTATAAACATGGGGATCTGAGTTTAGATTCTCAAGGCTCATGTAAAAACCAGGCATGGTAGCACGTGCCTGTAATTCCTGTGCTGGGGAAGGGAAGAGAGGAGAATCACTAGAGCTGGCTACTAGCTAGTCTAGCTGAATCACAGGAACTCCAATTTCAAAGAGAGACCCTGTCTCAGAAATATGGTGGAGAAGCTGGGTTGAGGAAGGAGGATCCCTGTTAGTTTGAGGTCAGCCTGAGCCTACAGAGTGAGTTCCAAGTTAGCCTGCATAGAGTGAGACCCTGCCTCAAAAAAAAAAAAAAAAAAGTGAGCCAGGCGTGGTGGCACACGCCTTTAATCCCAGCACTTGGGAGGCAGAGATAGGAGTATCACCATGAGTTCGAGGCCACCCTGAGACTACATAGTGAATTCCAGGTCAGCCTGGGCTAGAGCAAGACCCTACCTCGAAAAAAATAAAATAAAATAAAGGGAAAAGAGAAAGAAAGAAAGACATAGAGAAAAAGTGGACAGATGATTGAGGAAGATACCTTATGTTAACCTCTGGTCCCCACATGCAGCCACAATGTACACATGCACCTACACACATGAACACACATACACACACCACACACATGTAAAAAATAAAATAGGGGCTAGAGATGGCTTAGCAGTTAAGGGGCTTGACTATGAAGCCTAAGGACTCAGGTTTGATTACACAGTACCCAAGTAAGCCAAATATACAAGGGGACACATGCATCTGGAAGTTCGTTTGCAGTGGCTAGAGACCCTAGCATGCCCATTCTTTCTATATGTATCATCCTTTCTCTAAAAAAACAAATAAATAAAATATTTTAAAATAAATAACATGTTTGAAAATAAATAAATAAAATAAAATCTGCTTGTTTATCTGAAACTCAAGATTAAATGGGTGATCTGTATTTTTATTTGCTAACTCTGTCTCATTGTCCGTTAATGTCAGGTTCTGTATTGACTTATTGCAGAAGGCAATAGCCCCTGCATGGATAGATCCAAATGCACTCCATAGCCATGTGACTTTGAGCCAGTCTTGAACCTCATAGACCTTACAAAACCTACACCCCCACTTGATGACTATAAACAATTGATGAGGTATAGCATGTAGGAGGGTCTGGGTTTTAGCTAAGTTACCCTTACTACCTTCCAGCTGCTCTCCTGGGCTGTTGGGGAGCCACATAAAAGGGTTGTATCAAGATTTCTGGCAGCTGCTGCCTGAATGGGGCATCTCAGGGACAGATGTGGTCTTAGAATGGGTCCCTTCTTGGTGATGGTCTGACCCTACACTGTTGGCTTACAGTTTTGGAAAGCTAATTACAAGGGAGAAACAGGTACTAAGAGCAAGCCCCCTGTGGTGGCTTGAATGTGCATGTCTGTCCCCCATAGCATCAGGTGTTTTTAAAAATATATTTATTTATTTATTTGATACAGAGAGAGAGAGAGAGAGAATGGACATGTTAGGACCTCTAACTGCTGCAAAGGAACTCCAGATGCATGGGCCACCTTGTGCATCTGGCTTTACGTGGGTACTAGGGAATTGAACCTGGGGGCTTAGGCTTCGAAGGCAAGCACTTTAACCCCTAAGCCATCTCTCCAACCCCTCAAGAGCTTTTTATTTAGGTTAAGATTCCTGCTTAAGTCTGCAGCAGCCTGTTGGAAGAGGTGTCACTGGGGGTGGAGCCTGGAGTCCAGGCCTAACGTGTGGAGAGAGCTGTCTGAGCCCCGGCTGGGTTTTGTCTGCTCGTGTTGGTGTGGGCTGGCTGCAGTTGGTTCTCTCTGTTTGGATCTATGGAAGTCGGCAGCTTCTTCCACCACCAATGGACTTGTAAGCCGAAATAAACCTCCATGCACTATGTCTGCTTAGATGTTCGCCCCAGCAACGTGGAGTTTACCGCAACGACCCCGAAACCCAGTCCCACGTATCGCCAGCTGCCTCCTTTAAGTTTGTAGAACAAAATAGAATGTATTCTTCTCTGGGTTCCCAGCCATCCTTTTCTTCCAAGAAGATGAGATGTGGGGCAGGGTGGGAATGCGATGTCAGACAGGAAGGGAGCCCTATCTACCTGTAAGGCCACCCTGATGGGCTGTTTGACAACCAATCTGCCCAGCAGCCATTCCACTTGTGGGGTTAGGGTGAGGCTAAGTCCCTCTCTATTCTCAAAAAGATGGAAGAGATGGAGAAGAAGGAAAAAGAGGACAAAAAGTTGCAGCAGCATCAAGACTCAGTGTCAGGCAGACTATATAAGTGTGAAGCAGCCAGTGAAAGGTAACAGGGGATGGTAGGGTCTGTGGCTGCATCTCAAAAGCATACATGTCTCCCAAAGGCAACTGATTTCATATTTGTTTTACGCACTGCACTCATTAAGTCAGATACATAAGTGAGTCCAATTTGGTCTACAGGAAATTCTCTAGATTCTTGTTCTTTCTGTTAACCATCTATCCCTTAGCCAAGCATTGACACGGAGTAAAGATAGCTCATGTGCATAGATACGTTGACCCATGAAGATGCATAGAGAGTCTGTAAGAAAATACAAGCCTTCTCAAGGAGATGCCCATTCCTGTCAGCATCTACCTCTTTGCAACCCCTACTGAGTTCAAGGCACCAAGTATGCTGCTCACACCATTCCACCACTGCCCCCCCCCATGGTGTAGAGCAAGGTCATGAGTGAAACTGGCAGGGGTGGAGTGGTGGTGCAACTTTGTTCTTGCTATGACCAAATACCTGGCAAGAGGCACTCGAGAAAGGAAGGTTTGTTTTGGCTTACAGTTCTAGGGGATACACTCCATCATGGAGGGGAAGACATGACTCAGGAGTGGAGGGCTGTCTTGTCACATTGCATCAGCAGTAAGGAAAGGAGAGAGTGAACAGTGAGAAGGCTATAAAACCTCAAGGCCCACCCACAGTGCTCACTTCCACCAGTAAGGTACCACCTCCTAAAGGTTCCATCACCTTCCCAAACAGTGCCACCATCTGGGGACCAAGTATTCAAGTACATGAGTCTAGGGAGGGATAAACTGCAACAGGGCACTCTTCATAGTTGACCCCTGGGCAGAGCTGTCATGCATCTGGGGGTCTTAGGACATGCTCCTCTTGCTTTGAGACTCCTGGATATGAAAAGTGACTCTCATCCGGGCATGGTGATGCACGCCTTTAATCCCAGCACTCAAGAGGCAGAGATAGGAGGATCACCGTGAGTTCGAGACCACCCTGAGATTCCATAGTGAATTCCAGGACAGCCAGGGCTAAAGGGAGACCCTACCTTGAAAAACAAACAAAAAAAAGTGACTCATTTCTATTCTTTATTTTATGTATTTATTTTTTGGTAGGGGGCATCACGGTAGGGTCTCACTCTAGCCCAGGCTGACCTGGAACTCACTCTGTAGTTCCAGGCTGGCCTTGAACTCACAGCAATTCTACTTCTGTCTTCTGAGCACTGGATTAAAGGCGTGCACCACCACGCCCAGCCTCATTTCTGCTCATTGAGACTCACCTTTCTTTCCTTTCACTGTAGCCTTCTTGGAGCAGGCTTTAGCATCTGTATTCAGTCATGGGCAATAGGAATTTCACAAATCTTTTGGCCATATAAATGATCAATGCTGGTTCATTCCATTGTTTTCCTGTTTCCAGGCCAACATGATCCTTTTCCTAAGAGGCAAGGGCCACGTACTAACGAGGAGGGTTCACATACTCCCTGGGCCTTGATATCAGGAAGTTGAACTCCCGTCCCAGTGGCTCAAGTTCATGATTGTTAAGTGTTAAGAGCTTAATCAGAAAGTCTGAAGAGTCTTTCCCAAGGATCATCCAGAGTTACCAAACCTTCCTGGGTTCCTGGAGGCCATTAAGAAGATGCTCAACTGACCCCAAGAGGGGTGTAGAGTGGGGCTTTCTCATGTTCCTTCTAGTCCATTCTATTTTTGGCTATCAGGGCTGGAACCTAGGCATCATCTTCCTGGGCTGAGTCATTTCAGCAAAACAGATATGGGGCAGTCTATTTCAATAAGTAATAAAAATTATCATCATTATCATTATAATAAATTGCCATGCAGTACTGTTTCAGTTATTTTTCAGAACTGATTTTTGGGTGATTTCCTGGCATATTCTGCGCTCCTACCCCTTCCTGTTCATGATTACAAAAAATTACTGATTATAACCAACATCTAGTCAAGGCCAAAATGTCCAAGCCCGATGAATGAAGACCCACTCTCACCGAGATAGGCAGGAGAGAGCCACTGAAGGTTTCCTTATCTTCCTTACAAGTACAAAGGAGAGGAAGGCGTCGTGGCTTGGAGACATGAGTCTTTTACAATGAAAGACGTTTCCAGGATAGGAAGTTTGGCTAGGTACTCATTTACTCAGATTCCTGTGGTATTCTCATTTATGTCCTATTTGTGCTTGAGCGA
The DNA here is from genome assembly GCF_020740685.1 of Jaculus jaculus. Lineage (NCBI taxonomy): Eukaryota > Metazoa > Chordata > Mammalia > Rodentia > Dipodidae > Jaculus > Jaculus jaculus. The sequence continues at coordinate 33,827,976 of NC_059102.1, forward strand.
GTCTGAGTTGTATGCTGAGGCATTGTGCATATGGCCCTGATCTCTAGAATGACGCAGCAAGCAGAAGTTTGGCAGGGAACATTCCACTCGTGGAAGCGGGAAGAGAGACGATGCACCTGCCCCAGACCCATCACCTCACCCCATCAGAGAAAAAATAGCCAAGTACCCTGGGGACAGAAGAAGGGGCTAATCGATCAAAAGCTGGAGGCAAGATAAAATGACCCCTGCCTAGGCTAGTTGTCAAAGAAATGTCTCTGGGGGAAATGTCATTTCACTTCCTTTTGCAGGGTCCTGTAGGTGGCTGGGTTGTAATCTACATGTCTCCTGTTGCCCCTTCCCCCACCCTGACTCTCTCTCTCTCTCTCTCTCTCTCCTCTCTCTCTCTCTCTCTCTCTCTCTCTCTCTCTCTCTCTCTCTCTCACACACACACACACACACACACACACATCTTAATTGTGTCCAGGGCTTTTTACAGCATTAATTAATCATATTTAGGGCTGTTTCCAGCTGTTGCTGAGGGAAAGAAGGTCCCACACGCCTGTGACTTCGGGTAAATCCAATCAGATGGAGGAATTCTTTGATTCTGCAGAAGTCGAGCATGGGAAAGACACCTCTAATCCCAGAGCCTTCCAGACCCCTGCCTGCCACCTCCCCCATCACTGCCCTTGGAAACTGATCTGAGCTGCAGAGGAGAGGGGAGGGCTGCAGGAGAGGCCCAGGGCTGTGGGGAGCTGAGCTGGCGGCCTGAGGGTTGGCTAGAAGCTGAGGCTAGGGCCTAGTGCTGACTTGGAGCTTCTGCCCTTGTACTTGGGCCATTAGAGGGCTCAGGAGAGCCTAGTGATTCCTGAATAGCCACTGGGCCCAAGAGTTATTACAGGAGGCTGAGCCTGGACTCATCAGACCAGCGGGTGGTGGCGCTGACCTAATTACAGCTCTGCGTAGCCCTGTGGTCTGAGGAAGGGCCTGGCTTGAGCCTTCCTGCTTTGCTGTGATAGCTGCCGAAGCCCTCCTTGGGCTTTACCACGTCTCCATTCCTGGGTCTGTGTTTCCCTGACTCTCCTTGTGACTCCCAAGCTTGGTTTCAATCTGCTCCCTTCACTCATCTCTGAGGTCTTGGGTACCACCTCTTTTTTGTCATTTATTTATTTATTTGAGAGGGGGGTCAGATAGAAACAGAATGGGCACACCATGGCCTCCAGCTACTGCAAATGAACTTCAGACACATGTGCCACCTTGTACATCTGGCTTACATGGGTTGTGGGGGATTGAACCTGGGTCCTTTGGCATTGCAGACAAGTGCCTTAACCGCTAAGCTGTCTCTCTAGCCCCAGGCACCACCTCTTATCTTCACTGTGACCCACCTTAAGGATAAAGGAATGCTTAAAGGGAGGGGTCCAACCTGGCTGGTACAAATGGCTCTTGCTTCTTTGGTTAATGTTAGTGGCTCATCTGGTGCGCCTGTGGTGCAAACATAGAGAGGGAACTGCTGTTGACGGTGGGGGCAGGCAGGGGCTGTCTCAGCCTTGTAGACCCAAATGTCAAAGGTCCCCCAGTGAAAGGTGAGAGGGCAAAGGGTTCTAAGATCAAGCAGAGACCAAGCACTGCTCTATCATCCCCCTGTGGTGACCTCACTCCAGCACACCCCCTGGTTGAGGCCTTCTGGGTCCTGGCCTAACTGGGCCTAAATAATTGAGGAGCCCATTATAGCCTGGCTGTTTCCTCACTGTCAAGTGTAAACGCTGCACTGGTCGGGTGGGGAAATGGGGCTAATTTGAATTGATAATAGGAAACGCAGGGAAAAGTCATCTATAGTGAGTGAGGAGCGAGCGATCCCCGAGCAGATGCTAAATCTTGTATAATGAAAGAATCTGCCGATGTCAATTATGTACGAGTGTCTTTGCAGTGGTTGGAGGCGGTGGGCGGGTGAGGGAACGGAGGGCTGGGTGCATCCCATAAACCCAAACACCCATCAAAGGCTCATACATATGGAGCGGCAGAGATTACGGCATAAATTTGAATGTTATGAATGTGCATGAGGGACAGGCAGGAAGCCCACCTCATAGGATAGGAAAGGGGCTGTTTTGCAGAGCATGTGTACAAGGAAGCTTTTGTCCTCTCGATTCCTCAGCTGTGCCCCCCTGTACCTAGCTGTGTCCCAGGATGAGAAGAAAAAGGATGTGGGGCCTACGGGTAGGGAAAGGTCAGCTATGCCTCTGGGGCTTGGAGGTAGGTCCTTGAGACCCACTGAAAGTGTGAACCCTCTCCGATGTGAACATAGCTTTCCCTCTTGTCTGATATCCACAGAATGAGCAGACACCAGCCCCTTGTTCTCTCCTCTCTTTTTTCTGCAGTACTAGAGATCAAACCCAGCACCTCATGCACACTAGTCCCATGCTCTGTCTCTGAGCTGTATTCTTAGCCACCAGCATGGGTAGAGGGATCCTGGAAGACAGCTTGGAGGAAGAGGTCACAAATTTTCTATAGAGGAGGGCCAACAGATCAGAATGACAACGCAAAGGGTGCACCTCTCTGTTCCCGGGTACAGATCCACACCCTGCGTGGGAGTGCGTTTGTCAGCGTGCACACACTTGTACACCCTGTAACAGGGCCCAGACCCTTCCATCGGTTCCCAACCTGCAGTAGCTCCCTCAGCAGACTCTGTGATTTGTGGTGCAGGCCACCCAGGGACTTTAATCTTCACCGTGACAAATGCAATAAAAGGAACAATTTGGAGATCAGAGCTAAGGAAGACACATTTACAAACCCTTCCCCAAAGGTTGGATGGGGCTGTCACCATGTGATTTGTGCTGGAGATGAAGCAGGGAGGGGGAGAGGGGGAGACAGAGAGCTAGAGGAGGCAGCTAGGCTCGAAGAGAAAGCATCCTGCCACTCTCCTCGTCCTCTGCTGGGTGTCAGGAAGGCCGGCTAAGTGAGCAGGGGGAGGGCCAGAGCCATAGGCGACCACTGCCTCCTCCCTTATCGGGGCCAGGGAGCACAACTCAATTACCAGGAACACAGGCCAGAACCGCAGAGCTTCAGAGATTCATCTCAGCAATTCGGGGACTCAGAGAAGAGGGAGAGGCAAAAGTGGGAAAGACATTTCATAGAAAGTGAAACCACACATGGCAAAGGGAGCCTCTGAGAAGCCCCTGTGCAGAGTCAGGAAGGAGAGAGGAGCTTTCCCAGCCAGGGGACCTCAATCAGACAGGCCTGGAGGGATCCAAGGGTAGAGCTATAGTCCAGGGAGAGCACTTCATCTGTGGGGCAGGCTGGCACGGAGATCGGCTGGGGGCTCCATGGAATGAGGCCAAACCTGGGTGTGGGAACTAGACTGGTAGACAACAGGAGGTGGTGGTGCCTAGAGTTTCTTCCTTCCCGCCTCCATTTCCCTGTCTGTAAAATGGGTGAGGTCTGGAAAGCGCCTGCCTGGTTTCTACCTTAGATTCTCTGAGCCCCATGTTTCTCAGAGCCAAGAACAGGTGACTGGGAGATGAAAAGCAATCTGCCTTCCCACTAGCTCTGTGCCCCAGGGTTTAGGTCCAAAGTTCTGTCAGCCACTCTCCCTCATAAGAGAGGACCTACTTAGCTCTCTTTTATTCTCTAAAACCTCATCACTGTTACTTTACTTCTGGCCTCAAAGCAAAGCCATTCTGTCCCTTGTCCTCTCTTCCCTCCACCTTTGCACAGGAGAGGTTCTCTGCCCCAAAGTCTACCTTTGAAGCTGCAAGGTCTCTTCCGGTTTCCTAACTTTGAGCTGACAAAGACTCGTGTGTTTCCCTGACTTGTGCCCTCTTTTCCCCCAACTCTCCTCTTCCCATCTGCCTGTGATCTTCCCAAGACCAACTTCCAACCAGGCTGTGGGGCCACAGCACTACGCAGGTAGAGGAGACTGCTTCTTTCTGAGGTTTTAGATTTCATCTCAATCAAGGCCATACCTCAGATCTCCTCCCATGTTGCTACCGCCCAGTACTTGCTGACCCCTGGACAGGACTGTCTTCCTAAGCATGTCCAGGGCCAGACCTAGTTCCTGTATGCAAGGGGGTGGACCTGGCAAGGATTTCAATGGGGATGAGGGAAAGGAGACATCAGGAGTATGGAAATTCCCTTGGTAGTTTTGGAGACTAGATGCTACCAAATACTAACCATCAAAGTCATGGCTCACGGAACACAAAGAAGCTACTCCAACGAGACTGAACCTTTCCAAGTGGGTGACACAGGGTTGGATCATGGTTCTCAAGGGGATATGTAGAGAATGGAAGAGAAATGTAAGGAGATGGGAGAGGGGACAAAGGTAGTTTCTGTTGTTGTTGTTTTTTAATGAAGGAGAGGAGTCATTGCTTAGTAATGAACAGTGGGACTGAGGGAGCCAAGCCCCCAAACAAGCTACTTCCTCAAGGGTTTTCTTCATCTGCGAAATGGGCTGAAAGTGTGAAAACTTCAAACCATGTGAGTCCCTCCACATGGGTTCCATAGAGGACAGAGGAAGGGGAACAGACTAGCGGGATGGGGTAATTCCCACAGTCCTCTGCTGCCTCCCTCTGGAGAGGGCAGGAGGGGACTCTACCCTCCCCACCTGCTGCAGCTCTTAGTGATTTCTCTTCACTGTGCCCACTCCACCAAGCCCCTGGATTTATTCTCAGATGCTTGGACACTAAATTACTCAGTGTCCTCCAGAAATAAGGGAGATAAAAGAGAGACAGAGTGAGCGTGTGAGAGCAAGAGGGAGAGGGAGAGAGAGAAAGAGAAAGAGAGAGAATGAATTATGAAGATTCGTTTCCAAATCATGGAAGCTGAGAAGCCCCATAATTTGCCATCTGTGAACTGGGGGCCAGCAGAGCTGGTGGTATATTTCAGTTTGAACCCAAAGGCCCCAGAACCAGAAGGTTAAATAACTGCTGGTATAAGGCTTGGCAGATTCTGAAGGCCCAAGAGCCAGGAGTGTTAAATCGCAGGGCAGAAGGAGATGCAAGCAGGACCCAGGTGAAGCAAAGACAGCCAGTTCGCCCTTCCTCTCTTTCTCTTCTATTCCCACCATCAGTGGACTGGATGACACCCACCTACGTGGGTGAGGGAAGACCTTCCTTCTAGAAATCTACTGATCCAATGCTAATTTCCTCTGGAAACACTCTCACTGACTTGGAATTCACTATGTAGTCTCAAACTCGTGGTGATCCTCTTTAATCCCAGAAACCATCCTTTACCTGCTTTTTTGTTTGTTTGTTTTTTCAAGGTAGGGTTTCCGCTCTAGCTCAGGCTGAACTGAAATTCACTATGTAGTCTCAGGGTGGTCTCGATCTTTCTACCTCTGCCTCCCGAGTGCTGGGATTAAAGGCATGTGCCACCACGCCTGGCTCTGCATTGTTTTATTCTTCAGACATGTTGACACAAAGTTAATCATCTTCACACTTGACTTATATATACTATATTCCTATACACCTATACTCTGTCTTCCTCCTGGGAAATACACTAATTTAAAAGTGGACTGAAGCACATGCCTTTAATCCCAGCACTGGAGAAGCAGAGGTAGGAGGAGGATTGCCGTGAGTTTGAGGCCAGCCTGAGACTACATAATGAATTCCTGGTCAGCGTGGGCTACAGTGAGACCCTACCTCAAAAAAACAAAAACAGGGCTGGAGGGATGGCTTAGTGGTTAAGGTTAAGGTGTTTGCCTGCAAAACCAAAGGATCCTGGTTCGATTCCCCAGGACCCACATAAGCCAGATGCGCTACGGGGCACATGCTTCTAGAGTTTGTTTGCAGTGGCTAGAGGTCCTGGTGTGCCCATTCTCTCTCACTCTCTCTCGAATAAATAAAACTTTTTTAAAAATAATTTTTTTAAAAGAAAGAAAATCAAAACAAATACAAATAAATCAAGTAGACTAGTAGATGAGCAAAGGAGACTCCGGCATCCAGAATCTTCTCTGCTTCCTGCCTCTTCTCAGAAAGGGAAAGAATGTGGGCTTGGCTTCCTCATTTGCATCATTACCTTCAAGGATAGCCTGGAGAGGGCTAATGGGATACAAGAGTCTCAAGAATCAGCCTCTCCCCTGTGACTTCCCCCTTCCTATGGAGGTGGTTTATCCAGACTACAAAGTGCCTCTGCGAGGCCACGTCCAATCTCAAACCAAGCTGGGCGTCCACATCAACTGGTAGCTTGCTGTCCTCCAGCGCCTTCTGCCGCTCACCTCGCTGGAGACACCTGACCCGAGCTCCACTCACCTCCCACTAGGTTGAGTGCATCTGTGAGGGGCCTGAAACCCAAGGTAGTGCTGAGGAAGGGGGGCTAGAAAAGAGTGAGAAATGGCCAAGACGTTTCTTGAGCTCTAGAGGAGACACTTCCACACCGCGTCTTCAAATTCAATCCAGGACACCTGGTGGATGGCAAAGACAGTCAAGGAGCAAATAATTCAGTCTGCCTCCCCCAGATTCATGCTTATCCACCCTGCTATTAGGATCCACCTATGAAGCACGTTATTTATTTTTTATTTTTATTTTTTTAAGCAGGATCTCATTCTAGTTCGGGGTGACCTAGAACTTACTCTGTAGCCCAGGCTGGCCTTGGACTCATGGTGATCCTTCTACCTTAGCCTCCCAAGTGCTGAGATTACAAATGTAAGCCGCTACACCCAGCTTGAAGTACATTCTTTTTTTTCTCAATTTTTATTAACATTTTCCGTGATTATAAAAAATATCACATGGTAATGTCCCCCCCCCACTTCCCCTTTGAAATTCCACTCTCCATCATATCCTCTCATCTCAATCAGTCTCTCTTTTATTATTTTGGTGTCATTGTCTTTTCCTCCTCTTATGATGGTCTTGTGTAGGTAGTGTCAGGCACTGTGAGGTCATGGATATCCAGGCCATTTTATGACATTGTACGGAGTCCTACCCTTCCTTTGGCTTTTACATTTTTTTCGGTTGAAGTACATTCTTATACACACACACACACACACACACACACACACACACACACACACAGAGGCGGGGTGGGGGCAGTGGAGGCTGGGATTGTCAGCTGAGGAAACGTGAGCAGGCAGTGTCAACACCTTGCAGGGAGAAGCAGAATTGGAACCCATAGGGAGCACAAAGGTAAGACACTATTAGAAAGGGAGGGGACACAATTAAGTACAGTGTCAGCCAGAGGCTGAGGGAAGAGTTTGGAAAAGAAGACCAGGCCTTTGATCGACCAGCATTCTCTGAGTGAGAGATAGGTTGACTCAGGCCTCCAAAGTCAGGGCTCAAAAACATGATTGATTGTTCCCTTCTGCTGATCAGTCACGGGGCAGGCGGGACCTTGGCTGCTGATTCACATTTCCTTCTCTGCCACAAAAGTCTGGACTGGCTCAGTCTCCCAAATTCAGTCGTCTCCTGGTGAGCTTCACTGTGCCACCCTGAATTTCCCTATTCACTTCCAGAGGCTTGGGACCAGGAGCCTATGGTCTAGCTACGGCAGTTCGCTCCAAATATGAAAATGGACGAGTTCAGGGTAGGAAGAATCACAGGAGCGATTGTGGCATCCTGCCCATTTCTTGTTTCCGTGGGCCTGGCCTTATAACCTCTTGCCCTTTAGTTGGACTTAAGGTCGATGGAGGTGAGAGGATGGGCATTTTGACTGCAAGCGTCTTTCTTCTGTCTATCTATCCCCTGCCAGCCCTCAGTGCCCTTTGGAGGTTTATAGTCATATAAATCGCAGAGTCCCATACCAGGCTTGGAGCCTGTGACTATAAATAGACACGAGGTAAACAAGGTGGCAGATGCAGGGGCTTGGGACAAGACAGAAAATCTACCCCTCTTTTCCTGGTCAGAGGCCAAGGCACATCTGCGAAAAGGGATATCTTCCCTCCCTTCTTCCCCTGCCCGCTGGCTATGCCCAGGGCTTCTAGTCTTTTCCCTCTGGGGAGTATTATCCAAGGAAGCTTGCTGCTCCAAGTTTCCCTGGTGACCTGCTCTGTTCCATCTCGCAAAGTCAAGATGGGGGCAGGGGTGTCTCCATTACCCTCACTGTCCCCCTCCCCCCTCTGCCTCTCTCCACCTGCTTCACACCCTGTCCCCTGTCCCTCCAGCTCATATAAAAGGAGTGTCATCTCTGCTAACCACAACTCTCTGCCACTAGGGGCACCCTGAGCCCTCCTCCACCTAATAGGTGCCAACACACCTCCAACAGGAAACTAAGAACCTGGAGAGACAAAGCCCAGGACTGCACCTGCCACCCACTCCTTGCCCAAACACAGAACCTAAGAGTTTACAGGCTTCCTGTCATTTGGGTTGCTTGACAGCTGCCTGGCTACTTGGAGCTTCTTTCCATAATCCCCGAGTTCTGCCAAGCTGTATCCCTGGGCAGAAATAATTTAGGTGGCACTGCTCTGTGTCTCTGCCTTTCTTGCCGCCCCACGGCTAGGCTGCTTTTCTGTTCCGTATGTGTCCTGACCCCAGCAGAGGTCCCAGCCTCAAGTGTCCACTGAAAATGTTCAGGCCCCACTGACACCCCTCTTAGACGTGTAGCCCTAGAATTCTTTCTTTCATCTCAAACTGTGCCCTCCAAATACATTGGCTCACCACATAATCATAGAAATTAGAACTGGTAGAGGTTATAATTTTTCAAGTGAGGAATCTGAAAGCCCAGAGAGGTTAGGTTGCTGATTGTAGCCACACAGCCAACAGGGTTCTGTTTCTAAGGCTGGAAATGTTTCACTGTGAAGCTTGGCTTCTCCATCCAGACCTTTAACCTTCTGGCTCCTAATGATGTCTCTTCACTCCCAGAAGCAGGCTATCTGCCTTTCAAAGCCCAGTTATCCTTGGGGTGCTGTCTCCAGCCAGCCTCTCACACAGGAAGAGGAAATGGACCGTCTCTGAGCCTCAGCGGATGGTGGACCTTCTACAGCTCCGTTTCCAGCTCCTTCAAACCCCCATTTCCTATATCATCCAATGGCTTGTTGGGCAGATGATCTGAATGACTTTCCGGATGTCTCTCTTCACACGGACTTTAAAGGATTGGGAGGCACCCTTCCCACTGTAGATAGATGCTACTACCACCCAGTGTTGCAGTCAGGTTCACATTGCTGGTAAAAATAACCTGACCAAGAGCAGCTTGTGGGGAAAAAGAGGCTTATTTTGGCTTACAGGCTCGAGGGGAAACTCCATGATGGCTGGGAAAATGATGGCATGAGCAGATGGTGGACATCACCCCCTGGCCAACACAAGGTGGACAATAGCAACAGGAGAGTGTGCCAAACACTGGTAAGGGAACACACCCATAAGCCTGCCCCCAATAATACACTCCCTCCAGGAGGTGTTAATTCCCAAATCTCCATCCACTGGGAACCTAGCATTCAGAACACCTAAGTTTATGGGGCACACAGGAATCAAACCACTGTACCCACGCTGGCCTAGAAAGCACTAAGTAGCCAAGGATGACTTTGAATTTCTGATTCTCCTGTCTCTACCACCTGTCTAGAAGGCATGTATTACCAGGCCAGGTTTTATGCAGTGCTGGGCATCAAACCCAGGGCTTTGTGCATTTTTTTGGTAAGCTCTCTACCAACTGAGCTACATTCCCAAGCCTCGATTTCCTAATTTGGATGGCACAGCAGGACCAACACTGCTTCGTAAATGGTGTCCCCTGTGTCATGAGCAGGCAGTGCCCCAGTGAGCTCACACGTGCTCGGGCTCTCCTCACCCAGCCGGTTTGAGAGATAGTAGTTTTCTCCCCCTGCTATAACAAAATACCTGGACTAATAATCTATAAATAATAGAAACATATTCCACACACTTTTGAGAAGTCCAGGATGAAGCTACTAATAGATGGTGACCTCTGGTGATGATCTCTCTGTTCCATATATGGTGCCTGTCCTGTCCTCATGTAGCAGAAAGGGGGAAAGGGACAAATAAACACTGTCGTAAAAGTATTAATACCTTTCGTGACTTTGCTCATTTCCTAAAGGCATCTCTTAATACTATCACAATTGAGGGTTAAGCTTCAACAACATGGATTTTTTTTTTCTTTCTTTCTTTTTTTTTTTTTTTTTTTTTTTTTTGAGGTAGGGTCTCACTCTCTAGTCCAGGCTGACCTGGAATTCACTATGTAGTCTCTGGGTGGCCTCGAATTCACAGGGATCCATCTACCTCTGCCTCCCAAGTCAAGGGCTGGGATTAAAGGCGTGCACCACCATGCCCAACTTCAACAGGGATTTTGGAGCGAGACAAGTATTCAAACAATAGCAGCTTCCTAAACTAAAAAGCAAGACTAGAGTCTCAGGGTCCATATGTTAAATTAGTCACCAAGAAGAGAAAATAAACACACTGTAGATTGGGGGAGGGTTATGCGAGTGAGAATATGCCCTCTGTGGTTCTAGAAGGCAGAGGTGGGCCGGGCACAGGTATCTAAGAGAAGTGGGAGTGGCCTTGCCCCTTGACAGCAGGGAAGGGACTTCTTTCCACTGAGCTGTCAGGATGGATATAATCTATAGACGAGCAGAAAGATGCTGACAGGGGTCAGGTGGGAAGAGTTTTGAGAAGGAGTCCAGTTACTCCAGAATACTCCCATGCTACAGCTGGACTGGAGTTCCCAGGATGCCATCTGGAAGTGCCTGGGATGTGTGGGGGCAGCTGGGAGGATGGTCACATCTATCCTGCACCTGTCCTGTCCCGAAGCTGATGATGTAACTATGGAAGAATGTGGCAGAGAACCGGGAGGTTTGGAGCGTTGCTCTGAGGACAGACTGGTCCAGTTTTCCATGATGTGGCTGGGAGAAGGCAGCTGTTGTCTGTTCTGTGCTCAGAAGGACCCCCTTCCTCTTCGGTGTAACAGTATGAGCTGGGCTCCACTACTTCATTCCAGGCCTCCAGTTAAGGGCTGATGTCAAACTCTCTTCTCCCAAGAAACAAAAATAACTTGGGCTTCACCCACCGGCCAATAGACCCCCTAACTAGAAATCAGACAGGGAACAGAAAAGACTGCCATTGACCTAACTGGAGGCCTTCTTGTGAGAAAGGTTCCCAGTTGCTTCCTCTCTTTCTTTTCTCTTCTCTACTTTCTTTCTCTTCTTCAGAGGTAGAAACTGAACCCAAGACCTTCCAAATGCTGGGCTAGCATTCCACCACTGAGCTGACTCTTCCTCCATTCTTTCCCTTCCCTTCCCTTCCCTTCCCTTCCCTTCCCTTCCCTTCCCTTCCCTTCCCGCCCCGCCCTTCCCCTTCCTTCCTTCCTTCCTTCCTTCCTTCCTTCCTTCCTTCCTTCCTTCCTTCCTTCCTTCCTTCCTTCCTTCCTTCCTTCCTATGTAACCAGTGGTTGTTTGTTGCCGCACACTCCCACTATAATTTTCTGTAACTATAGGCTCAAAGTAACAGGACAAATTGATCATGGGCCAGAACAGCCAACCTGCAAGCCAAAATACAACTGTTTTTCTTTATAACTTGACTATTTCAGGTATTTTAATTCTTCTAGTGTCCCCACCTACCCATGTGTCTTTCATTTGGGCCTCCCCCCAAGAGCCCCTCACTTAGGCCCTCTTTCCACCTTTAGCCTATCCCCTCGGAGTCCCTTACCATGTGTTCGAACTGGCCTGAAGATTCAGTGAGGACTGGTATCCAAATGTTCTTAGACGCTCTGCTGCCCTGACACAGGGTGCGACTGGAGAGACTGAGCTCCTCATCTTCCTAACCTGGTCAAGCCCACCCCTGCCCACACTCCTCCTCTTCCTTCTCCCCCATTCTGCTGTTTCTCCCCCCCCCCCATCTCTCCTTCTAGTAAGATCCTGGGAAACAAATGTCAACACCCACTTTCCCCACCGTTTCCTTTCCTTCTCCCTCATGGGGAACCCCACAATGCCATTCTCCAGACTGCCCCTGAAGGCTGAAGCCATGCTCAGCCCTCTCCCTCCTGTGCCCTGACACAATACTCAGAGCAAAAAGTTCAATAAATCTTTCCTGAAAGAATCAGCCTTCAAACTTCTCCAGTCGATTTCCTTCTTTCCTCAGCTTCTGTCCTGCCAAGACCCCCACAAACACACTTGTATTCCCAAGGCAGCTTTTAAGAAGTAGTTGAGAGGCATTAACCTCTTTCTGTCTCAGATGATGAGGGGCAATGCATGGATGTCCAGGTCTGGGGCCCAGAACTCAGCACACGGACCGCCTGCTTTCCTTGAGCCTTGGGGCCCCCAGGCAGATCAGAACGTCTCTTCTCATTCATCCTTGCCGCCAAGGCCTCCTCGCCTGTATTTATATACACCAAAGCCTCTGCCCGAATAAAATATCCATGTAAAATCCAATTTCCTCAGAATCTCTTTTGGAGCCTGGGCCTGAGATGGAGTAGGTAACCCCGGCGGTTACCGCCTCAACCACTCGTGCTGGCTGCAAAGGTGAGGCCCATTTTTCAATTATCTATCTGCTGTGACAGCAGCAGTCCAGCCATCGAGCCAAGGCTGGGGGAGGGGAGGGGAGAGGGAGGGAGAGGGCAAGGGCATGGTGGAGGAGAGCGAGAAGAAGAAACCTAGGCGGATGCATTGGGAGAGACCCTTGGGCGGGGCGGGGGAGGGCACCCAGTAGGTGCTCAATAATTATTTGGAAAACAAATAATTGGAAGAGTGAACAGTGAGGGTAAGGGTGAGGCGAGGAGAGGGGGAGAGCAGAAGAGACAGAGTGGGTGGAGAGAAGAAGCCAGGGAGGGAGAGGAGGGGGGAGGGGAGGCGAGTGTGGATGGAGCCAACAAGAGGCTCCTGTGTCAATCCGTGGAAACGGGAGGCAGAGTGATGCGGTCACAGCTCCTGCCATCAATATCCTCTAATATAAATGTCAGTGATGCTATTTTCCGCGCAGTCATTTCGCACACTGCTGATTACATTAACGTATAATGGAGGGGCGCCGGCTCCACTGCTTTCTCCCCTAACCCTCCCCCCGGTGATGTGTCAATAGCCGCCTCCATGAACAAGTCAATTTTCTGCAGGCTTGGCAGCGGAATAAATCTGCCCGGCTATGGGGAGAGCTGGAGATATTTATATACCCGGTGCCTGCCTTCCGTGTGCGCGCGCGCGCGGCCCGGACCCCAGCTCCCGGGACCGTGGGGGTGGGACGAGTGGGGGTGGGTAGGTAGGGTGGGGGAGGGTGTCTGGGGCGCGCTGCCGAGCTGAATGATTTCCAGCCTCGACTCAATAAGAGGAGAATTTAGAGCGGTCCCTGAGCTGGGCTCCCAGAAACAGCCTTACACGTTTATTTTCCTTAGCTGAACAGGAAAGGCGAGAATTATATGTGGATTTATAGGACGGGCGCAGCTCAACCCAAATGCTCCCGCTCCGGGGGGCGGGGAGGGGGCGGGGAGGGAGGGAGGGCGGTGGCGGGCCTCGGGGACCCCCGCTCCGCGCGCTGCTAGGGCGCACCCCCCCCCCTCCGTCGCGGATCGCTTTAATTACATTTGTTCCTGTCCTTCGTGAGGGTGAGCCTTCGGCTCAGCCCGCGTGGGGGTAGGGGAGGCGCAGGCCGAGACCGCCGGGAGATGGGGGAGGGGAGGGAGGGGGAGGGGGCACCGGGGACGGGGACGGAGTGCGTTGGGGGGGGGCGACCGGGTATGGGAGGGCACTGTCAGCTAAGGCTCAGGAACGGATCAATAGTACGCGATCTAATGGGCTAACTGCCAAGTTGGCGCACCGAGGCGCTGCCCCGCGGGGGCGACAGGGGTGGGCGGATGACGGGAGGAATGGGGGGAGGGGGAGGCAGGAAGATTGGAGGAGGAGGAGGGAAGGGGAGGAAGGAAAGACAAGAAAAAGAAGAAGAAGAGGGAAGCGAGGGAGAGCCAAAGGGGAAGGACAGGGTAGGGCAGAGCGCGTGGAGCATCTCTTCGGTGTCCTTAGTCCCCCCCCACACACACCTCCCCGCAGCGCGCGGAAGGAGGAACCTGTCCCCCGAGCTGCACGACCCCCAAGCCGCCCGCTTCTCCCATGTCCACTGTGCTGCGGAGCCGCCAGGGGGCGGCGCGACCCTGTGCGCTCCGCGGGCGTCTCTGCGCCTCCGCGTCCTCGAAGCGAGTGACCGGTCACCTCCGACGACTGGTCACCTCGCGGCGCCCTCTGCCCACTCCCGGAGGCCATATCGCGTGGTAGGGGTGGGGGCGGGGGCCTCCCCTGCCCTGAACCGAAAGAACCTCCTGGCATTCCTAGTGTTAGGCAGGGAGGCCCTGGGACAGAGCCTGGGTCACTGGTTTAGCCAAGGATCCCAGAAAATACCGCAGGCTGCTACACACACTGCTTGGCGGGGGGTGGGGGGTCACTGTGGCATTTGGACCTTCACATCCTGGCGGAGGGGTATGGTCCGAGTCCTCGGGCGTCACTTCGTGAAGGGCCCTTCTTGTGCTGCGTGGAGAGCTAACAAGGCCAGCTGAGGTTTCGGTTCCTGGCAATTGCCTGACCCCTAATCTTCTGGCCACTGATGTATTTCCCGGCCCCACTCTCACCCCACCGCAGCCTGGAGTCTCTGTTTTTCTAAACCGAATAAGACAGGAAAATATTGCCTAACAGCAAGTTGTGCTACCCAGAAGAGGAGAGCCTAGTGGTAGGAGATCGCTGACTAGAACTCTCAATTCCTCTCAAAATTGCACGAGGGGGCTTTTTAATATGAACACTCGTCCACATAAGCACACCTTCGTTTTAAAGGTTTCTCTCTCTCTCTCTCTCTCTCTCTCTCTGTGTGTGTGTGTGTGTGTGTGTGTGTGTGTGCAGGGATTTCTGGAAACATGCACTTTGTCAAAGCTCCCAGGTAATTCTGACACATTCCCACAGGGACAGTGCCTAAAGAGAGGGAATACTATTGCCTTTTTTTTTCTTTCTCACGTTGGGTGTGGTAGCTCAGCCTGCCGTAGTTGCCCTTGTGACCCTGCCCATATGTCTCCAGGTGTAAATGTAGGGTGTCTGTCATTGGGTAAGCTTCTCTTTGTGCATTCTCTGCGTCTGGCTGTCACTGGATGTGCATCGTCCTGCGTGTCATTGGTGTTACCAGTGTTTCTCAAGAGCGCCTATAGTGTGCGTGTGTGTCATTGTACATGCCTGCCCTGATGTAAACGGATGTGGCCCCATGGTGTGTTTGTGTCACAGTGAGCACATCTCCGTGGACTCCACTGTGGGGTACAGCCATTGTCTCCATGTCATTGAGAGTATGTGCTGCCAAGAGCTTGTGACACAAATGGAACGAAGCTGATCTGCCCCAGAAGCAAAGGCGGCAATGACCTTCTTTTTCCAATTATATCCTGGTCAGAGGTGAGTGACCTCTCTGCACTGAGGCCGCTTCTTGTCATGCAAACCTCACAGAAGGGTGGAGATTAGAGGAATGTGACCGAGTCACATGTAAAAACAATCAGCTATCAATGGACCCAGATCAATGCTCTGGATTACAGATGAGCCCAGAGCAAGAAATCACTTAGGAGTTTTTCCAAAGGAGGAAAAAACACATACTCTACAACCACACACATGTCACATGCCATGAGGGATCCACGTGCATTGACTGCACTTAAGGGCAAGTGGGAATTGGGATGGGGGAGGCTGGGCACATAAATAGCTACCTCCTCTGAATTGGTGGGCAATGATCACCATTATTTGGTGGCTCTGTTGCTTTGCTAAAGACACAACCTTTATTCAGCGGTGACGAGAAGTGAAAAGCCGTGTTGAGTGCTTTCTATTTTAGGTCCTGAGAGTTAGGATTCTAAGTGGGTCACAGGAGGCAGTGTGGGGATTTGGAAGGAATTCTCATGTCAGGAACAAGAGCGGTAGAGGGCTTATGCTGAGGGGACAGCAGAAGTAAGTCTTTGGTCAGCTGGGGCTGGGGGCAGCTGTGCAGCCAAAAGGCACCTGGCACTGAGGACAACTTGAACTAAGGAGGCTGCAAGATGAGGGAGCCAAGCTTCCGAAAGGCAGGGCTGGTGGTCATAATCACAGCTGTGCTACAGGATGACAGGAGCCACTGAGACCTGAGCTGGGAGAATGGGCCTGGACAGGGTAGGGACACAAGGAGCCTTCGTGAGAATTGACTCGTTGTTGAAAAACTGAGTGTGGGTATTTGGGGCTCTAAGGAGCAGCTGTGGGACTAGCGGTCTCATAGGATCAAGGGAGACCAGTGAGAAGATGGGAGTGTCCTAGAAAGGTCTGATGACCCACCAGATTTGGCCCTGGTGTCACTGAGTTTAGTTCTGGCCAGCAGTCAGTATGGCTGAGTCTAGAACCCATGCCAGCCAAGACTAAGACAAGCTATCCTTCCTCTGTGCCAGGGGGTGTGGCAGGCAGTCCTCTGGACCTTGGTTGTTTTAATGTTCCTTTGGTATCATTGATGCAGGTACCACCTTGCCTTACCCTGTGGGAGAATGAATGAAATGATTGGCAAAAATGACCATAGGGAGTACACAACCTAATGTGCACTAAAAAAAAAAAAAATCTGAAAGAGCTTGAAGGTCTCCTTTCTGTGTATGTGTGTGTGTGTGTGTGTGTAGTAGTAGTAGTAGTAGAAAAGGTGTTGCATAAGAGCGTACTGCCTGAATTCTAATCCCAGCTATACTATTTGCCAGCTTGAGTTTAGCATCCTAAAGCCCTTCTTCCCTCCATGTGTAGAACAGGGATACCTACCTTTAGGATCAGTGTGCAAATTTCAAGTCAAGTCCTTAGGAAAAGTGCCTGGCCATGGTAACCACCAGTGTTGGCTCTTTTAGTCTCTCGTTTGGTTTTATACCACAGTGCCTTCGGAAAAGTCCTTTCCTCATGTCCTCAGAAATAAGGTGAACAAAGGATTTATTCAGAGCTGGGACAACACAGTTAAATAGAAACCCCTAGGGGCTGGCGTGTGGGTGGAGGAGAGCAGGAAAGCCTGGTGTGGGTAGAGAGAGAGCCTCCTTCTACTAAGGCAGTAAAGGTTTAAGCAGTGAGAATGAGCCGGGCTCTGTACACAGGACAGTTCGATGTCACTAGCTCTGTCCCCTGTCTCTGGTAGGGCACCCTCTGCTGGAGCCTTTGGCCCCTAGCCATCCAGATGAGCTGCAAGAGATGTGCCTGTCACAAGAGGATACAAACCTTGCCAAGCTTCCCTCACCCACCACTTGACCTCAGCTACAGCAGCCCCCTCTGCTGGCCTTAACAGTGCTAGAGCTGGCCCTGCCTCCACCCGCCTTCTTCCTTCTGGCTGGCGACTGGGAGATGAAATGACAGGTCATGGGGGTCCCATTCTATAACATGGGAAATAGAGGGCCTGAGCATCCCTGAACGAGACCTCCTTGTTTAACCAGACTCCATAACCCTCCGGAGAGCTTTGTGCAGACTACTCAGCAAAACGGCGAAGTCGCAGGCTCCGGAAACAGAACACGGCGTTTGTATCTCCAGCCTGATTCTGTCACCTAGTAGCTGGCATAAACTTGGATAAACTAATTTAACTTGCTTAGTCTCAGTTTCCTCATCAGAAAAAAAAATGGAGCAACAGTATCTACTTTTGTGGGGGCTGTTATGAGGATGGAACTAGGAAGTGCACTTTCTAAAGTGTTTAGCACTGATTACTAAGTAAGTGTTCAACTAATTTTTCAAGAATTTACCCAAGGAGGAAGGAACTTCCTGCTGTGGTAGGACTGGGGTCTTCTAAGGTCCTTAGCCCTCAAGTGTGGGTTTCCAGGAAACCCACTATCCGAAGTTTGTTTGTTCAAATCTCAAAGCACTAAATGGCTCTGCAGCTGCCTGAATTTGCTGGTTTTTTTTTTTTGTTTGTTTGTTTTTTAATAGGATGTGTGAGAGGACTGGAGGGGTGTCCTAGTTACTGTGCAGGAGATAAAGGGTTAAGGTAGGTGTGGGGGGTGCTGACAGGGAAGTGGGTCATCCCTGTCACTTCCATTGACTATTCTCTCCAGGTGTTTTTGTGGCCTTTCTTCCCTTCCCTTGGGGTGGGAGTGGGGGCTGCTGGGTCCACTTCGGGCTTAGTTATTGTTTTAATTTTGGTGTTGGCTCCCTGGTGCCTGGGAGTAGATAATGAAAGAGGAAAAGAGAGGTCAGGGTGGTGCCCAGGCAGCAGATTTCTGCCCGTCAGACTGGGCCAGCGGGCGGGTGGGGAAGTGGTGGTGGTGTGTGTGGGGGGGTTAAGTTAATATCAATAAAGCAACTGAAGTCTCAGAAGTGAAGAGCTGCGGAGCCAAGCACAATGGCTTTGTGCTCTGGGAGCCTAAAGGGGCTTTTCGCCTGCTCACAGTGAATCCTCAGAATGGAGCTGGGCAGGAGGGGACAGTGCTTGGCCATGATAGGGCACAGCTCAGTGACAGCAAAGAATGGCCATGGGACAAGGAAGGAGTTAGGCAGAGAGAGTCTCAACTCTCTGTCATGCTGCAGCCAGTCAGTCACCAGCTGTTTGTCATCCATTGTCCAGCTGTGTGTCCAGCCCCTCCTGGATGAGTTGGAGAAGTGTGGTGCTGAGGCAACTGGAGGTGGAAATAAAGAAATAGAAAAAGGAGGCACAGAAACAGAGAGGTTAAGATCCCAAGTTTTGCCGTCCTATAGGTTGAGTTTTGAATATTGACCGTGTGCCTTTGGGCAAGACACTGACCTTTCCAAGTGTCTTTTGTAAGGGGACGCTGTAGTAGTGATCTCACAGGGTCATCGCCGTGTCCACAGAGAACTCAACACAGGGCCTGTTGGGCCGTGAGCACACAACACATGCTAGCTGTTCTTGTTAAGCCTGTTTTCCTCAGCTGTGAAATGGGGCTATCCATTGTAACTTCCCCACAGGGGTCTTAGGGGGAACAAATTAGATAAGGCCTGTAAAGTGCTTAGCACAATGCCTGGTACATAAATAAGCCCTCAATACATGTTGGCTGTTGTTATTATATTATTTTTATCTTTATTGTTCCCTGCTGTCTTGGAACTGGTGATTTAGTTGAGGAGACTGAGGCCAGGCCACTCCCAGGCCATCTACCGTATGTGGCCTCCTCTGTAAGGACTTCCTGAAGCCCAAGCCCATCTACTAGGCCTCGTGTAGACACAGACACAAGTCCCTAGGAGTTGAGGAGGGTACTGGACTTGCAAGAGAATAGACCCCACCACCCTCCCTCACCCCAGAGAAGCATGCTAGCCATTCAGCTGTCCTTGGGAGGGCCGCAGACCTTACTCTGCCCCATCCCTGAAGTTGAACGTGGTTGGATTGGAGAACACTCACCTGTTTCACTGTGGTAGGCTTGAGGGGGCCTGTCAGAGAATGTGGGTCTCAGAAAGCCTCACCTAACCCTGTCCCCTATCTCCATCTCCTATACCTCCCCTAAGTCTTCTCCCGTTCTTAGCCCTGAAGGTGAGGGTGAGAATGAAAAGGACCAAAAAAGGGGAGGCAGTTAATGGTTCCCCCTTGACCTTTCTTCCTCCGCCCCCGATTCCCAATCCCAGCAGGCAGGCAGACTGAGGGGATGAATGGAGTGGAGGGCACGATTTTCACATTAATGGCAGCATATGTTGTGTTTATTGACACCACAGGATCGGTGCTTGTGGTGGTTTGAGGAGGGGGAGGTGGTGCCTGGGAGGCCACAGGCAGAAGGGGCAAGGGAAGAAGAGGAAGAGGGAGAGGCTGCCTCGGGCAGGGAAGGAGAGAGGAGGGCCTGGGGGGGAGGAGGCAGGAGCAATATTGTAGCAGGAGCACACCAGGTGCTTGCTGTCAGCCTGAACAAAAAAGAAGAGTCAGCAACTCTGGGGGGGGGGGGAGGGAGGCTCGGAGCTACCGCCTGCTTGAGCCTTTTACGGCCTCTCCCCATTAACCCCTGCTCTGCCACACAGCTATGCGTGGAGGGAGGCATGGGAGGCTTTCCTCAGCCCCAGGAGCCCCCTTGCCTGTGCTCTGGTGTCTTCAGAGACATCATACACGTCCTCTTTCGTCATGTGGGAAATGTGGTCATTTGGTGGTTGGGTTATGGCAGGACTTTCCTTTGCCTGGAGGATGAAGCAGCTCTTCCTTGTCCTCTTCTTGACGGAGGGATTGAGGGAAGTTCAAAAACCAGTGTGGCTAGGGTCAAGTGATGGAGCATTGAAGGTGCTTGGGGGGGGGGAGGGGTGGCGCTGTGTGAAGATGGAGTAAGAAGGGTCCTTTGCCAGGTTGCCTGCAGAGTCCTCCTTTCAAATCCCATCTCTGCCTGGGCTGCAGATTTCTTGGCTCCGGGATGATTCCCAGCAGGAGAGGGAAGGGAAAGGAAAACGTGGTCTGTAGACATGGCTCTCAGCTGAGTGCATAAACTAGGCTCGCTCATTTCTCAGCCAGGAAAGCTAGGGCTCTTCCAAGAACACCCAGGGGTGTGGACAGGTAGATAGCAGAATGAGTTCTCACCCTAGTTGAACCCCTATTCGGGAAGGGACTCCAGGGCTCCTGGCTAGGAGACCCAGCTGCTTGGCAAAGGCCAGAAGTCAGGCAAGGTGCTTAAGGCTGCCAGCATTCTCCTTGATTTAGGAGCAACCCCAGGGCACTGTGTGTGTGTGTGTGTGTGTGTGTGTGTCCACGCGTGTAAGCAGTGATGGGAAGAAGACAGGACCTGCAAGAGGAGGAGAGGCTGTGCTCTAACTCCAAAGAGGCAAGAGTTAAACATTACAGTTCTGTCTCTGGATGCTGTTTTCTTCCCTCTAGTCAAACCAGGCATTCTTTAACCTTCCATTTGGATAGTAACTTTTGGGCTCGTCTGATCTAGAATCCATGCCTTGGGCAGCGTTCTAGTTCCCCACACTTGCACAAGGGATAGGGCTCCTAGAGGCCCAGGGTGCCCCTTCCTTCCCCCATCATTTGGCCTCATCTCGGTCAGAACACCCGGGGTAAATGAATGAACGTGGGCCTAAGTGGATCTCCCCACCCATGGCAGCAGGAAAGGCCGGCACGCTGGCTGGAACCCCGCTCCTCTTGCAGATAGTCAGGGCCAACTCTCGGAGCCTGGGCGTCACCGACCCTCGTCAGTGTCACGGTCACGGCGCGAGGCCCCGGGGCAGCCGCAGCCTGGCCGCTCTCCTCCGGCTCCTGCCTGGGCTTCGGGCCCGGTCCACGCCCCCCTTCCGCGGCCCTCTCGCCAGGCTCCAGCTGCGCGCGGAGCGGTCCCCGGCTCGGCTCCAGCTCCTCAATGGCCCTGCTCCCCCATTACCCTGATGTCGGCCCCTCTCCCCCTCGGCTTTATCGGCTCTCAGCCGGCTCCGCCAGGGTAATGAGGGCCCTCCTAATTACCATTGCAGAAACTCCACTTACATTAACAGCTCCATCCGAGGAGCCGCAACATCTGCTGTGCGCAGGCAGGCGCCCCTCCCCCGCCCTCGCTCCCCAACCCGCGCTGCTCCCCTCGTTCCCGGACGAACCCCATCTCTGCTCTCCACCTCCTCTGGCTCCCCTCTCCAATCCTCCCCTTCTCATTTCTCTTTTCATGTCCTCTCACTATCAAACCAGCCAGTATCCTAGGATGAGAGAGGTCCACACAGAGACAGGGCCCCAAAGATAAGTAGAGATTGGAGGTAGCCAGAACTGCTGGACCAGGTCTCCAAGAGACCCATCAATTCAGGATCTCAAAAACAGCCAGGGAACCCAGGAATAAACAGAAACTCGAAACAGCAGAGACTGTGAAAAAGTTGGACTGTGGGATGGGGCCAGTGGCCCGAGTGTATGGGGGAGGGCTGTGATGTGCGCCGGTGTGTAAAGGTATGTGCACACGTGTCACACGTTTTGCATGCTCGTTTAACCAACCATCGGCTGTGGAGTATTGTGCGTTTGCTGTGTGTCTTTTACTTCTGTGTGCCTGTATGTGGGTTCATTCATCCGTACATCTACTACGCACTTGCATCATCTGCACAATTACGTTTGTCTATATGAATGTCTGCGTCTCTGTGTTTATGCATATAGTTGCCCAATGTATAGGTGATTTTGCATGTACATCATTAGGACGTGACTTGTGCACATACCCGATCCAGGTTCAGAGTCAAGTGTGCGCATGTGTGGATACAGGGTGCCTCTGGGAGCATTTGCATCTCTGCATGCATGCCTATGCATGTGTGTATCATCTGTGTAATTATTTGATGAGACTGGGAGCATGTGTGTGTTCCTGCTCCATGGGGGATGACAGGCAGTTGGGAAGACGCTGAGCCCATTTTATCTGAGGTTAACAGGGGTCACGTTTCACTCCTGGAAGTCCCCCACCCTCCTCCCCACCCCGTACAATTAAGCCTCAGTGTGGTGGAAAGACAGCCAGCCGACATTAAGAAAGGTCAACAATATTATCAGCTCCTAATCCAATTAGTTACTGTTTATTTGGGAATCCAGCTCCAGGTCAGCTTCTAGAGAGGAGGGAAGCCTGGGAAAGATGAGGATATATGATGAGGATGAGCTGAAAGCGCAGAAGGCCTGTGGGAAGGGTTCCCAAAGCACATTCAGATAAGATACCTCCCATTGGTGACTTTGAACCAGGCAGTTCTGGGGACAGGCCTGGACTTCGCACAAGGGGCTGGCATCTGGATTTCATCTCCAAAGGCTGGAGTGTAAGAGAAGAGATATGGTCTCTCTCACCTTGAGAGAATTCTCATTTCTTTCCAGCCCCAAAGGTGAGGAAAGGTGGACACATTCAGGGCGAGCTGGACCAGAAAACTCCAAGAGACAGGCTGCCTTGGGACTGTGGCCAGCTTCCCTTGGAATGGGAGAGTCAGAGGAGGAGATGTTGGTAAATGCGCTATTAGTTTTTGAAGGCACTTCATTAATCCTGCCTTCTATTTTATTTCCCTTCTTCTCTTCCCACGTGCTTTTCTGAGTGGAAGCAGGACCTCTACTCACTCCCACTTGAGGACATGAAGGGGGGACCCTAGCTTTCCCCACCCCCACTGACTATAAAAAAGTAGGAGAGACCAAGAACTTGGTCTTATGGCCTTGGGTAGGGAGCAGGCTAGAGATCCAAGAGTCTGGGAAAGGGGAGCTGTTGGGGAGTCCACTCTGAGCCCCTCCCACTTCTCAGACATTGAGATAGGAGATGGGGGGGAACTAGCAGGAAGAAGAGAATTGGCTCTTAAGATAGATCCCAGGGTGTCCCCCTCAGCTTAATGATCAGGGAAAGCATGAGCTGGCCATTCCCCACACAGTTGTGCCGGTCAGGGTAACAGCAAAGCTAGCTATAGTCTCCAGAGAGCCAAGCCTAGGGCATTCTTTTCCTAGTGCTTGAGGCAAAGTGGATTTGCCTGAGCCTCAGTGGGCCAGGAGAGTGCTTTTCCTGGCCATAGTCTCCTCCTCTCCACATAGAGACCCTCAGCAGTCACTTTCACTCCCTGCCCTTTCCGAGCATGCCTTCATGAACACAAGTACATATGGGTACACACATTCCTGAACCTGCCTCCGAGGCTCCAGGTAGATGCAAGAAGAATATGAGAACACTGGCTTTGTAGAAGATGGCAATGCCACAGGTTTTTACCCTAGCCGTTCTCACTATCAACCAGAAGAAGTTCTTCCAAAGTGCCCAGGCCCTACTCAAATCATGCCAACCTAGGTCAACAGGTTGAGCCCTTGGAAGTCATGTATTCCCTCCCCCAACTTAAAAAATATATATATATTTATTTATTTGCAAGCAGAAAGAGAGAGGGGGGGGGAAGAGAGAAAAAGAAGAGAGAGAATGGGTCCACTAGGGCCTTTAGCCACTGCAAACAAACTTCAGATGCATGTGCCTCTTTGTGCATCTGGCTTTACATGAATACTGGGGAATGGAACCCAGGTCATCAGGCTTTGCAGGCAGACACATTAACTGCTGAGCTATCTCTCCAGCCCTCCCCCAACTTTTTGTTGAGAATTTTAACATATAAACATGCAGGAATTTGATCATGTTCTTGTACATTTATCTTTTTGGTCCCCTCTTTCCTGCCCCCAATCTCCTGAGGACCCTCCTCTTTCAGGGTATTCCCTCCTCTGTCCTATTGCCACCTCCTTTTTTGCCCTCCTTCATCCATGTCACAAAGTTGACAGTCTCAGAACTATGCTGGTCTTGCTGGGGTATCAGTAACCATATCCCAAAATATAGGGCATAAATGCAATAGTCAGTTCATGTCTGGAGGATGGTACATGGACTCTGCAGCTCTTACATTTTTTTCCACCCCTTTTTCTGCAATATACCCTAAGCCTTGGAGCTCATGGCAGAAATATTTAGTGTTGAGTTCTTCACAGCCTCTTATTTTCTACTGTGATGAGGTTTGAATCTCCTCAGTGTCCACCACAGTCTCTTAGCAGTGAGAGAGGCACTCATTAATCTATGACGACCTCTGGGCTGTTCCCTGAGCTTTGGGGTGTGATAGCCTTGGGATTTCCCTTCTTATTTTCATTTTGGTGAGTTCTTGTGCCCTCTCCGAATTTGCCACCACCTGTAAAAAGGATTGTGTAACCAAAAGTGAGATCAGGATTAATCAAAGGGCTTAAAACTACACAGTGTTAGCTTCCCTCTATAGTCTATAATCTTCCCAGCTTTAAGGTTTTTTTTTTTTTGTTGTTGTTGTTGTTGTTTTTGTTTTGTCTTTCAAAGGCAGAGTCTCACTCTGGCTCAGGCTGACCTGGAATTCACTATGTAGTCTCAGGGTGGCCTCAAACTCATAGTGATCCTCCTACCTCTGCCTCCTGAGTGCTGGGACTGAAGGCGAGTGCCACCACACCTGGCCCCAGCCATAGGTTTTTGACTGTATTCTCACTATCCAACATGAATTCCCTCCCACCAACCTGGTCCTCTTTTTAAAGCAATGACACAAGCAATGACAATGGTTAGAAAATTCTATTAATTTTAAAATTATAGGTTATTAGTATTCAGGCAGCTGAGGCAAGATGATTATGAATTTGAAGGCTCCCTAGCAAGACCTTGTCTCAAAACAAACAATCCCCCCAAAATTATAATTTCCTAACACAAGGTAGTACCTTTTATTCTTTTATTTTATTTTATTTGGTTTTTCAAGGTAGGGTTTCACTCTAGCCCAGGCTGACCTGGAATTCACTATGGAGTCTCAGGGTGGCCTCGAACTCATAGTGATCCTCCTACCTCTGCCTCCGGAGTGCTGGGATTAAAGGTGTGCACTGCCATGCCCTGCCATATTCTTTTATTTTTAACTTTTTAAAAGGACTTTCTATTCATTTATTTGACAGCATGACAGACAGAAAGAGACAGATAGAGAGAAGGAGAATGGTTGCACCAGGGCCTCCAGCCACCCCAAATGAACTTCAGATGCATGCGTCCCTTTGTGCATCTGGCTTACATGGGTCCTGGGGAACTGAACTGAGGTTCTTTGGCTTTGCAGATAAGTGCCTTAACCACTAAGCCATCTCTTCAGCCCTATTTTAAAATATTTATTTATTTATTTATTTGAGAGTGACAGACACACAGAGAGAAAGACAGATAGAGGGAGAGAGAGAGAGAATGGGCGCGCCAGGGCTTCCAGCCTCTGCAAACGAACTCCAGACACGTGCGCCCCCTTGTGCATCTGGCTAACGTGGGACCTGGGGAACTGAGCCTAGAACTGGGGTCCTTAGGCTTCACAAGCAAGCAGTTAACCGCTAAGCCATCTCTCCAGCCCTTCAGCCCTATTTTAAACCTTTCATATTTATTTATTACACACACACACACACACACACACACACACACACACACACACACACTCTATGCGCTTACCAGGCCTGCTTGCTGCTGTAAATGAACTCTGATACATGCACCACTTTATGTGGACCCAGGCCAGCAGGCTTTGCAAACAGGTGCCTCTAACTGCTAACCCATCTCCTCAGCCCTCATTCTTTTACTTAACCATACTGTTTTCTGCATTTTACAGATGGGGAAACTAAGGCCCAGTTTGATGAGGGCTTTCCCCTCCTTCCTCTTTCTTTCCTTTCCTCTTCCCCTCCCCGTCTCCCTTTCTTCCTTGTCTGCTCTTCAGTGGTGGGGCTTCGCAGGTGAGGGTGTCATTATGTGGCATGTGGCAGGGAAAGAAAGCCTGCAAAGGTAGATTTGATGACATCAGCAAAACCCGAACTCCGTCCCAGCTGAGAAGCTTGGGTTTAACGGGGCACCAGTTTTCAGCAGGATAGGGACATACTGGAGGGCACTTTAGGTGATACATAGGACAGCTAGCAGATTAGCATCGAGGCTGTGGCAACGACCTGGCGACAGAAACCGTGGGCATTATGCAGCCCCCGGGGCTCTGGGATCCTGAGCTCCAGGTCCTCTGGGTGACAGGCCAGGTTCCAGAAGCAACCAGAGTGCAGTGACAGGCATAGAAAGGAGAAGTGGGTGTCAAGAGAGGCCTCAGCTGACTCATAGTCCTCAGAGAGACAGGCTTCTTCTCAAGCTCCTGCTGGGGACATCTGTTGTCACTGATTCTGTGTGGCTTTATGCCTGGGCAGGAACACTTGTGAGTCTGCAGGACTGCTGGAAGATGGACCTTGGAAAGGGTGAATTCATTCTCTCTCTCTGCCTCAGGCTTTCAATTTTCTCTTTCTTTCTTTCCTTTTTTTTTTTTTTTTTTTTTGTTATTGTTGTTGTTGATTTTTTTGAGGTAGGGTCTCACTCTAGCCCAGGCTGACCTGAAACTCACTATGTATTCTCAGGGTGACTTTGAACTCATGGCGATCCTCCGACCTCTTGCCTCAGGCTTTCGGAAGGGCCCCAGCACTGTGCCAGAGACAGCGGAGATAAGGAACAAATGAGAGTGAAGTGGGGGTAGAGACCACGAAGACGGCAAATGATGAGGGGAAGCCCCCAGGAAAGTCCTCAGAAAACAGAATAGCTAGAAATCCAGAAGGCGAGTGGCAAGGAAGTTTGCTTCTTTCCTGGATCACTTGCTCTCTGTGTGATCTTGGGCAAGTTATTGTCTGTGCCTTGCTGCTTCAGGAAGTAGGGATAATGCTGGTACCTGTTTCCCAGAGTTATTGTAAGGAGGAAATTAAATGAAGCATACTAAGCGCTTGCAATAGTAGCACTTGGGGAATGATAGCACGCCAGGCATAGGGGTGCATGCCTGCAGTATTAGCACTTCAGGAGGCTGAGACAGGAGAATTGTGAGTTTGAAGCTAGCCCTGGCTATATAGAGGACCCTGTCTCAAGAACAAAACCAAGGGGCTGAGCATGTAACTTAGTTGGTAGAGTGCTTGTCTAGCATGCATGAAGTCCTGAGTTCAATCGCATACTTGGAATCCCAGCACTCAAGAGGTGGAGACAGGAGGATCAGAAGTTCAGCCATTCCCAGCTACATTGTGATTTCAAGGCATGCCTAAGCTACATGAGATGTGAGAGAGAGAGAATTGTTAGCAATGGGAGTAGAAGTATTCTCTCTTCTGCTATTTTAAACATACGCGGCAAATTTTTTTATAAAAAATATTTTATTTATTTATTTGAAAAAAAGAGGCAAATAGAGAGAGAGAATGGGCACACCAGGGCCTCCAGCCACTGGAAACGAAGTCCAGACACATGTGCCACCCTGTGCATCTGTCTCATGTGGGTCCTGGGGACTTGAATCTGGGTCCTTTGGCTTTGCAGGCAAGTGCCTTAACTGCTAAGCCACCTCTCCAGCCCCCTTCTAGTATTCTTTAGTCTCCAGATTTATTTTTTATTTTTTTTATTTTTGTTTATTTTTTATTTATTTGAGAGCGACAGACACAGAGAGAAAGACAGATAGAGGGAGAGAGAGAGAATGGGCACGCCAGGACCTTCAGCCACTGCAAACGAACTCCAGACGCATGCGCCCCCTTGTGCGTCTGGCTCACGTGGGTCCTGGGGAAGATAGCCTCAAGCGCTTAACCGCTAAGCCATCTCTCCAGCCCAGTCTCCATAGTTATGTGTGTGTGAGGGAGAGAGGGAGACAAATGGGAAATATTCCTTCAAGTGGGTGCTGTACACTTAGGTGTACAGACCAAAGCCTCATACACCAGGTAGGACCAGGCTAGGAGGGGCCCCTCCTTCCTTTCTCCCAGGAACTCAGGCCTTAGGCTTGTCCTGAACCCCTCCCCAAAAGTGGGCTCCAGGCACTAGTTCTTGTCCCCCCAGCCACTCAACACTCACGTCCCCATTCTCTCAGGAAGGCTATCAACACCACATCCCCTCCCCTGGCTGCCATCACCATCCATCAGTGGCACTTTAAGCTCTGCCACAGCCCCTACAAGTTACTAAATCCCCTATCTGGTTTAGTTCCACTCCAGCTCCCCCTGCTCAGAGACACCCGATGGGACACAGGGAAATTATACATGTAATAAAGAGCTGGTTTGCTCTGATAATTCCGATAATGATACACACCTCACTCTTTCCCAGGCACATGCATGACCATACGTGTACGTCCTATCACACCCCAACCTCGCAATCCATACTCACCCACACTTGTGCCTGTCTGCTGCCATAGAGCTCACATATCAGGATGCCCTGTGGTCCAGTGTCCTTATTCACTCCACCAAGGAGCACATCTCATTATCTAAAAATTCCCTGGTCTGCTCCCCCTTTCTGTAGCTTGTGGGGAACTCCCTCATGGGACATTTCCCAGCTATGTCTCAAGGACCTGCCCTCTCTGGAGCCCATTAGACAGCAGGAATACTGCGTGTGGGGTTTGCTGATTAACCCAGGCTAGGGCATGGCGTGTAGTAACTCCTCCTTAACCTGGTTGAGTGAATGTTGCAGTTACCTTCACGTTGCTTGACAAACACCTGGCCAGAAGTAGCTTATGGGAGGAAATGGTTTATTTCAGGCTTATAGATTTCAGAGCAAGTTTCATGATGGTGGGAGAACCTGACTCACTTCATATATCCACAGCAGAGAAGCAAAACCAACAGCCAGAGCTCAAATTGTCTCCCTGCACACTGTAGAGACTCAGGATCCACCCCTGTGACACACTTCTTCCAGCAGGGACCTTCCTGCTGGAGACTGATGTAGGAAAGTTAATCGTAATCACAAATATCCCAGGCTGTAAGGGATAAACATTTACATTCAAACCACCACAGTGACTGAGTAGAGGACCAAATGCAGTGCTGGGAGACAGCTCAGTGGATAAGGTGCATGATCTCCAGTCCACACTATGGTATGCGCACTACTGCACCCATACACACACAATTCAAAAAACAAATCACACTCATCTCCTCATAGTCACATGACCCATCTTGGGATATCTCATATCCCTGCCCACCTACATATCACCCCATGAATTGTCTCTTTTCCTCACAAACACACCGTGCAATGAGCCACTCGCCTCTGCCAGGGCACCCAGGCCACACTGGTGGAGCTCATGGGCAGTTACAAGCAGCAGTCTGGGATTCTCCTGGGTGAAGTGTTTGGGAAAATGGAGAGGTAAGAAGTGGGCGTGTGTTGAACATGGCTGGATGTGAATGTGTCCACCCCGCAGCCTGTGGGCCATATGCAGCCAAGGATCGCTATGAATTCATCAGCTCAACACAAAATCGTAAACTCACTTAAAGCATTATGAGATTAAAACAATATTTTATTTATATTTATATATGAGAGAGGGAGACAGAGAAGCAGACAGAGCGAATGGGCATGCCAGGGTCCAAAGAACTCCAAACGCATGTGCCATTTTGTGCACCTGGCTTACATGGGTATTGGGGAATCAAACCTGGGTCCTTAGGTTTCACAGGCAAGTGCCTTAAATGCTAAACAGTGTCTCCAGTCCTATTATGAGTTTTTTTTTTTGGTGTGTGTGTGTCTTTATTTTGTAACTTGATTGTGCAGTTCTCAAGTGTGAACTTTGCAGATGACCCATATGAGCGTGGGAACGAGTACTGTGTGAGTGCACGCGGGCGTCCGAGTGAGCGTGTATATGTGTGACCACATGCACGTACCCACAAGCTTGGGGTTCGTTCCTTCTGCCCCATTCTCCACACTACTGAGACACACCGTGGGGTTCTGTTCGGGTTTCCTCTTCTCCACACCCTCCTCTACAGACTACTTTCAGAGAAGAAGGTTCAGTCTCCTTGCTTTCTTCTGTAGCCTAGGGAGGTCTGGAAAGGAAAAGGGGGTGCTGTGGGAGAAGTGTGGAGGCACTGGGCTCCAGGCCAGCTCTGCTCGCCTCATCTTGGCCAGTGTTCCACCTGCTTCCACCTCCCTCTAGTACACGTCCCGCCTCGAGCCCACCCAGGAGGAGGCAAAGTCACAGCCAGCAGTGTCTGCCTCCTGGGGCAAGTGATCCAGGACCTCCCTGGCTTGCTGATCACCCACATGCAGTCATCTTTCTGTCCTTGCTCATAACCCTGGCCACTGGCTTTGTGCTCCTCCTGGTCCCCTACTTTGCCTATAACCTGATACCTTGGCTGAAGTATTATCAGGTAGCCAGCTTTCTACCTTGGTCTCGGCTTCCATTCCTCTGGGGGACCTCACAGACCATTTGAATTCTTGAGACTTAGCCATTTTTTCCCAAGGTGGAGCCCTCTCCTGGGCAAACTCCATTACTGCCTCAGTTCCTTGCCCCAGTGAGGGAGACTTTGGCTCTGCCTCTCCTTGGCTGTTAGAAGGGTCCATTTCCCAAAACGCGAAAGGACCTTTGCTCCCGCCTCCTCATCATCTGTCTGCCCCCATCCCTTTTGCACTAGGCTGTACCAACCCACACCCTCTCATTAGGCAGGCTTCTAATTACAGGGCTTCCTGGGCTCCATGAGACGCCACTCACACCCAACCTGTCCATTCACAGATCCCATATTGCTTGCTGGCTTTAGAACGTGTCTATGTTCACACCACCGCCAAGGTCTTTGGAACCTTTCTGTTCTTGGACTAAGGTCCAAACTTCCTGGAGCCCGCTGGACTGCCCACGCTCTGGCCTTTGATGATGCCCCTGCACTCTCCAAAACCCAGCAGCCTGATCCTCCCCAGGCCATCTCTGAATGCCACAGGACCTCCTGCCTTGCTCTTTCTACACGGTTTCCCTCTTCTCTCCACCTAGTTAATTCCTTCTCCTCCTTCCGCTATCGGTTCAAGTGTCACTTCTCAGAACAGCCTTACCTGCATTCCTAAACCAGATAAGCCTGCGCACACAGCCTACTTTCAAGTGCCGGGAACACCTCCTGGTGGACTCACTACCCTTGTATTTTTATGCTGATGTGATTATTTCATCTAGTGTCTGGCTCACTAGAGAACTGTCGGATGTGGAGCACACTTTTCTGCATCACTGAATTAACAGGGCAGTGACTGTTATCTCCAGGCCTTTGACAAGTAGTTGAGGGATGAATGAATAGCGGTCTTACACTGGACAATGAGAGAATTTTCACCCCAAATCAGGTGCCACCACCTCAGCAATGTGAGTCCTTTCAGCATGTCACACTCATCTGCCCTGCATGGAAGGGTGAGGGGAGGATGTGGGCAATCAAAGTAAACTGTGTGTGTGCATGAAAATGTCACAGTGAATCCATTATTTTGTGTTATTATTATACACGGTCTCATTATGTAGCTCAAGCTGGCCTCCAACTCTCAATCCTCCTGCCTCTGCCTCCCAAATGCTGAGTAGTGGGCCACCACACTTAGCTTAAAGTTTTCTTTCTTTCTTTCTTTCTTTCTTTCTTTCTTTCTTTCTTTCTTTCCTCTTTCTTTCTTTCTTTCTTTCTTTCTTTCTTTCTTTCTTTCTTTCTTTCTTTCTTTCTTTCTTTCTTTCTAAGACAGGGTCTCATGAATCCTATTCTGGAACTCACTGTACAGTTGAGAATGACATTGAACTTCTGAGTCTCCTGCCTCTACCTCCTGTGTGCTGGGGTCACAGGTATGCACCATCATGCCTGGCTTATTCAGTGCTGGAGATCAAATCCAGGCCTTTGTGTATGCTAGGCAAGCACTCTGCCAACTGAGCTACATTCCTAGCCACCCAATTCTTTTTGAAAAATTTTATTTGTTTGCATATGTGTATATATGTTTATGTGTAGGGGAGCACCAGGGTTTCTTGCGACTGCAAATACCAGATGCTTGCACCACTCTTTGCATTTAGCTTTATGGGGGTGCTAGGGAATTGAACCTGGGCCAGCGGTCTTTGCAAGTAATTACCTTTAATCACTGAGCCATCTCCCCAACCCTACCCTTACTGCATTCTTTTTAAAAGAGTTTTCTGTGGCTCCCTATAACCTTACAAACGAAAGTCCTTTCCTTGAAACTTTAGGTTGTCCAAATAATTTTCTTCCTTCCTTTCATCCATTCTTCCTCCTTCCCTATTTCTTTCCATGTAGCCCAGGCTAGCCTCAAACTCACTATGGAGCTGAGGTTGACCTTGAACTTCTGATCTTCCTTCCCCCACCTCTTGAATGCTTGAATTACATTCACCACCACATCTGTTTATTCTTTTCTAGTACTATCCTTTGCTTCCACCTAACAAACCCAGCAGCCCATAAACACATGACTTTCTACTTGGAGCAACTCTCCTTTCCTTCCCCTGTATCCTCCCTCAATTGTACTCATTCTCCAAGGCCAAGGTCATGTCCAGCTCTTACTCAAAGCTTCCATGACCACCCAGCACTAGTTGAGCCTCCATGGCCTGAACTTTTCATATAGCATACCAGAGACCACTAGCCTTTCTTGTTTTTGAATGATGGATGGGGATTGAATTCAGGGCCTTGCCCATGCTAGGCAATCCTTGTATCCTTAAGCCACATTAGGCATCAGGACTGGTGACCTTTGGAGGTCACAGTGATCCCTGTTCCATCAGAGTCCAAGTGACTATTAAGGCATGTTTCCCGAACTCTGGCACCAGGTAACTGCTTCACAATTCATGTCACATCTGTATGCTACCTGGAATGTTACTGACTTGATATCATTCCTTCAATCAATGTGTTATTTATAGTCCAGAATTTTCATCATTAAAAATACTTCCTATGCATATAGTAACAACAAAACCAACAATTATTGTCAAAGAGGAAGTAACTATAAAAACAAGTGGGCTGGAGAGATGGCTCAGCGATTATGGTACTTGCCTGCAAAGCCAAAAGACCCAGGTTTGATTCCCCAGGACCCATGTGAGCCAGATGCACAAGGTGGCGCATACGCCTGGAGTTCATTTGCAACCGCTGGAGGCCATGGTGTGCCCATTCTCCTCCGCTGCCCCCACCCTGCCTCTTTCTCTCTGTCTCAAATAAATAAAATTTTTTTTAATTAAAAAATTTAAAAACAAGTAAAAACAAACAAACAACAAAAGTGGGCCATGGTGGTACACACGTTTAGTACTTGGAAGGCTGAGGTAGGAGGATTACTATGATTTCAAGGTGAGCCTGGGGTTACAGAGTGAGTTCTAGGTCATCCTGGGCTAGACTGAGACCCTCGGGGGGAGGGGAGTAAAAATAAAAGTTATTTTTAGGGAGAGGGGGATTGTTTAGTTGTTTAAGTGTGTGCATTGCAAGCCTGAGGACCTGAGTTCAGTGCTCAGAGCCCACATGCTGTCGTGATGCATACTTTTCATCCTAGTGTTAGGGGGGTGGAGACAGGAGGATCACTGGAGCTCACTGGCCAGTCAGTCTAGTCTACTTGGCAAGTTCCAGGCCAGTGAGAGACCCCACCTCACAAATAGGACAGCGCCTGAAGGAACTCACTGTGTCCTCTCTGTCCCCTCCCCCCACGCTGAGACACTTGCATGCAAACAAGTTTTGAAATTCTAGTTGGATACTACATTATTCTAAGATCTCTTGAGCCGAGAGCCTCTCGTTGTTAAAAAGAGGAGCCATGGGGCTGGAGGGATGACTTAGCTGTTAAGGCATTTGCCTGCAAAGCCAAAGAATCCCAGTTTGATTCTCCCGGACCCATGTAAGCCAGATGCACAAGGGGGCGCATGAGTCTGGAATTTGTTTGCAGTGGCTTGAAGCCCTGATATGCCCACCCCCCTCCTCCGCGCCTCTTTCTCTCAAATCAATCAATAAATAAAAAGAGAAGCCAGGAGTCACAGTAGCTCACACCTATAACTGCAGCACTTAGGATGCTGAGGCAGGAGGATTGCTGCTACTACGTAGTGAGTTCCAGTTTGGGCTATAGTGTGAGACCCATTTCAAAAAGACAAAACAGAACAAAAACAAGGACTGGGCAGATGGCTCAGTGGTCAAGAGTACTTCCTGTTTAAGTATGTGTCTCTCAGACTAGAGACTAGAGACTGGCGGATTCAAGAGCCTATGGTAAAAGCTGCTTGTGTCCATGCGTGACTGTAATCCCAGTCCTCGAGGGGTGGAGGCTATAGAATTGTGGGGGCTCACTGACAGACAGCTTGGGGTTGACGGGGAGACCCTGTCTCAAGGGAAAGCATGGATGAGCAATAAAAGGACACTGAAATTCTCCTTTGGCATCTGCACGCATGTGCATGGCTCATACATCTGGACACACATGTGCATACACCACACATCGCACACACACAAGCAAAATCAAGCAATCAAAAGAGATATACCAACATCAAACTGAGACACTCTCTTTGATAAAACTGGAGGAATCAAACAACCCAAATACCAATAAATAGAAAAGTCAAATCTTTTTCTTTGTGACAAAATGCATGGAGCATAAACTGCTGATGTATTGCCATATTTCGGCACGTAGCAGAGATTCCATTCTCATTGTTGTGAAATGGTCCTCACCATCCATCTCCAGAATCCCTCATCTTCCCAAATGAAAGCTCTACCCCCAAAATGACAATCCCCAATCTGCTCCCCGCCTCAACCCCTGACAGCCACCATGCTGCTCCACCTCTGTGAATCTATTTTCTAAGCCCCTAATACAATTGTGTGCCATCTTATGACCAGCTTATTTCACTTTGCACAGTGTCCTCCAGATCCTCTAGCTATGCTATAGAATGAATCAGTTTCCTTTCTATTAAACTTGATAAAATTCCATGAAATGTATATTCTTCATTTGTTTAATTTTTTTATTTTGAGGTAGGGTCTCATTCTAGCCCAGGCTGACAGACAGAGAGAATGGATGCTGTCAGGGCCTCTGGCCACTGCAAATGGACGCCAGATGCATGTGCATCTGGCTTTACATGGATACTGGGGAATCAAACTTGGAAACCTGGGTCATTAGGCTTTGCAGGCAAGGGCCTTCACCTTGAGCCATCTCTCTAGACCCCCTCTATTTATTTATTTATTTATTTATTTATTTATTTATTTATTTATTTATTTTGAGGCAAGCCTAATAGACTGGCCTTTTTCAGGGGGAGTGGCTGAGGTAGGGTCTCGCTCTAGCTCAGGCTGACCTGGAATTCACTATGTAGTCTCAGGGTGGCCTTGAACTCATGGTGATCCTCTTACCTCTGCCTCCCAAGTGCTGGGATTAAAGGCATGTGCCACTACACCTGGCTAGACTGGCCTTTTTAAATGAGATACACACAGAGAGAGAGAATTGGTGCACCGACCAGGGCCTCCAGCCACTGCAATTCACCTCTAGACGCATGTGCTACCTTGTGCACACGTGCAACCTTATTTGCTTGTGTCACTGTGCATCTGGCTTACGTAGGACCTGGAGAATCGAACATGTGTCCTTAGGCTTCACAAGCAAGCACCTTAACCTTTAAGCCATTTCTCTAGGCCTTCCCCTCATTTTTTTTTTTTTTAACTAAAGGATATTTATTTTGTCTTACAGGCTCAAGGGGAAGATTCATGATGGCAGGGAACAGCATGGCATGAGCAGAAGCTGGACATCGCCTCTGCCACAGCAGGCGGCAAACAGCTAGGTTCAGTGAGAGACTGTCACTGAAGAGTGGTAAAAGACATATGTGATGTCCTCCTCTGGCCTCTGCACATGTATGCTTCTGCACACACATACATACACCACATGTGCACACACACGCACACCATACATTCTATATACACACCAAAAGAAATCATAAGAAAAGGGACTGTGGTGAAGCTGAGCATAGTGACATCTGCCTGTCATCTCTCTGCTCAGGAGGTTGAGGCAGGAGAATCATGGGTTCTAGGCCATGCTAGGCTATCTATCAAAATCCTGTATCAATTTAAAAAAAAAAACCAAAAAGGGCTGGAGGGATGGCTTAGTGGTTAAGGTGTTTGCCTGCAAAGCCAAAGGACCCAGGCTTGAGTCCCTAAGACCCACGTTAGCCAGATGCTCAAGGGGGCGCACACGTCTGGAGTTTGTTTGCAGTGGCTGGTAGCCCCATAGCACTTATTCTTTTCCTCTCCCACTTTCTCTGCCAAATAAATAAGTAAATAAAATTAAAATATACTTAAAAAAAAAACAACTAAAAACAAAGAGGAATGTGTGTGTGCGGGGGTGGGGGAGAGAATTGCCATGGTTTATTTTCTATAATTATGGAAGTTGTCAATAAAAATTAAATAAAGAACTTAAATTTAAAAAAAAAAAAAAAAAAACAGCCACAACAGAAGGCCGGCCCAATGGCTCATGCCCGGAATCCCAGCACCTGGGAGATGGAGGCGGGAAGATTAAGAGCTCAAGACCGTCCTTGGCTATGAAATAAGATGGAGGCCAGCCTGAGCATCATGAGATGGTGTCTCAGAAACAAAACACACAACGAAAAAATGGTGACAAGAGTGTCATGATCCAAGGAGTGTGATTAATTCAGTTCCGTGAGCCCACGTTTTAGTTGAAGAAAAGAGAGAAAGAATTGACAAGGAAAAAAAGCTTTCTCCCCGTGAGAGTCAGTGTGATTTAGCGTCTTGTCAATGTACCATCCAGAATCATCTAACATTCTGCTAAAGGTCCAGTCTTCTACGTGGGCAGACGGCTCTAAACGAGAGACGATCTGCCTGCTAGGCTGTTTTGCCCGTCTTCAATGTGAAGGAACGTCTGGAGGCCCTGGCCTGTCTTGAACCTTCATCTTTCCTGTACCTTCCGCCCTCCGCCTTGCTCTCCTCTCGGCGCCTGGCACAGGTTTGGACATACATGATCCTGGAATTTGTCCATCAATTGCTTCAGGCTTGAGCCTCCATCCTTGAGGGGCCAAGGCAGACTTTCCAGCTGAAGACAAAAGGGCCCACAATCTGTCTGGAACAGAGCTTTTGTGCCCAAATTGAACCCATTTTTTCCTTCTGGGAAGAACTGGCATTCCTGATAAAAATGCGAAGGCAGTGCCGGGCGGGCGTGGTGGCGCACGCCTTTAATCCAAGCACTCAGGAGGCAGAGGTAGAAGGATCGCTGAGAGTTTGAGGCCACCCTGAGACTACATAGTGAATTCCAGGTCAGCCTGGACTAGAGTGAGACCCTACCTCGAAGAAAAAAATGCGAAGGCAATTTTCTGAGAAAGTTTTGGTGGGATTTGAGTTTCTTCTCAGAAACCAGTTTTCCATCTGGTCAGTTATAATTTTAAGTTTGATGAATCTTATTCAAACAGACATCATTTCTGCCCATTTCAGCAACGAACTTAATCTCTCTTCTTTTCTCTAAATGTGCCTCCCAAGAGATGGTCTTGAGTTGCCCCTCTTATAGATCTCTTCACTTGCAGCAAGATTGAAATAAAACATTGGTTTATGCTCATAGTCTTAAAAGCATTTTTTCTTTCTCAATTTTTATTAACATTTTTCATGATTATAAAAAATATCGCATGGTAATACCCTCCCTCCCCCCACTTTCTCCTTTGAAATTCCATTCTCCATCATATCCTCTCCCGATCTCAATCAGCCTCTCTTTTATTTTGATGTCATGGTCTTTTCCTCCTCTTATGATGGTCCTGTGTACGTAGCATCAGGCATTGTGAGGTCATGGAGATCCAGGCTATTTTATGTCTGGTGGGAATACATTGTAAGGAGTCCTACCCTTCCTTTGGCTCTTACATTCTTTCCGCCACCTCTTCCTCACTAGACCCTGAGCCTTGGAAGGTGTGATCGAGATGTTACTCAGTACTCCAGTCACTTCTTTCCAGCACTATGATACCTTTTGAGTCATCCTAAGGTCACTGCCATCTGAAAAGAGAAAATTCTCTACCCAAAGTGAGAGTAGCATTAATATAAGGGTATGAATATTAAGAAAAGTGATTACTGGGCAGTTTGATAAGCATAGTATATACATTTTTCCAGACATCAGCAGATGTTACACCCCTAGGGCTCATGACTACCCCTGTTTTAAGTTTTCAGTATCAGGGATGTATTCCCTCCCATGGAGCAGGCCTGGCTGTTCAATTGGAGGGCAGTTGGTTTTCACCATGACAGACATGCCACTATTGCACCCATTGGCTCATTTGGCCTGGCTGGCCAATTATAAGGCTTGCAGTGTCCACTGTTGAGTATCTTCACTGGTGATATCTCTTTCTCCCATTGAACTACATATAGAATGGCTTCTTCCAGCTTTCTGTCAGCTGGTCTACATGGAGGAGGTTATCAGCTCAGTTCCAGCAGGATTTCTCATGGCCTTGCAGCCCAAGTATGTGGAGTCTTCAGCAATAGGGTCTTACTATCTATTCCTGGTGGGAAACTAAGGGCCTCTGCAATGGCCTATAATGTTTTGGGGGCATCAGGGACCTC
The DNA here is from genome assembly GCF_020740685.1 of Jaculus jaculus. Lineage (NCBI taxonomy): Eukaryota > Metazoa > Chordata > Mammalia > Rodentia > Dipodidae > Jaculus > Jaculus jaculus. Next base: position 33,866,339 of record NC_059102.1, read on the forward strand.
CCTGGCCAACAACTCACTGGAGGTATCCCATCCCTGGCACTGAAAATTTTCTAACAATGATCTATGGCTCCTGAGTGTTCCAATGTCCAAAAATGGAGGATTCCATATGATTTATTTATATCCTCTTAGTTAAAAGCATTTTTTATGTGTGGCTTTTTTATTTAACAAAACTGACTCATTGAAGATGGGGTAGAATTTCTTAGCCATATTTTTACTAAACCCCCAACTAGGATTAACTGAGACTCGTTGGCCCAAACCCTTGGCTGGACCCTGGGAAGATCTTACCAGCTTATATCAACTACTTTCTTCCTTGAAGAGCCCATGATCTTGTGAGTCCTAAGTTAGGGGGACTGTGTAGGGGACCCCTTCAGGCCTGGATATATCTCCTCAATTCCACACTGAACCCAGAACTGGAAATGAGGTCACCTTCATCCAGTTCCTGTATTTGCAGGCCAGAACCTGCCCTTATGGTAGAGAGTGGACATCTTCTGTGCAGAGGCTAGCTCTGAGTTCTCAGTCCTCTTAGGGGCAGTGGTAGGGAGTAATAGTGGGCACCAGTCTCCAGGTTGCTGTTGGCAGTCTTAGTCCCTAAGCCTGGCCCTCATCCAGCTCGGAAATGAGCCCCACCTCCCATTGGACACGCATTGTCTCCAGGCACAGCTGACTCCCAGCTGCCAGCCTCATCCTCCCCCCATGGCTGGCATCAAGGGGACCAGCGGAAGATCACCACAGCAGACTGGAGTGTAGGTTATATTTTGGGGTCTGCAAAAGTTCTGGGTCTATTTTTGAGGTATCAGCTTATCCCAGAAGTATCTTCTTAATTCTTTTCTTTCTTTCTTCCTTCCTTCCTTTCTTCCTTCCTTTCTTTCTTTCTCTCTTTCCTACCTTCCTTTTTTCCTTCCTTCCTTCCTTTCTTTATTTCCTTTGTTTGTTTTTCAAGGTAGGGTCTCACTCTAGTCCAGGCTGACCTGCAATTCACTGTGTAGTCTCAGGGTGGCCTTGAATTCACGATGATCCTCCTACCTCTGCCTTCTGAGTGCTGGGATTAAAGGCGTGTGCCACAATCCCCAGCATAATTTCTTAATTCTAAATTTAAATGATGGTAGAAATTTTATAAAATAGAGAAATAAGCAGATGAAATCAAGTTGGGCGTGATGACATATGCTGTAATTCCAGTACATGAAAAGTTGAAGCAGGCAGACCAGGAGTTTGAGGCCAACATGGGCCACACAGCAATATATATATATTATATATATATAATACTGTCTCAAAGCTGAATAAATTAGACCCAGGCATGGTGGAGCATGTCTTTAATCCCAGCACTCGGGAGGCAGAGGTAGGAGGATTGCTGTGAGTTCCACCCTGAGACTACATAGTGAATTCCAGGTCAGCCTGGGCTAGAGTGAGACCCTACCTCGAAAAAAAAAAAGAAAGAACAGGAAGGAAAGTAACTCAGAGTGCTTATCTAGCATGCATGAAGCTTTGGACTTGATCTCTAGCACTGCACAAAGCAGGCATGTTGGTGCACACCTGTAGGACTTTTATCAAGAAGGGATGTTGGATTCTGTCGAAAACTTTCTCAGCATCTAATGAGATGATCATGTGATTTTTGTCCTTCAACCCATTTATATAATGTATTACATTTATAGATTTGCATATATTGAATCATCCCTGCATCTCTGGGATAAAGCCTACTTGGTCAGGGTGAATGATCTTTTTGATATATTCTTGTATTCTGTTTGCCAATATTTTGTTGAGAAGTTTTGCATCTATGTTCATGAGGGAGATTGGTCTGTAATTTTCTTTTTTGTTCTATATTTGCCTGGTTTTGGTATCAGGGTGATGCTGGCTTCATAGAAGGAGTTTGGTAGAATTCCTTCTTTTTCTATTTCCTGGAAAAGCTTAAGAAGCAATGGTGTTAGCTCTTCCTTGAAGGTCTGATAAAATTCAGCAGTGCATCCATCTGGGCCTGGGCTTTTTTTAGTTGGGAGATTATTGATAACTGTTCAGATCTCCATGCCTGTTATAGGTCTATTTAAGTGATTAATCTTATCTTGATTTAATTTACGTAGGTCATATAAATCAAGGAAATCATCCATTTCTTTCAGATTTTCATACTTTGTGGAGTATATGCTTTTATAGTATGTCCCTATGATTTTTTTGAATTTCTCTGGAATCTGTTGTGATGTTACCTTGTTCATCTCTGATTTTATTAATTTGTGTCTCTTCTCTTTTCCTTTTGGTCAGATTTGCTAAGGGTTTATCAATCTTGTTTATCTTTCAAAGAACCAACTCTTTGTTTCATTAATTCTTTGGATTTTTTTTTTTTTTGTTTCTATTTCATTAACTTATGCCCTAATCTTTATTATTTCTTCCTGTCTACCAATTTTTGGTTTGCCTTGTTCTTCTTTTTCCAAGCCTTTAAGGTGAAGCATTAGGTCATTTACTTGCGACCTTTCTAATTTCTTAATATACGCACTTAAAGCTAAAAATTTACCTTTTAGGACTGCCTTCATTGTGTCCCAGAGATTTTGGTATGTTGTGTTCTCATTATCATTTGACTCTATAAATTTTTTGATTTCCTTCTTGATTTCTTCAGTGACCCACTCATCATTTAGTAGTGTATTATTTAGTTTCCACGATTTTGTGTATGCTCTATAGCTTTTCTTGCTACTGATTTGTAGTTTAATTCCATTGTGGTAAGATAGAATGCAAGGAATTATTTCAGTTTTCCTGAAGTTGTTAAGATTTGCTTTGTGTCCTAATATATGGTCTATTTTAGAGAATGTTCCATGTGCTGCTGAAAAGAATGTATATTCTGCAGCCTTTGGATGAAATGTCCTATATATATCTGTTAGGTCCATTCCTTCTATGACCTCATTTAGTCCAGATGCCTCTCTGTTTATTTTTTCCCGGGATGACCTGTCAATTGATGAGAGTGGGGTGTTAAAGTCACCCACCACCATTGTGCTTGGTGTTATCTGTGACCTTAGTTCTAATAGTGTTTGTTTGATGAATTTGGGAGCCCCCATGTTAGGTGCATATATGTTTAGGATTGTAATGTCCTCCTGTTGGAGTGTGCCCTTAATCAATATAAAGTGACCTTCCTTATCTTTCTTGACTAACGTTGGACTGAAGTCTACCTTGTTAGATATTAGGATAGCAACCCCTGCTTGTTTTCTAGGCCCATTTGCTTGAAACACCTTTTTCCAACCTTTCACCCTAAGATAATGTCCATCCTTTGTAGAAAGGTGAGTTTCTTGGAGACAACAAATTGTAGGATCCTGCTTTTTAACCCAGTCTGCAAACCTATGTCTTTTGGTTGGGGCATTTAGGTCGTTGATATTAAGAGATATTATTGAAAGGTGTGTATTTATGTTTGCCTTTTTTTGTGTGTGTGTGTGTGGTTCTGGTTCTACCTTTGCTCTCTTGTGTTAATTAGTATTTGAGTATTGCTTGTTTTTTCCAGGTTCCTTATATGTGTGCTTTCCCTTTCCTTCAGCATGGAGGATTCTGTCAAGTATTTTCTGTAGAGCTGGTTTTGTCTTCAAATACTCCTTTAACCTGCTTTTGTCATGGAATGTCCTTATTTCTCCATCTATTTGAATGGATAGCTTTGCAGGATAAAGTAACCTTGGTTGACAGTAGTTATCTTTCAGAACTTGGAATACATCACTCCAAGCCCTTCTGGCTGGTAAAGTTTGTGTTGAATAATCTGCTGTATACCTGATGGGCTTGCCTTTGTAGGTAACTTGATTTTTCTCTCTAACTGCTTTCAATATTTTTTCTTTGGTTTGTGTGTTTGGTAGTTTGATTATAATATGGCAAGAAGAGGTTCTTTCAAGGTTTTGTCTGGCTGGCGTTTTAAAGGCTTCCTGTATCTGGATTGGCACCTCTTTCCCAATTTGGGGGAAGATTTCTTCTATGATTTTGTTGAAGACACCTACTATGCCCTTGGAGTGAAATTCTTCTGCTTCTACTATGCTCTGAATTCTTATGTTTGATCTTTTCATAGTGTCCCAAATATCTTGAAATTCCCATTCATACTTTTCTATTAGTTTGTCTTTCTTGTTGTTGGACTGTATTAGATTTGCCACCTGGTCTTCTAGCTTAGATATTCTGTCCTCTTCTTCATCCATTCTACTGGTGAGATTTTCTACAGAGTTTTTTATTTCATTAACTGTGTTCTTCTTTGCTAGTAATTCTGACTGCTTTTTCTTTATTATTTCTATTTCCTTATTTATGTCTTGTATTACCTTCTTTATTTCATTAAAGTGGTGTCCTGCATCTTCTTTGATTCCTTTGATTTCCTCTTTGACTCCTTTGATTTGTTCTTTGATTTCTTTGAACATATTTACAATCATTCTTTTGAAATCTTTCTCAGGCATTTCCTCTAACTCGTTCTCACTGCAGGTCATTTCTCATGCATTAATAATTTTAGGTGGATTTATATTGTCTTGCTTTTTAGTGTTTCTTGTGTTATAATGTATATATTTTTGCATCTTGGATTAAGTTAATCCTTGGTTTTCTAGCTAGCTGGATATTCTTAGCTGTATCAATTGATCTGATGTTATATATCTTCAGGGTAGGAGCTTAAGGTGTTAGGTGTGGCTCTTAAGACTCTCAGAGTATCTACAGAGGTGTTCCTAGGGGTTGAGTTTGCCTGCTATGGGAATATTCAAGTAGGCTGAGTGGAATAAAATATAGGTAGATCCTAAAATTTAACTAAACACTGTACACATTCAACCAAAAACAGCACCGAGTATTTATGTAAGAGTAGGTATTATAACAACCATATCCTCTATCAACAAAGACATTAAGATTTCTGGTCTGTTGAGGGATCCAAGTCAGCTTGTGACCAAGTGAGACCCTTCCCTGGTGCAATCCCAGTTACCTTTTTGGATGATTTTGGTCTCAGTCAAGTTGCTGGCTGGGTCGTTGGGCCACTGTTCTGATTTCTGGAAATGGGAACTGGCTTTTCCTGCGGTGCAAACTGAGCCTGGCAACTGTGGCCCTGCAGATTGGCACCCCTGCTGCTGGAACCGCTACTGCTGCTGCTGAAGCTGCTGCTGCTGGATCTGTCGCTGCTACTGCTAAAGCTTCTGCTGCTGGATCCACTGCTGCTGCTACTGAAGCTGCTGCTGGATCCACTGCTGCAGCTGCTGCTGCTGTAGCTGCCACTGCTGGATCTGTTGCTGCTGCCACTGAAGGTTCTGCTGCTGGATCTGCCTCTGCTGTTGCCGGTGCCGGAGCCACTGAGGTTGCTGCCGGACTCTGCTCCTGCGTGGGTCCCGCTGTCAGCCCAAGTTGGCGTGGCCCAGTCCCAGGACCGCTGCTCTGTTCGCCGGAGCTGGGCTCAGGCAGTGGGGGAGGGGAGGGAGCCGCAGCTGCTCTAGTTCTCTCGCTGTTCCACGTGTTCTGCCTTGTGATCTGCTTCTCCATTGTTCACTGCAGCTCTCCCTTCACATTTCTAGAGTTTGTGGAGAGCGCCGGTGTGAGTGGAAACTCCCCTCACCTGGCTTTTCCTGCAGCTCAAGCTGAGCCTGGCGGCTTTCTGGTGCTGCCACAGCGGACCGGCCGGGGCCGCTTTTGCTCTGGATCTCTTCTACTTCTCCGTTGCTGCTTCAATTTCCTATACACCTCTCTTTTTAGTAAAAGTGTGTATTTTGCTGAGTTTTTTTGGTCTTTTTCCCCCCTAGGCTGCTTTGGCATGGTACCTACGCCGCCATCTTAACCGGAAGTCCTCACTCTAGCCTTGTACAAAGTCATTTCCCTTGTCTCCTCTTACCTCCCATTTTCCCTAAAAAGTGGACTTGCAGGATTCCCAAAGCTTCTCAGGCAGCTCCAGGACTCTGACCAGCCTCAGCTGCCTTAGCCACCTCCCTGTGACTCTGGCTGCTTTTCCTAGGAAGGATTAGTGAGCGATGGAGTGGGAGAGAGTAGCAGATGGAGGTGAGAAGATGAAAAGAGATTTGGTGTCAGTGGTGGGGATATACAAGCCCACCCCCTCCCCAGTCGGGAAGCTGCTGAGCGCTTCCGAGTGGCCCCTGCCTGACATGAAGAGGAGGGACTGGCAGAGCCGGGAAGAAAGGATACACCCTTGGCACCTAGACTTGATTCCATAGAGGCCCGGGCTGGGGCCTGCCACTCCCTTTCCCCCTTCCCCCTCAAGAACTTCTCTTGTCACAGACCCACTTTCCAGCCCTTAGGTACCCCATCCTGGCCATTCACCTTCATGCACTCAAAGCCTTTCCCAAGGTCACCTACACAGTTGTGAACACACCTGGCATATTAGGACAGTGACAAAAGCATGCGAACCCCTTCTTTCTTCCTGAGGAAGGAAATCTGTAAGACAGATCCTGGAGGCAGGCCAAGAACTGGTGCCCAATTTTGCCTGCCACTCAGTTTATACTGACCTCAGACAAATAGTGGGCCTCTGAACATTATTCCCAGATCTGCTTCTTAGACCCAATGTAGCCACACTCCTATGGACAGATTGTCATATAGTGCCTGGCCACATGCATCTTCTCATCTAGATACCTTCTACCATTGCTGGCAGGTAAGTACAGCTGGTCTTACTTTCCACACAAATTACAAAATAAAAAAAGAAATTAAGGTCTTGGGCTGGAGAGATGGCTCACTAATTGAGGCACTTACCTGGAAAGCCTAACGAACAGGGTTTGATTCCCTAGTACCAAAGTAAAGCCAGATGAACAAAGCAGCCCGAGCATCTGGAGTTCATTTGCAGTAGCAGGAGCCTCTGGCATGCTCATTCTCCTGCCCCCTCCTCCAACTTCTGCCTCTTTCTGTCTCTCTCTCAAATACAAAAATAGAAATGAAAATAAATAAAAAAGAAATTAAGGTCTGAAGTCAGATAGTTGTCAGGCTCAGAACCTCTGCCTTCCAGTCTGTGACCCAACTGCGGCCCTCCTTCCTCTACTCTCAGCTCTCCTGGACCCTGAGAGGTCAAGGTCCTCCTGCCTTCTTACTTTTCCACACCTGCAGGTTAACACTTGGTCACCTCAGCTCTTCCAAACCCAATGCTTCCTCATGTCTCCCTCCACCCAGAAACCCCCTGTCCATTCCTGGGCACTTCTGCCTGCTAATGGCCTCTGCCCAGTGGCATTATTAGGAGGAGGGACAAGGAGCACCTCGTTTCCAAACATCTACTTAGTTTCCCTCTGATGAGAGCCTTTATCCTTTTTGGTTAACCTTGTAGCTTTCCCCTGGGCCTGAAACTTTCTGAATTTTGGTCTTGGCAACCATTATCTATAAGGACCTTATGCTCCATGTGCCCATCAAGAGAGTCCTGCTTCCTATCTAGAGCCCTGCACACAGGTGTATATGAGCCTATGCTTATGTGAGCACACCCGTGTGAACACACACACACACACACACACACACACACACACACATACACATCTTCTATTGAGAGGCAGGGTTTTCACTATCTCTTTCTACCATATTCAAGTCAGATCACAGGAGAACAGCAGCTTTAAGAATGGCTTTAGGGCTGGAGAGATGGCTTAGCAGTTAAGTGCTTGCCTGTGAAGCTGAAGGACCCCGGTTCGAGGCTTGATTCCCCAGGACACATGTAAGCCAGATGCACAAGGTGGTGTGTGCACCTGGAGGTTATTTGCAGTGGCTGGAGGCCATGCCACACCCATTCTCTCTCTTTCTCTCTCTCTCTCTCTCTCTCTCTCTCTCTCTCTCTGTCACTCTCAAATAAATAAATAAATAAACAAAATTAAAATCTAAAATATTTATTTAAAAAAAAAAAGAATGGCTTTAAATAATTCTGCCTGAGGTGAGGCCTTCCCTGCCAAACGTCTCAGTGACTCATTGGGAGCTGGGGGAAGGTTGGAGGCCTGTAAGTTTGGTCTTCCTTTAGCCTCGGTTGGAGGTTTTTTCTTGGACTCATACATCAAAGTGATGCAGGCTTTGCAGAAGCTGTGACCATAGCCTATGCTCAGAGGTTCTATGAAGAGATCCAGGCAAATGGGACAGGTCACCTCCTCCTTTACACGGGCCAGGATTTCTGAAGCCATGGTCGCCGTTCCTCTGCTTCTGCCTGTCCTATTTCTGATTCTCCACCTGCACAGACTCCTGCAAGACCAGGAGAATTCGGTTCTCTTTTTTGCTTCTACGGTGTTCCAAACTCTGGCCCTCTGCAAAGTTCTACCTGGAGACAGCCAGGGCCGGCGGCGCTGACCGTTGGAGGAAACACGCTTGCCTGGCTGCTCTGGCCCCATGGCTAGGGAGATAGACATCAAGTCCTTAACTCTTCACTGACCCCTTGTCTGGGATGAGGGGTGAAGGGACTAGGCAGGCTGATGGCCGTGCCTCTGGCCCCAGGACCTCCAGAGCAGAGCTAGATCAGAAACTCAAGCTCACAGCCCATCATTTTTGTTCCCCTTCATCTTGCCAATGTAGGGGGGGATGGAAGGAGGAGATTGGCTGGGTGCAATGCAGTGTTTCTGGGTACTGGGGGGGCAGGGGAGTCCATTCAAATTGACAAAAATAGAACATCAGCCTCATATCATTTTTCTCAAAACAAGATTTATTGAAGTTCTGTCGGTGAAAATCGCTGCTGTGTGGAACGCTTAACTTATAGATTAGATTACTCAGTCGTGCCTTACTACATTTTTCATTAGAAAAATATTGGCTGGGAGAGTTTGACCTCATAATCTCTGCATTTTAAACAATAACCAGAGGAAAACCAAATAGAAGGCACAAGTTAACGGGTTTTCCCCCACCCAGCATTTCCCCCGGGAGAGATCGGAGCGAGGGCTGGGAAGGGAACAGGAGTGGAATCTGCTGCGTGAGCAATTCCCCATCTCCTGGCCCATTCCCCAGAGGCTGCGGAGGCACTGAGGGTGGTGGGAAACGGGGAGCTGCATGGAGTCTTTGGGGCATAGGCCTTGGAAGCTCCCTGCTGGGGCCCAAAGTGAAGCTGCATGTAGGTTAGTCTACTGGCTGCTCACCTGGGGGATGAAGAGGCAGGCGCCTGCAGAGCAGAAAGGCTTCTTCTCTGATCCCCCAAAGTCCCCAGTCTAGTTGAGACAAGAGCAGTAACGATTCAGAAGAGTCTATCAAGCCATCGCATTGTACGCCTTGAAGGTAGTCAATATTTTTGTTTATCTGTGGTTTGTTTTTTTGAGAGGTTGAAATACAGAGGGACAGAGAGAGTGGGTATGGAGTGCCAGGGCCTACTGCAAACAAACTCCAGCTTCGTGTGCCATTTTGCGCATCCGGATTTATGTGGATACTGAGGAATCAACTCACTATGTAAACCAGACTTGCATGAAACTCATGGCAATCCTCCTGCCTCAGGCTCCTGAGTATTGACAGTACCATATCAAATTGATTTAATGTTGGGAGTGTGTACGATGTATAAGTGGGTGGGCATAAGTCCCTTGCGCACTCATGTGGAGGCCAGAGGAGGATGTCAGGCCTCTGTTATGTTTCTACCTTATTTCCTTGACACGGAGTCTCTCGCAACCTGGGGCTTCCTGCTTTTTTGCGACCCCCAGCAATTTTCCTGTCTCTACCCCAGCCCCAAGCACTGGCGTTCCAGGAGTGCATGGCCATTCCAGGAGTGCATGGCCACACCCAGCTTTTAAAATGGGATCAAATTCAGGTCCTCATGCTTACACTATCACCCATTGAGCCATTTCCTAAGTCTCCCTTTGACTCAATCTTTGACAGTTCAACATGTTTTTAAAGCACTCTGAAAAATCTAGAACTCCAGGACAACTCTGGAGCTTCATGCAAGGCTCCAGGAACAGAGAGAAGTCGCCTTCCCCCCCCTTCCCCCCCCCTCCCCCCGCCCCATTGGAAATGTGTCTTTCAAGAAGGCAATTATGGAAAAGGAAAGCAACCTTAAGACTAGACGCAAGACGGAAGTTGGGGCATTCTGACCACGCCCTGTCCCCCAGGGGCAGAGGCTTCTAAGGGGCCCAGGACCTGCCTCTTCTAGGCTGAGAGCCAGCACGGGGTACTGTCTGGCTCCAGAAGAGGGCAGAGGGCCCTCCCGGTGCAAAGGGATCCTGGGCCACTTTATGATTGCTGATCTGATCCCTCAGAGAGCAGCACCCCCCCCCCACATCCGTGTCTCGGTTTCTACTTTCTGAGGCTTTGGTGATTTCTAAGTTCTGACACAGTCATTAGTTACAAATGGCAATTATTTTTTTTTGTCATTAAGTCATTTTTTAAATGGCTCCAGGCGACATCACAGAACAAAGAAACAAAATATCCATGAAAAGACTTAATCACAAATTACTAATTATTTCACCCCCTTCCTCCCTCCCCAAATCGTGAAATCTGAGCCCCATGAAAAGAGAGAAGGTCTCCCCATCCACAGGCTCGCCATGGCTCTTAGGCACCTAATCCATCATGGTGGGGGGGCATTTCCTGGCCCTCTCTGAGCTCTGGGGGAGGGAGTGTCAGGGAGTCCCTTGTTCCTGACCTTTGAAGTTATCTTCTGTCCATAGATAAGAGTTCCTTGGTCAATAGAGAGAGGGGCATTTTGAAAATGTGTGGTGATCCAGAGCCCCCAACCCTTGGCTGGTAACATCTTCCTCCCAGGCCAGCAGCCTCCCAGCTGGCATTCCATTGGGCCCTTTGAAGCTTCCTGGGCCACAGTGGAGGAGCCGCCCCCTGCCGTGGAGCTCCTTCAGTCTCCAGCTGGCAAACAAACCAGAGGGGGAAGTAATCCTGGAGGGGAAGCCCCTGGGTCCCCAGACGTGAGGAAATAAAATGTGCTTGACACCAAGATGTATGAGACTAGGGGAAGTCCAGCGTGTGGGCCCCTCCACTAGGCCAGGCCTTCTTCTAAGGCGGATTATAGTCTCTTCACCTGACACCCTGGCTAAGGGAGAAGGCGCTGGTCCTGGAAGCCTTGCCTGGGGCTGAGAACAAGCTGGCTTTACCAGGATAGGGGGCTATGATGGACAACCTCCTAGAAGATGCCCACACCCATATCTCTGCTGGGAGAAATGCTGGGAAGAATGGGATTGCAAGTCCAGAGTCTGCACCTCTGAGTCTCGTGGGGCACAGAGGTGCGAGGAGGGAACATTGTGGGGTTCCCAACTTCAAAACACAAATAATCCCCCAATAGGCCCTCCTCTAAGCTCAGCTCCCAAATGAACTACAGAGTGAACCCATTCCCATTCATTCATCCATCTATCCATGAGGCAAACTGGCCTATATCCAAGGACATGACAGATCTATGTTCTGCCTTTATGGAGACCAGTTTACTTTTCTTGATAATCTTTGTGTTGTGAAGACCTGGATCAAAGAGAAAGGTTGGGGGGAGGAAGAATGGGTGGGGGGGAGGACACAAAACTGAACCAAAATTGAACTGTTACCATAGAATCCTGGAAGATAGACTAAAAGGTTGAACCCTCAACAGGAGCTTGGGGGAAGCACCTGAAAAGAAGGGCCCTAAGCCTAACCTTAAACTTCTCTTATTTCTTTTTTCCCTTTTCTTTTCCCTTGGCCCTGGACTGAAACTCCCAGTACCAGGATGCACTTAACACCCACAATGAGCTGTTGATTACAGAGACCTACAAGGTCCCCCAAAACAAGATAGACTTCTGTCAGAGCACTTGATTACCCGCCAGAGGTTAATGGTAAGACCCTAATGTTGAAGACACCATATGCTGTCGGCAGGTATCATGGAGAGACCTGACTGGAACCCAGAAGAGCACCAGACCCTAAAGGGTTAGCCTGTCTAGTACTGGAAGGCTCTACATGAGCTACTGGGGGAAAATGGTCAATATCTGTCCAAGCAACCCCAGGTCTAAGCTACTCAGAAGCAAACAACCTAACATGATGCTCACACAAGTTCAATAGTGGCACACAGCCGTGGTGGGTAACCAACTGCTTTCAGATTGGCTCAGTGGAAAGGAGTCCATATCTGGAATTGGGAAACAAGTCGGAATCATATCCAGACAATGATTTTCCTCTCCAAGATCACGCTCCCACTAATCTTGGGATATAAGAGGGACTACACCCATTAAATTCTTTCTAAATTAATAATGCTCATCCCATGTAACCGGTGCTGACTTCACTCTCCATTAGAGAATCTGCTTCACTTTTTCAGTTGGAAGCTGGACCTGAGGAGATAAATGACCCAGTGCGTTTTGCACTGTCCTCAGCTGAAACCACAGAAGAATTGGGGAAATGAGCAAGAGAGCTACTTTCTCGGTGAACCTGATAAGCAGCATAAGGGTGAAGGAGATAGACACTGAGGACACTCAACACCTATCAAGCCAGAGATCCAGAGGCTCCTAAGAGCCCATCACTGAAGAAGACTTAAAAGGCACCCAACATGGCTCAGGGAATTTTGCAGAAGAGGGAGAAGAAAGATTGTTAGAGCCACAAGTTGGGACATTATGCCCAGAGGTGTTGCCTCCCCCCAGTACCTGACTGTTGCTCCCACAATGCAAGACCCACAGTCGCTACAGGAATGACCTGTGTCCCCAGTGAGGACGACCTCTTTGGAAAAGGGGCAGGGATGAGGGAAAGAATGGTACCAATGTATGTTGTTTCCATACTAAGTATGTCTATAACTAATAAAAATAAAGAGAGAAAGAAAGGTCAAAGCTATAATTGCTATGCCTGGCCCACTCAGTGGCTATTTTGACAGTTGTTCTTTTTAAAAAAAATGTATTTATTTATTCAAGAGAGACAGAGAGAATGGGCACACCAGGGCTTCTAGTCACTGCAATCGAACTCCAGGCATATGTGCCACCTTGTACATTTGGCTTATGTGAGTCCTGGGGAATCAAACCTGGGTCCTTTGGCTTTACAGGCAAGCGCTTTAACCACTAAGCCATCTCTCCAGCCCTCGACAATGGTTCTTACTTGTTTCTTAACTCCTCAGTCATACTGTTCCCTTAAATATAGGTATCCAGCACCCTGCCACTCTGGGCACATGATAGAGGTGGGAAAGGTCATAGGTGGGAGGAGAGAAGATGGGCCTGTAGCATTTAATAACCAGAGCCTACTTAACAGAGGCTTAGAGTCATTGTTCCTATGCCACATGGCCAGTGAAGACCCTGACTTCAAATGTCCAAAATATTGGAAATATGGTCACTATCCCCGCAAGAGAGTTTAGATTTTAATCATTCTTAGTCACATATTATCCCTTTTTCTCTTTCTTGTCAGACTGTCCTTTTTTCCTGTCTTATAAACCTTCCTAAAGTCAGGCTTGGAGGCACACATCTGTAATTCCAGCACTTGAGAGGCTGAAGCAGGAGAATAAGAAGTTGGGAATCTCTAATGTAACTTTAGCTACAATGAGACCTGAACTTAAAAAAAAAAAAAAAAAAAAAAAAAAAAACAATAAAAAATGTTTTACATGGGATTTTTTTATAATCATGGAAAATGCTAATAAAAATTTAAAAAAATGTTTTAATAAATAGGGTTGGAGAGATTTCAAGGTGGTTCAAATGCTTGCCATGCAAGCATGAGGACCTGGGTTCAGATCCCCAGCATGAACACAAAATGCTGGCCATGCAGTGCTTTCCTGTGACCTCAATGCTGGGAGGCGGATAGTTCTCAGGACTTGCAGGCTAGCTTGTTTAGCTGAATTGGTAAGCTCTAGGTTTAGTGAGAGACCCTGTCTGGAAGGAAAGGTTGAGACTGAGGAATACATCTGATATTGACCTCTGGTCTCCACACATATGCATGAATGCTCCCACACTCATACAAACATGCATGTACCTATGCATACTGCACAAGTGTACACATAAAAAGTTAATAAAGTAAATTTATTTAAAAAAGTAAAATTAAAATAAGTGTCAAAAATCACAAAAGGTAGAAATATGATGAGACTATTATATACATCTGTGGTGGTTTGATTCAGGTGTTCCCCATAAACTTAGGTGTTCTGAATGCTAGATTCCCAGCTGGTAGAGAGTTGAGAATTAACGCCTCCTGGAGTGAGTGTATTGTTGGGGGTGGGCTTATGGGTGTTATAACCAGTTTCCCCATGCCAGTGTTTGGTACAATCTCCTGTTGCTATTGTCCACCATATGTTGGCCAGGGGGTGATGTCCACCCTATGCTCATGCCATCGTTTTCCCCTGCCATCATGGAGCTTCCCCTCAAGCCTATAAGCCAAAATAGACCTCTTTCTCCCAGAAGCTGCTCTTGGTTGGGTGATTTCTACCAGCAACGTGAACCTGACTGCAACAGTAAAATGGTACCAAGGTGTGGGATTGCTGCTAGACACCTGACTGTGTGGTTTTGGCCTTTTGGAGCTGATTTTCAAGAGGAATGCGGAAAGATTTGAAACCTTGGCTTAAGAGATGCCTTGCAGTGCTGTAAGTACAGCTTGATGGACTATTCTGGTCAGAGTTGAAAGCCCTGAATGCAGTAAGAACTATGGACTATGAGGTTTGGCTTATGCGGATGAGAAAAAGCTTTGCCTGGACTGGGCTAGCAGCTTATGTGAGAAGCTTGCTGTTATGCCTGGGTCCTGAGAAGTTGTGCAGGGTTGCTTTGCATAGAAATGAACTGGTGTGAACAGAGGGATATGACACAGAAAAAATGAAATCTTTGGGTCTAAACTTCTGCCCATTCACCTGCAAATTGTTTGGAAGATTACAATCTTTGAGACTGGGCTAGCTGACTTTCACTGGGGAAACAGGAAGAATGTAGACTCTTTTGAAGGGGCCTGACTGATCAAGGAGCATTCTGTTCTTCAAAGTCTGCTTTATTCTCCCCTGGATTAACAAATTGGCAACCTACCTGGTATTGTGGAGTATGCAAAATCAGGAAAGAAAGGGTCATTGAGTTTGCAACATGGTCTTGTGTTTTGGAAATGGCCATGGAAGTGTGAAGCAGGTTTGCTGGATGCCTGCATGGAGACCCCATGGAGCCATGAGGGTGAACCATGCGTGGATTGTAGTGGAGACCCAGTGGAGATGCCAGGACCATGAGATGGCTGTTAAGGAAAGCTGCTGGCCGTGATGAAGTTTTCCAGGACTGTGAGTAGCCTAGCTGGAGGGGCAGAATTGATTGGAATGCCAGAGACTTGTTGCTGGTTAGAATTATCGAACTTGGAGATTTGTTACTGGCTAGAGTTGTTGGACTTGAAGCTACAGAATTTGATGTTTGCCCTGGTTGTTTTAAATCTTGTGTTGGTTATTTCTTTGCTATGCCCAATGCCATCTTTTGCAGTGTGAATGTTATTCTGTGCCTTTATGGTTTTTTTTTTTTTTTTTGAGGTTAGTTTTTGGTATTATGGCTCAGTTAAAGACTTTGGATTATGGGGATTTATGAACATCATTGAGATTGATAAAAACTATGGGACTTTTAAAGTTGGACTGAATGCATTATATTTTATATCATGCATGGATATCAGTTTATGGGGTCAGGGGAAGAATTTGGTGGTTTGATTGAGGTGTCCCCCATGAACTTAGGTGTTCTGAATACTGGATTCCAGCTAATGGAGATTTGGGAGTTAATGCCTCCTGAAGGCAGTGTATTGTTGGGGGTGGGTTTATGGGTGTTATAGCCAGTTTCCCCATGCCAGTGTTTGTCACACTCTCCTGTTGCTGTTGTCCACCTTATGTTGGCCAGGGGGTGATGTCCACCCTCTGCTCATGCCATCGTTTTCCCCTGCCATTGTGGAGATTCCCCTCGAGTCTGTAAACCAAAATAAACCACTTTTTCCCACGAGCTGCTCTTGGTTGGGTGATTTCTACCAGCAATGCGAACCGGACTGCAACACCATCTTTCTAAGAAGATCAAGCTTTGCTTGAAGAACTGCTCCACTCTCCTAATGAGAGTAGAAAACACTCCCAAGACCTGGAAGAGACATGTGACTTAGATAACAGCCCTTCTTTGTGTGTCATAGAGACTTCTGTTGTCCCTCAATATTTAGTTATCCAAAGATTAAATCTTCCATAATTAAAATCCCCAAGTGTTGTCTGAAACATGGCTAGCCAGTTCAGGACTACACATCCTAGACTCCCTTGCAGCTAGACTCTGGCCATTAAGATACATGCAGGAGTAATGTGTATTTCCTGGGCTGCAACATTGAGAGACTGACTTTCCACCGTCTCTTCTCTCTTTTCACTAGGTATAAACTGGTTGTGAAAACCTAAAGTGGTCATCTTAAGCCCCAGGATAGAAGGCTGTGTTGAAGATGGTACAGCCATATAGAGAAGGCTCCTGGGGCCTGACACTGGGGTGTAGCTGCCGTACCTGCCCCCGTACACTTCTGCTTATACTTCATGAGTGAGACAACTAAACTTATTATGTGCTTAGCCCACTGTTATTTTTGAATTTGCTTCTTTTTTTCCCCTCTCTTTCTTCTCTCAAAAGAAAAGGAAATGAACAAAAACAACACTATACAGCACAACGTGGGCCTCGTAGAATATTTAAAATGTTCTAGTAGACACATAAGAAATAAAGAAATGAGGATATTTTAACCCACTGTTTATAAAATATTTTAGCATGTGATTAATAGGAAAATTATTAAAGAGATAGTTTACATTCTTTCTTAAAACTAACATCTCAGGTGGACTAGAGGCATTTGAAGAGCTAAAGAGCCACATTTAGGTAGCAGTGACAGGATCCAGCACAGATCTAAAAGAATTGCTAGAGGCTGAAAAGCAATTAGGGATTGAGGACCAGCCCTGAGTTGAGAGTAACAGCCTCTATAACCACTGCTCCTACTGCTGTAAGGAGGGCCTTTTGGCAGAATTATCCCATTTCCAGCCAGATGCTTGGCACATCAAGTATGCTCTGGCTTCAGCCTATGAGGAAATACTTCTAAGCCTTAGCTTTCTATATGGGACCCTGGGGCAAGACTATCTCAGGAAGCAAGTAGACCCCTAGGAAGATGGAGAAAGAGAAGAGAATGCTGGAATGTGGGTTACTCTCCAGTCTCGGCTATGCCCCTAGTCAGAACACGTAGACCAGGAAGGATCCTGTCTGATCGCAGAAATATTAGGCTCAAGGGAGAATGAGACCATGGCATGTTCCTTCTGAGCTCACATACCTAAAGTCAGAAACTGATTTCATACACCTACATAAATAATTAAAGGAGGAACAATACCACATGAAGAGCTCAGGTTTGCACATAATCCTACCTCCAGCTTGCTCCTGTGCATAACATAATTCAACATCTCTGCTACCATCATAACCTCACAGCTACCTTCACTTGTGGCCATAATTATTGTCACCATCATCCACCAATGCTACCTCAATCCCAAAAATGGTCATTTCTGTTACTTCTGGCCTCCAATATCACCACACCTCCTCACCATGACAATAGTCAGCACTACTTACTCCCTTTATCACCATAGCAACGTTCATTTACAATACCACCATGACCACTCATCACCCTGTTCCTGCTATTACCATAATCAGTAAAATCACTTTAATTATCAGCCTCACCATAACAACCATTTCTATCATCCCATAATAATAAATAGTATGACCTCCAACACTTCTACCATCTTGTCACTGTAAGGACACCCCTCCCCCAGCTCTCCTTCAGTCTAGCAAGCTAAGCATATACCCATAAATTCCCCTGGTTGAAATAATCTCTTGTACTCCTTGTTTCCCAACATCCTCCTCACTCAATGGTTCTGCCTTAGATCATGTTCCCATTGTCCTATTTGACCTTTTGGATTCTGTCCTCCTGCCTGCCCTGACCAGTGTCCATTGGAAATCTGAGATCTCTTCTGCCTGCTAGAATGTTCTGGCTCATAGATCCCTGGTTGATATCTAACTTGTGGCAAGCCCGCCCTGGTCACTTTGCCATAAGTTACAGAGGATGGCCATGGAGCTCCGACATTACTGGCCCTCTCAGGGGATTAACATCCTGTCAATATGTCGATAGCTTTTCTTGGCCTTTTGTGCTGAGCAAAAGCAGGCAAGGTTTGTAGAGTTCGTCACTGAAGACTGATTTGAAACTCTCAAGCCTGGAGGAAGCTGAGAAAGGATATTTCCTGGTGGAACTTACCAAAATGAAAAACGTGTTTTATAGGAAATATAGAGGAAAGGGAACACTGGAGGGAGAGAACATGCATTTGACCCCACAAAGCATGTTGGCACGTGCACGTGATCTCGTCACCTGGGAGGTGGGGCCAGAGAACTATAAGCAAGAGGGGAGCCTGGGCTGGAGAGCAGTTTCAATCCACACCCTTGTCCATAACAATAGTCACGACCACATGCAGTGGTCTTATTCTGCCTCTTGGGTTTCCCAAGTCGTTTTCAGAAAGAATAGGGACACTTTGCTTTGTTGTGACAGGCCCTGGGTGGCATATGCCCCTCCACAGAGTTCTTGGGATCTGAAGCATTTGGGGAATGTGGTGGTTTGATTCAGGTGTCCCCCATAAACTTCGGTGTTCTAAATGCTAACTCCCCAGCTGATAGATATTTGGGAATTAATGCCTCCTGGAAGGAGTGTATTGTTGGGGGCGGGCTTATGGGCTTTACAGCCAGTTTCCCCATGCCAGTGTTTGGCACACCCTCCTGTTGCTGTGGTCCACCTTATGTTGTCCAGGGGGTGATGTCCACCCTCTGCTCATGCCATCGTTTTCCCCTGCCATCGTGGAGCTTCCCCTCGAGCCTGTAAGCCCAAATAAATCTCTTTTTCCCAGAAGCTACTCTTGGTTGGGTGATTTCTTTTTTTTTTTTTTTTAATTTTTATAGTTTTTTATTCATTTATTTGAGAGTGACAGAGTGAGAGAGAGAGAGATTGAGAATGGGCATGCCAGGGCCTCCAGCCACTGCAAACGAACTCCAGATGCGTGTGCCCTCTTGTGCATCTGGCTAACGTGGGTCCTGGAGAATCGAGCCTTGAACCGGGGTCCTTAGGCTTCACAGGCAAGCGCTTAACCACTAAGCCATCTCTCCAGCCCTGGTTGGATGATTTCTACCAGCAATGCGAACCGGACTACAACGGGGAAAGAGGCCTCCTCTACTGTTACTGATGGTGTGGCCTTGTCAGAGAGAGAGCAAGAACTGTCCCCCACCCGCCACTGCACTCAGGCCACAGTCATTGCTGACCTGGGGATGCACAGACAGACTCCCAGGTTTTCTGTAAGCAGTTCATCCCTCTAGTTGTCACACATGGTTCTCTTTCCTGCATGGGCAATGTGACCCAGGAGAGACACATGAGTTGAGTTCAGATCCCGAAGGGCATCCCTTGACCTGATTGTGCAACCCATAGGAATGGGTCTTGGTTTTATTCTGATAAAACTGGCGGAGGGCTGGGGCTTAAGAGGAAGAAGGGAACTAGATCTTGGTTTTATATGTCTTGAGACCAGACCATGCCTAGTATTGGATTCTGTCCAAGACAGGCTTATCTACAAAGAGGGTGGGGTTGGTGGCTCTAAGACATGTACACAGGCTGCCTGGACTTGGAGGCCAGCCCAGTGCTTATTATAGGGACCCCACCTAGTGCTAGCCAAATGGGCTGCAAAGAGACTCAAAAGACCACGTGAGAGGGAAGGAAGTATTTTCCTGGCTATCCCCACCCCCAGAAGACCTTATGGCTATACACATACTACTAGTTCAAAGATATGCTCTTGACTAGGACACCAGTTAGCACCACTTACAGAAACCTTTTTCTAGCTCTGTATTTCTCAGGGGATTCCCAGAAAGAATAGGGGCACTTTGTCCTTTTATGGAAAGATAACTGTACAGGCAGACTCTACCCTCCTCAACCACTGTCCGAGGAGAGAGGTAGAACTCTCCTCTCCTCACTCTTACTAACTCCAGTTTTCACTGGCTACTACCCAGTGCATGCCATGGAGACAGTGGCTAAGTAAGACTCACTTCTTATCCTTAACGAGCATCCTGTCTGATCAAGTGGGTAAGGGCCAACCCAGTGCCTGGGCCAGTCCCTGGAGAGGACAGTAGGCAAGTTCTCAACAAATGATGAATGACCCCAGCTCTTCCTTGACAGGGATATTATCTGCAACTGGCTCCAGTATTAGAGCCAGGCAGCTTTGAGAGTTATGGGAAGATGGTGACTGGGGAAAGAGGACTTGTCCCCTTCAGCTCTAGTTTGGATCTTGGGCCCTGTCCCCATCCTCTTGGAAGTAGAAAGGCATGGTTTCCTAAGGCCAGGAGCAGGATCAGTCTCTTTTGCTTCTTTTCTTGGCTAAGCAAGCTGGAAACCTCAAGGGAAGAAGTAACGAGGACCCACTAGAGAGGGCAGAGGCCAAGGGCAGGCGATTGCCTGCTCCAGAGGTCAGATTCCAGCGCAAACAGCAAGCTGTCTGTCCTTTCTGACATGGAAAGAACGGTGGGGGTGGAAGACAAAGTAAATGATAAGAGTCCCTGTAGACTAGGGAGGAGGCCTCTAGGGCCTGACAGACACCCTAGGCCTTGTGTCTGAGCCCTTGCTGGGAAAGTGGAGGCTGGGGTAGCCACCGAGGAAGCGCAGCCTTCGGATTTTGCCCAGTGATCAGAGTCCTATGAGCACAGTTCAGAGGAGGGAATTAGCAGGGCATTTGGTCTTCCTCCCTCGTACAGAGGGGTAAACAGAGACCCGGGACACACAAAGACAGCCCCCAGCTTTGATCTCTCCTGCCAGACCTTCCTTCCCTCTGCATACTCTGAGATAGTGCAGCTCTCCTTCAGGGTACTCTGAGCACATCTTCCAGCTGAGCAAATGCCCACTTTGGTCCCAAGCATGCCAGCAGGACTGGGCCTCAGGGACAGTTCCAGATTTTAGGGGTCGGGCTGAGTTGATGGCCACCTGAGGCCCTGGTGAATTCCAGACTATGCCCATCCTTCCCTGGCCCTCAGGAAGGGTCCGGTAAGGCCTGTGTCCTTAGCCATTGGCCTTGTCCTCTGCCACAAACCTGTGTAGCCACGAGCGCTTTTATTTTTCTATCCCCTTAGGCCTTCCTAGTTTGTTTTCTCTGTCTTTCTGGAAACCTCCCTCCTCACACCAAATAGATTCTTTCTCAATCTTTCTCCCTTTTCTTTTTTTTTTTTTTTAAATTTTTATTTATTTATTTGAGAGCGACAGACACAGAGAGAAAGACAGATAGAGGGAGAGAGAGAGAATGGGCGCGCCAGGGCTTCCAGCCTCTGCAAACGAACTCCAGACGCGTGCGCCCCCTTGTGCATCTGGCTAACGTGGGTCCTGGGGAACCGAGCCTCGAACCGGGGTCCTTAGGCTTCACAGGCAAGCGCTTAACCGCTAAGCCATCTCTCCAGCCCTCTTTCTCCCTTTTCCTTCCTTCCTTCCTTCCTTCCTTCCTTCCTTCCTTCCTTCCTTTTTTCTTTCTTTCATTTCCTTCTTTCTTCTTTAACTCTCTCCTTTCTTCTTCCCTTCTGTCCTTTTATCCTTCTTTCAGCAAGATCTCATGTAGCCCAGGTTGGCATCAAATTTCTCTGGCCTTGAATTCCATTCAGTAGTTGATGATGACCTTGAAATTCTGGTCCTCCTGCCTCCACCTCTCCGAGCGCTACTGTTCCAGTGTGCCACTGTGGTGCTGGGGTCGATCCAGGAGCTTCCTGCATGCTGTGCCAGCATTCTTCCAAGTGAGCTGCATGATCAGGACTATTTTTTTTTGAGTGGGGGGATTGAGACAGCATCTCACTGCATAATCCTGGCTGGTCTGGCTTGAATTTCTGGAGACATCCCTGCATCTGACTCCTGAGTACTTAAATTAGCTATATGTGCTACCACACCAGGCAATGCCAAACTGACCCTTTTCCCATCCCCATACATACCTCCCTGAAAACCTAAACTCACGAGGCTTTCCTTTTTAGGGTCAAGGCCTCTTGTAAGCATAGGCCAACTTGGCAATAGTGACTGTTACCAACAGGAAAGTAAAGACATCCTTCATCTACCTGAGCAAGTCATGTGGGGACCCAGGAGATCTGAACTCAGGTAGGAGACAGAAACATGTCAAGGGCTGGCTCAGGGACAGAGCCTGGACAGTCTGGGCAGGGGGTTCTCCTGAGCGTAGCTCTGAGAACTGAAACCAGGGCCCAACAAGTCCTGCAAAGTGAGGCAGGAGGGTATGAAGAAGGGACTGAGCACTGGCTGTCTTTTCAGCCAGCAAGCCTAATCCCGCCTCGCCTTCCACTCTACTCACCTCAGAACACCTCTACCTAGAGGTGGCTTCTGCCTCTCCAAATGTCCTCCTGTTTCCACAACATTCCTGTCTTTGGTGTACCCAGGGGTAGAGGCTTGGGAAACAGAAGAGAAAAGCATCTGGATGACAGTGATATTCCAGGCACATGTATGCAGCAGATACACATGGATGCCCAGCTTGAGTCCACACTGCTACATACCTGTGTGCTCACGCACAAACACAGGCTCCCTATCTTATTCAGCAAATAGTCACTCATCCAACAAATATATATGAGGCTATTGCTCTGCCCTAGGCCCTGGGCTAAGAGCGGGTGTTACCGCCAAGAGCACGACAGACCCAGACAATGATGCTCCAGCCTCAGGAAGCTTGCAGGACACAAAATCATCAATGACATTAAAATTTTAAGTGCCACAGTGAGGAAAACCTCACTGGATGATAAGGAATGAGAGCAGGGACTGAGAAGATGGCTCAGCACTTAAAGGTGCTTGCTTGCAAAGCCAGCTGACCCAGGTTCAATTCCCAAGTTGCCAATGTAAGCCAGATGAAAAAAGCAGCACAAGGCTGGAGACATGGCTCAGTGGTTAAAGGCACTTGCTTGCAAAGACTCACCACCTGGGTTCAATTCCCCAGTACCCATGTAAAGCCAGATGCACAAAGTGGTACATGGATCTGGAGTTGATTTGCAATGGCAAGAGGCCCTGGCATGCCCATTTCTTTCTCTTTTTCTCTATCTTTGCAAATAAATAAATCAAAATATTTTTTTAAGCTGGACATGGTGGCTCATACCTTTCACCCCAGCACTTGGGAGGCAGAGGATCACTGTCACTCTAAGGCCACCCTAAGACTACATAGTAGGTTCCAGGTCAGCCTGGGCTAGAGTGAGACCCTACTTTGGTAAACAATTTTTTAAATTTTTTTTCTTTTATTTATTTTTATTTTTGTTATTTTTATTTATTTGGGAGTGAAAGACAAAGAGAGAAAGAGGCAGAGAGAGACAGAGAAAGAATGGGAGTGTCAGGGCCTCCAGCTACTGCAAACGAACATGCGCCCCCTTGTGCATCTGGCTAAGGTGGGTCCTGGGGAATCCAACCTCGAACCAGGGTCCTTAGGCTTCACAGGCAGGCGCTGAACTACTAAGCCATCTCTCCAGCCCCGAAAACAAATTGTTTTAATTGGCACAAATGTCTGGTGTTCATTTGCACAGGCAAGAGGCCCTGGTGTGTGTGTACACTTGTATGCACGCACACTTGTGCTCACATGCGCACACACACACACACACACTCAAAAAATAAACAAAAAAATTATTTTAAAAAGAGAAAGGCCTGGGGAGATGATTCAGTGGTTAAATGAATTTGCTTAAAAGCCTGACAGCCTGGGTTCCATACCCCAATACCCATATAAAGCCAAAAGAGGCACATGCGTCAGGACTTTATTTACAGTGGCTGGAGGCTCTGGAATGCCCAGGCTTACTCTTTGTCTCTGTCTCTGTCTGAAAAATAAATAAAAATATTTTTTAAGAGGGTGGGCAGGCAGAGCCTTCTTGGGGTCAAGCACACTGGGCACTGCAAGGGGAGTTCCTTGGGGGGCATTATAAGGGATGGAAGAGTTCATGGAGGGCTGAGTCTTTGAGGTATAAGGGGTGTGTTTGTCTTTTTTTATTTTTGTTGTTTTTTTGTTTTCTTGAGGTAGGGTCTCACTCTAGCCCAGACTGACCTGGAATTCACTATATAGTCTCAGGGTGGCCTCGAACTCATGGCGATCCTCCTACCTCTGCCTCCTGAGTGCTGGGATTAAAGGCGTGCGCCACCACAGCAATTTTTTTTTTTTTTTTAGTCAGTGTCTCATATAGCCCAGCCTGGCCTCTAACTTGCTAGGTGAGAACTCTTACCAATTGAGCTACGTCCTCAACCCCAAGGGGTGTGTTTCTCTAATCTTATGAGGGTGCCTCATGGACGGGCTGTGCCTGAGTCCTTCTACTCTAGGGCCCAATTTCCTGTCCCCCATCTCTTACATTCAGTCTCACTGGTGTCCCCAGCCCAATGTCGGCTTTCATCTTAGTGTCACAATAGTGGTACGCAAGTGCCCACATGTATTCAGCGTCACACGCAGGCTCACAGGCTCCAGCAAGCTGTTAGAGACCTGACATTCTCAGTCACACAGATTCTCACACAGGTACTGTTACGTGCACACACACCCTCACAACAGTCACACATAATCCTTTGAAACCCACCACTCACAGGTTCTCATAAACTGTGACCCATGGGGCCCACTGCTTCGCCACAGCTGCGCACAGTCCTTCACACTGTTACACGCACACGTGTGCATGTGCACACACAACACAGTCCCTCGTACACTCCTGCAGCCACGCTCCTGTTAGGCTTCTGGAGACAAGCGTGTGCAGCCCCTGATCACAGCTAAATGTCAGCGAGTCCCTCTCCTCCCAGTTAGAGATGAATTGTTGCTCGGGAGATATTTCATCCTTAATGCCTCCCGCTTGAACTCGAGCATGCGTCTCCAGGAGGTTACGCTTCTCCCAATCCGTCTGCTGCCACCCCCTGCCCCCCGCCCCCGGCTGGCTCAGAGAGCTGCCCTCCTGCCTCTCAGCTTTCATGGGGGCGTGGGGGGAGACGAGCCTCCCTCTCTCCTTACAGCCTCCTCTTATCCCTTCCCTCCCCACCAGCTTAGCTCCTGGCAAGAGAACAAAGCCCAGGAAGCTGTCCAGGCCCCTTCCTCAGCTCTCAAGTCAGGAGGTGTCCCTAGAGCCCAGGGGTCATAGCCTGATACCCAACCCCCACCTTGCACTCGGGGGGGCCCCAATGCAGCCCTTGGTAAGAAGAGTGGAGGGTATAGAGGGAGAATCCAGCCTTGAGGGATAACTCCTCTTAGGGATCTGTCCACCTACACCCCTCCCCACCGTACACTTAATGCCCAACATGTGCAAGGTCCTGGGCTTAATCCCCAACACAAAACCAAAGAAAAAGAAAACAGATCTGAGCCATGTTGGCATGACGTACAACCTTTCAGGAGGGAGGTTGTGTAAGATGTTATCTAGAGCCTCCACAAGGTGTATCCCCTTTACCCCAGTATTACTATGCTTAGGAATTTATTGTAAAGACATAAACTAGCATAGTTCAGACAATTTGGCTTCAAGGGGCTCATCCCAGCCTTGTTTATAAGAATGAAAAATTGGAAGCAACCTAAACATCTCCCACAGTAGGGATTGGCAATGGTACAGTCATCAACAGAATACCATGTAGCCATTAAAACAATGGTGTGGAAGAATGTTTAGCATGGTTGAAAGGCATTCACTACATAATACTGAATGAAACAAGCAGGTTGCAAAGCAGTGTGTATACTAATGTATGCAATGTGTGTCCTGGACTGGATCCTGGATGAAGGGAAAGATTTCCGTGAAAAAGCTAGTGAGAGCCAAATAAAGTCGGGAGATCCATTAGCAGCAGAGTTCTGATGTTGATTTCTTAGCTCTGACAAGTGTAACGATGTTCCACGGTGATATAAGATTTTCAACAATGGGGAAACCGGGAAAAGTGTTATGGAAACTCCTATATTCTTTGCAAGTTGTCTATCTGATTCCAAAATTAAAAATTAATTTTAAAGAACCATTATGTAGGGCTGAGGAGATGGCTCGGAGGGAAAGGGTGCTTTCTGTACAAGCATGAGGACCCCAGTTGGATCCCCAGTACCCAACATAAAAAACGGGCCCATGTGAGCCTCACATGCCTGAAACATCATTGCTGTGTGTGTGTTGACATGGTAGTGGTAAAGTCAGGAGAATGGCTGGGGCAAATCAGCCAATCTGACCAGGAAATGGCAGCTGCGGGTTCAGTGAGACACTGTCTCAAGAACATAAGACCGAAGAGTAATAGAGGAGGACGCCTGGTGTTCTCCGTGGGAGTGGGCATCTGAACACACATGTGCATTCACTACCTCCCTCCAACCCAGTATGTATATATAATGTGTTCCCTTATTTGGGTTCTTAAAAATACATATATAGGCTCTAGAGAAATGGCTCAGCAGTTAAGGTACTGGTGCATGCATCTGGAGTTTGTTTGCTGTGGTTAGAGGCCCTGGCATGCCCATTCTCTCCCTCTCTCTCTCTCTCTCTCTCTCTCTCTCTCTCTCTCTTTCTCTACTTACAAATAAATAAATAAATAAAATATTTTAAAACACAGGAGCCAGGCGTGGTGGTGCATGCCTTTAATCCTAGCACTCAGGAGGCAGAGGTAGGTACATAGTGAATTCCAGGTCAGCCTGGGCTAGAATGAGACCCTACCTTGAAAAAACAAATAATAATAATTAATACATATACAATTCAGTTCTTTCACTATCTGAGAACACAGCTTGAAGGCACCTTCCATGAGGAAGTGTTAGTTGCTTCCTCACTGCTGTGATAAAATACCCAACACAAGCAAGTTAGGGACAGAAGGGTTTACTTTGGCTCACGGTGTGAGTGGAGGTCATGGCAGCAAGAGCGTTGTAGCTTCCTTTGTGCGCACCAAACCAAAAGCAGCTGATGGAAGGAGAGCATTTGCTTTGGTTTACCTTCTCTAGGGGAAGCTTCAGGAGAAGCATGGCATGAGCAAGAGCATCGCCTCCTTGCCACAACAGGTGGAAAACCACAGCAAGGCAATTCAGAGGCAGAAGCAACTTGGTGGGGACTGGAGCGATCTGCAAGCACAGCGGCCTCTCGAAGCTTCTTCAACAAACCCAGGAGTGAGATGACCCCGGAGAGCTGCACACTCTCGCAGTTGGTCAAGAACAACACCCAAGGGCTCATCAACCACGCAACAACGAGAAACTCCTCAGCCGCCTGAAGGCCTTCGACAGGAGCTGGAGAACATGAAGGAGATGTGGACTGAGGTCCCCAACAGTGGCCAGGGCAAGAAGAAGTCCAAGCCAGACAACAAGAACCGCTACATCTCCAAGCTGTTCCTGCGCGAGGACCTGTGATTGTTGTCCTGTGAGATCCCCTCCTCACTGGCAAGTAGGGACCTCCTCCTGGTGGCCTGAATCTCTCCCCTGTGAAGACTTGCCTGACTGGTGTAATGGGAATAAAACCATGTTTTGTTTTGTTTCTTAAGAGAGAGTGAGCTGATTTCTGGCACAGGGGATGGACGCTGGGCTATCACAGCCCGAAGCCTGCCCCAGCAGCACGCCTCCTTCAACAAGGCTCAACCTCCCAAATTGCCACTATCTGGGGAGCAAAGATTCAAAACACAGGCATGTATGGGGGGATAACATCTGATTTAAACCACCACAAGGACAGTGAGTCATTTGGGAACACAATGTCAACACGCTGTGTCCACAGTCAGGAAGCAGACATCTGAAATATGGTGTTCAATTTACTTCCTTCTTCTCATTTATTCTGGAACTTCATCACGTGGCATGGTGCCACCCATATTCAGGGTGAATCTTCCCACCTCAGTTTAAACCATTCTGGAAATGCCTTCATATACATATATACAGGTATGTTTTCGTGGTGATTCTAAATCCTGCCAAGTTAACAATCAAGATTAACCATTACACATGCCCTCATTACGCACCAAATCTGCCAGGAGCTCCACTTAACTTCAGAACTATGAGAAATAAATTTCTGTTGTTAAAAAACTAAGAGAAGGCTGGAGAGATGGCTTAGCGGTTAAGTGCTTGCCTGTGAAGCTTAAGGATCCTGGTTCAAGGTTCAATTCCCCAGGACCCACGTTAGCCAGATGCACAAGGGGGTGCACACATCTGGAGTTCATTTGTAGTGCCTGGAAGCCCTGGCACGCCCATTCATTCTCTCTCTATCTCTATCCACCTCTTAAATAAATAAATAAAAATAAGCCAAAAAAGAAAAAAACTAAGAGAAAAAAATAATTTAAGAAGCATATATACTTCAAGATTTGGAAAAGTATTCATCTACATGTTATCTTGGTGATTGCTAACATATGGAATTATAGATTAGTTTATTTCAATTAGGTGAATTTTTAAAAGCACACATATATACCACTTGTGTGATTTAAAAAATTCAAGGGGTCTGGAGAGATGGCTCAGTAGTTAAAGGTGCTTGCTTGCAAAAACTGCCAAGCCAGTTTCAGTCCTCCAGTATCCATGTAAAGCCAGATACACATAGTGGAGTGTATGTCGGGAGTTTGTTTGCAGTGGCAAGAGGCCCAAGTATGCTGATTCAACTCTGGAAGCTCCAGATCTCCATGGTCTGAAATCCTCTTCACTGAGAGCAGTCTCCTACCTCTGATCTCATTCATTCCCTCTATCTTATCTTGTGCCTTAAGTCCTTATGCCCTTTGTTTTCTCCCTGTCTATAACACCCATTCTGTCCTGACTTACTTCCTTCTTTCCTCCCTTCCTTCCTTCTTTCTTTCCTTCCTTCCCCAGCTGATACCAGCCACTTGAGCCCTGTGCTTCCTGCCAGCCTACCTATGATCTCCAGCCCTAAGCAATGCTGCTGTTCATTCTTCTGACTCCTACCTCTGGGCAAGCTGGAGTAGGTGAGAAAACTGCCCCGTTCATGCTGCCTCAATCATCCTTCACTGACCTTTAATGGATAAAAGCTCTCTCTTCATCCTCAAATAATGTTGACCTTTTAGCCTGTCCAAAAATCCATCAGCTCACTCAAAATTTCTCTGGATCTTTACCTGCACCTTCCTTTCCTCCTGTCTCTGAGAAAGAAAAGTTCCTTCGTACCCTGGAATCTTCCCAGAACTTTCTTCATCAGCATCTTCTACATCGTGTCCCTCTTGGCTCTTCCTTCTTCCTTTCTCCTGGATAAAGGTTTTGAATGCCTAGATACTTTACCGCCTCTAGTTCTTTGCCATCTGCTCCTGCATCCTATGACTGCCACCTGCCATTTGAAAGTAACCAAGCTCACCAGCCATAAACTCTGTCCTCCTCACTAAAAAATTTGATGCCAGCTCCTACCTGGTATTATGGAGTATAAGAAATGTAGGAAAGAGAGGGTCATTGAATTTGCAATGCAGTCTTGATTTTTGGAAATGGCCATGAGCAGTGTGAAGCAGGTTTGCTGGATGCCTGCATAGAGACTCCATGGGGCCATGAGGATGAACCATGGATTGCAGTGGAGACCCAGAGGAGATGCCGGGACCACAAGATGGCTGCCAAGGAGAGCTGCTGGCCCCCGATGAACTTTTCCAGGACTGTGAATAGCCTAGCTGGAGGGACAGAATTGGAATTCCAGAGACTTGTTGCTAGTTAGAATTATCGGACTTGGAGATTTGTCCCTAACTAGAGTTGTTGGACTTGGAGCTACAGAGTTTGATGTTTGCCCTGGTTGTTTTAAATCTTGTATTGGCTGAATATTTCTTTGCTATGACCAATGCCATCTTTTGAATTGTGAATGTTTATTTTGTGTCATTATGAGTTTTGGAGGGATTTTTTTTTTGTATTATGGCTCAGTTAAAAGACCTTGGATTAATATAGAAATGTACTTTTTTGGACAATGGAACACTCAGGAGCCATAGATTGTTATTAGAAAATTTTCAGTGCCAGGGATGGGATACCTTCCAGTGAGTTGTTGGCCAGGGAGGTCCCTGATACCCCCAAAACATTACAGGCCATTGCTGAGGCCCTTGGTTTCCCACCAGGAATAGATGGTAGGACCCTATTGCTGAAGACTCCACATACTTGGGCTGCAAGGCCACTGAGAAATCCTGCTGGAGCTGAACTGAAAACCTCCTCCGTGTAGACCAGCTGACAGAAAACTGGAAAAAGCCATGCTGCATGCAGTTCAATGGGAGAGAGAGAAATCACCAGTAAAGATACTCCTCAGTGGACACTGCAAGCCTAATATTTTGCCAGCCAGGCCAAATGAGCCAATGGGTGCAATAGTGGCATGTCTGTTATGGGGGAAACCAACTACCCTCTAATTGGACTGGAGACCTGCTCCATGGGAGGAAATACATCCCTGATACTGAAAACCTACAACAGGGGTAGTCATGAGCTCTAGGGGTGTAATGTCTGCTGCTGTCTGGCTAAATGTATATACTGTGCTCACCAAACTTCCCAGTAAGAACTTCTCTTAATGTTTATACCCAAATATTAATACTACTCTCACCTTTGGTAGAGAATCTTCTCTTTTCAGATGGCAGTGATCTTGGGATGACTCAGAAGGCACCATGGTACTGAGAAGAAGTGACAGAGTGCATAGCACAGCAATATATCTATCACACCTTCCAAGGCTCAGGGTCCATTATGGAAGAAGTGGTGGAAAGAATGTAAGAGCCAAAGGAAGGTAGGACTCCTTACAATGTGCTCCTCCAGACACAAAATGGCCTGGATATCCATGACCTCACAGTGCCTAACACTACCTATATGAGACCATCATAATAGGAGGAAAAGATCATGACAGCAAAATAAAAGAAAGACTGATTGAGAGGAGGAGGGATATGATGGAGAGTGGAGTTTCAAAGGGGAAAGTGGGGGGATAGAGGAATTACTATGGGATATTGTTTATAATCATGGACGTTGTCATTAAAAAAAAAGACATTGGATTATGGGGATCTTTGAGCATCATTAGGATTGATAAAAAAAAAATGTGGGGACTTTGAAAGTTGGGCTGAATGCATTGCATTTTACATCATATATGGTTAACACTTTATGGGGCCAGGGGTGGAATGTGGTGGTTTTATTCAGGTGTCCCCCATAAACTTAGGTGTTCTGAATGCTAGGTTTCCAGCTGATGGAGATTTGGGAATTAATGCTTCCTAGAGGCAGTGTATTATTGGGGGTGGGCTTATGGGTATTATAGCCAGTTTCCCCTTGCCAGTGTTTGGCACACTCTCCTGTTCCTGTTGTCTACCTTATGTTGGCCAGGGGGTGAAGTCCATCCTCTGCTCATGCCATCGTTTCCCCCTGCCATGATGGAGCTTCCCCTTGAGTCTCTAAACCACAGTAAACCTTTCCCCCCCCCCCAAAAGCTGCTCTTGGTCAGGTGATTTCTACCAGCAATGGGAACCTGACTGTAGCACCAAGGTAAGAGGATCACTGTGAGTTTGAGACTGGCCTGAGACTACATAGTGAATAACAGGCCAGCCTGGGCTAGAGAAATACCCTCCCTCAAAAGAACAAAAAATATAGTAATAATAATAACAATCATCATCATCAAGCCAGAATGCTTCTCAGCTATGTTCTTTTATTTCTTTTGGTGTTTAAAAAATATTTTTATATGGATAGGAGAGATGGCTTAGCAGTTAAGGCATTTTCCTGCAAATTCAAAGGACCCAGGTTTGATTCCCTAGGACCCACGAAGGCAGATGCACAAGGTGGCACATGTGTCTGGAGTTAATTTATAGTGGCCAAAGGCCCTGGTGTGCTGTTCTCTCTCCTTCTCTCTCTCTCAAATAAATAAAATTGAAAGATGTTTTTATTAATTTATTTGTATGTATGTATGCATGAGCACTCCAATTTCTCTTGCTGCTTCAAACAAGCTCCAGATGCATGAATTACTTTTTGCATCTGACTTTATGTGAAAACTGAAGAATTGAATCAAGATCAGCAGGACTTGCAAGCAAATGCCTTTAACCACTTTTAACCACTGAGCAATGTCTCCTGCCCACTTTTTTAAAAGCTTGTTGAAAGAGGGTCTCATATAGCCCAAGCTGACCTCAAACTTGCTGTGTAGCTGAAGATGACCTTGAACCTCCTGCCTCCACCTTCTGTTGCAATTACCAGGGTGTACCAATATATCTGGCTTTGTTTCTTATTTTGCTTTGTTTTTCTTTTTTTAATCTTTTATTTTATTTTTATTTTCATTTAATGTATTTTTGGTTATTTTTTATTTTTTAACTGTATTTTATTTATTTATTTGAGACAGAGAGAGGGAGAGAGAGAGAGAGGGAGAGAGAGAGAGAAAGAGAGAGAGAGAGAGAATGGGAGCACCAGGGCCTCCAGCCACTGCAAACGAACTCCAGACGCATGCTCCATCATGTGCATCTGGCCTACATGGAACCTTGAGAATCGAACCTGGGTCCTTAGGATTTGCAGGCATACACCTTAACCACTAAGCCATCTTTCCAGCCCTGTTTTTATTTTCTTTTTGAGACAAATTTCTCATACATGTAAGCTCAGACTGGCCTAGAATTCATTTTGTAGTCCAGGCTCACACAATCCTCTTGCCCCAGCCTCCTGAGTGCTGGGATTATAGTTGTAACCATTATGCCTAGCTAAGCCAGGATGCTTTTTCAAAAGGAGGCTTTGCAAAATAATAATAGTAATAATAATGATAATTTCAGATTAAAATATATAATTGCAGGTATAAGCTGGAACTGCCCTGGGCTTTGGAAGGATTGCTCTTAGGAGGCTCAGAAGCCCACGGGGTACATTCAGTCATATCCTTCTACTCAAAGGCGACGTGTCAAGATTCTCACTGAACGACATTCAGACTCCTGTCATGGCTTCTGAGCCCTACTTTCCAGCCTACCTTGCTCTCCTCTCTCCTGATAGCTGTCTCCTGATAGCCAAACTGAGCCTCAGTCCTCGACACTCAGGCTTCACTTCCTGTGGACTTGTCCATGATGATACTTAGGAGTTCCTTGTCTACAGCTCTGCTCCCCAAACCCCATCCTATTTCAAGACCAGAACCACAAGCTATCCTCCACAGAGACCCTCTCATCTTTTCCCTGAACACTGCATTTCCTCCTGGGTATGGCGTCCCTTCCACCCTTTGCTCGCCCAAAGACGCTGATCGCTGAGTGCACACGGCTCCATTCGCAGCTAGCTCTTTGGCTGGGTAGCTGTTTACAATGTGGCCTGGCATTAAAAGATGAGCTGGGCCAGTCCAATTCCCTCTCCTGGGAATTTGAACTGTGAAATACTGAGAGACTGGAGCAGTTAGCAGAGGTGATGTAGAGAGAGACTCAGAGAGGCCGGCTGGTCAAATGCAAGTCACAGTTATGAGAAATTATGAGGAAGCCCAGGAAGCTCTCACTGCAGGCACAGGGGTCAGAAGCAGTTATGAGCTGG
Source organism: Jaculus jaculus (assembly GCF_020740685.1). Classification (NCBI taxonomy): domain Eukaryota; kingdom Metazoa; phylum Chordata; class Mammalia; order Rodentia; family Dipodidae; genus Jaculus; species Jaculus jaculus. Next base: position 33,899,427 of record NC_059102.1, read on the forward strand.
GGCTCTGGAGGCTGGCTTGAGTGAGAATTCTGACTCTGCCACTTCCTGGTTTAAACGTGAGACAGGTGACTTAGCCTCCTGAGTCTTGGTATTCTTATATGTAAAATGGGGATAATAATGCTATTAGCTAACAGTAAGGAAACTAACTGAGAACTTCAGACACTCATGGGTCTGACTTAGAACTTGGATTATTCCTCCTCCCCCATAACAATAGTAATAATAATAATTATTATTAATTTCACTAGTAATAATGAACAGAGCAAGACAGGGTGGGGGGAGGCCTCATGGAGATGTCCTTAGTCCTTACCAGGAGAAAGAAGTTGGTTCCCAAAGCTCCCTCTGTCTCTGCATGCTTTCTGGGCCTAGTTTCAATACTAAATCATGTGCTTGGACACAAGCACCAATTATCTCCGTCTTGCAAACACCAGTTTGGTCCTCTTGTATCTCTTGCATCCCTCCTAGTGGATAATAACAGCCTGTCTGCCCCGGTCTGGCCTCCTGGCCTTGAATGCTGCTGAAGTGCAAAGCTTGGTGAATGACAGAGAACTGACTGACTCCGAGATCGCTATTGGACCTCTGAACAGGGTCCCACGGTCTTGGGAACCTTTGGAAAGGCTGCTTTTAGGAGGAGGCTCAGAAGCCCACAGGGCACACAGTTAGGGAAGAGTAGCCTGCTCTGTCACAGCCTCGGCCCTCAGCACAGGAAAGAAGGAAGTCCAGAGCTAGGATGGCCCTGAGGAGCCTTGCCTTGTCTCTATGCTGCTGGGCCTTGCCTCTCGCTCGCCTTGTTCCTTTTAGCCCTAGGATCAGGTGCAGTAGGGGGACAAGAGGTCAACTGAGAAACGACGCCACCTTGTCCCCTCCCCTACCCAGACTCATGCCCCTGCCTCTCCTCCTGTACGTTAAGACCCGGTCACACCTGGATCCTTTCGGACCCTGAGCTCCACCAGGCTATTCTCTACAATGCCCACTTTACCCTGTGTGCTGTCCTTGCCCCTTGGGTGCCCTTCTCGGAGAAGAGTCCTGCCTGCTCCGGCTCAGAGCCAGCCTGCCTCTTGCATCTCCCCTGGACCTCCCAGGACGGATTAAATGTGTTTGCTCTGTGCCTCCACAGTCCCCTTGCAGATTTATGATTCCTATCTCACTGTTCCAATTAACCTGTGCCTTTGTGTGCCTCCCCCATCTGCAAGGTCTCAAGGACAGAAATTATGTTTTTATTTATGCTTAGCAAAGGAATTGGCTCATAGTAGGCGCTCACTAAGTGTTTGTTGATGACTGACTTATGAATGTAAGAATGGATTATTTCAGGTGAACATGGTGGTACACACCTGTATAACCCTAGCACATTTGGGACGTGGCACTAGGAGGATCAGCAGTTCAAGGTTATCCTCAGTTGCATAGTGAGTTCGAAGCCAACCTGGACTACAGGAGACCTTGTCTCAAAAAGAAAACAGATGGAGTCGGGCGTGGTGGCACATGCCTTTAATCCCAGCACTCGGGAGGCAGAGGTAGGAGGATTGCCATGAGTTTGAGGGCCACCCTGAGACTACATAGCTAATTCCAGGTCAGCCTGGACCAGAGTGAGACCCTACCTCAAAAAAACAATACAAAAGAAAGAAAGAAAATAGATTGCTTCAGCACTCGGGAGGCGGAGGTAGGAGGATTGCTGTGAGTTCGAGGCCAGCCTGAGATTACATAGTGAATTCCAGGTCAGCCTGGGCTAGAGTGAGACCCTACCTCAAAAAACAAAAAATGAAAGAAAGAAAGAAAATAGATTGCTTCCATTTCTTACAGCTCTGGGACTGCCAGGCCTGTTTTCACCTCTCCTCTCACTATCTTAGGCACTGTGTGTGTGAATACAGTATATACCTGTATGTGCATGCACGTGCATGCGTGTGTGCGCAGATGTGGAGACCAGCAAACATTAGATGTCTTCTTTTATTGTTAATCCTAGTCTGTCCCTGGGATGGAATTTATCACTGAACTATTTTCAGCAAGACTGACCATCAAGCCACAGAGATTCTGCCTGTCTCTGCTCCCCATTTACAGAAGTGTGTGGCCACACCCAGCTGGGTGATAGGGAACCAGGCCCTCAGGCTTGTGCAGCAAATGCTCTAACCTGCTGAGCCATCTCTCCAGCCTTCAGGCGTTTCTTAAAGCCCTTTCTAGTCCAATGACTATTCTCAATGACACCATTGCCTGCCCCAAGTCCCAAATAGTGTGTACTGCTCCTTGTGCGGACCCTGCGCCCCAAAGGATCTGGAGTGTGTCAAGGCTAGAGATCTGGGATGGTTGGGCCCTACCAGGAACCACAGAAGAGCAAAGACCAAGCAGGGTGAGTTGGGAGTTTGACTGTCCTTATGGGCCATTTGGAGCCTGGGGTCCACTCTCCCTCCCAGACAGGCCTCTGTCCAGGCTCCAGGCAGGACTGTCACTTGCTTGCCCTCCTACCTCCAGGCCCGTGGCTGAGCGGCTGGCGGAGGCAGCCCGAGCAGACAGCCTCGTGTGTGCGATTGCTGGCTCCAGGCCTCCCAGCCCAGCTTGTAGCTCCCCCCAGAGTGGCGCGATTGATTGGCTACAGCCAGAATGGGCACCAGTCTCCCTGGCTTGGACAGAAACGGGGCCATCTGTTACACCTCTAGTTAAAAGTACATAAAGTTGAGCATTTGTGTGCCGACAATACCACCCCTGACACCCTCCGCGCCGCACAGTGCTCTGGCTCCTTGGCAGGCTCGCGCTCCTCGACAGGCCGGTGCAGCAACGCCCACACGCTGGCTCGGCTGGCACTGCCACAGGCCCCACAGCTCCACCCTCCAGCGCCTTGGCCCAGCTGGGTCCAGAAAAACTCTCAGGTCCCACCTGTACCAGAGTGTGGAGGAAAGGGCTTGGGAGAGTGTATACCAATGGACAACTGCCCCGATTTAGAGTGCCCGGGCTGCAGACGATGCTTAAGGTCAGACCTCAGGGGAATCTGGACTGGTTTTGGACTTGGGCTTCCTTTTTTTTTCCTTCTTGTTTTGTCGAGGTAGAGTCTCACTCTAGGCTGACCTGGAATTCACTGTGTCATCTCAGGGTGGCCTCGAACTCATGGTAATCCTCCTACCTCTGCCTCCCTAGTGCTGGGATTAAAGGTGTGCACTGCCACACCCAACTATGAGTTTCCTATTTTTTTTTTTAAGACGGGAAATCATAAAAAATAAAGTCGAGACTCCAGTTTTGCCTTTTAAGAGCTTACCCATTAGTACAGCCCATGAGGCAAGCCCACGTACAATATTAGCCCCAATACAATGAACCACCCCATCAGTCAGTGTGTTCTTCCCCTTACAATAGACTTTTAGAACAAAAATGAAGCAGTCTGTCTCCGGTATCCCTTCCTTGGTGAAAATGTTGTCTGTATTACATAGGATAACATGAGCCCGACTCTTGACACAAAATAAGCGATGACACAATGGGGAAGAGTGACGGTGCTGGCTGAGGTGGTGGCGAGCCTGAGATCGAGCGGGTTCTAAGCTCTGTCCGCATGCTCCGGGCATCGGGAAAGCTCGCTCCCACACAAGGCTGCTCCTTCTTCCCTTTCCACGTCTACCCTTGGGAAGTCATGCACAAGGACGAGTGGAGCTCAGTACTTTCTTAGCTGTCCTCACCTCATAACTCCGTCTCCTGAGGCCACACCATAGAGCTGAGGTGGTAAAGTGCCTAACTTAAGGGGTCTACACAACACAAAGAGCAAGTGTGTCCTTAACTTTGGGGCCCCAGGCACACCCCTAGTTTCACCCTAGCGCTCTGCCTATCATGAAGCCAGCCTATGCTTCCCAGCCAGCCAGTGGGAGTCCTCAAGTACTTTCAGCCTCCAAAGGGGCTCCCAATAGTCCTCACCTTGTGGGTGAGCTAGCATGGGCTTCCACCCTAACTATGGAGTGCTAGGGTCACAGGAGGACTGGGAATTGGGGGCATGTTAATCCTAATCAGTGGGCTTACTCCCCCCACCCCAAGCCCTTCCTGCTGCGTTCTCTTGGTGGCATTTGGCCTGGCTGTCAGCTATTCTTGGCATATTGGCCCAAGCTGTCTGTCACCCAAAAAGCACTCACCCAGGTAGTGGACTCTAAAGGACACTGGGCAGTGGCCTTGGATAAGGAAAGTCATTAGAATCTCTTTCCCTCGGTTACCTCTAGGTGTGTGTGTGTGTGTGTGTGTGTGTGTGTGCGCGCACACACACACACACACACACACGGCAAAATATAAAATTTATAGGCCATTAAAAACCCTGGAAGAGGGAGTAGTGGGGGCAGGAGCAAGGATCATGAAGGCCATAGGAGAGGGATACAGAGGGTCCAAGATAAAGTGATCTGCCACACTACTTTCCTTTTTATATAATTGTTTTTTCGAGGCAGGGTCTTACTCTAGCTCAGGCTGACTTGAAATTCACTGTGTATTCTCAGGATGGCTATCCTCCTACCTCTGCCTCCCAAGTGCTGGGATTAAAGGTGTGTGACACCATGCTTGGCTCTATAACTATATAGCTATTTTTTCATTTTATTTATTTGAGAGAGAGAGAAAGAGAGAGAATGGGTGTGCCAGGGCCTCTAGCCATTGCTTGCAAACAAACTCCAGATCCTTGCACCACCTTGTACATCTGGCTTTACATGGGTACTAGGGAATCGAACCTAGGTCCTTTGGCTTTGCAGGCAAGCACCTTAACCGCTAAGCCCTCTCTCCAGCCCTGCCACACTGCTTTCTAGCTCCAGTACTTCAAACACGCTGCTGCTTGATCTTTGAAAGCTTCAATTTGCTAACTGTAAATGGGACTTAAAGATGATTTTCCTGCCTGCAAGGAAAACTAGTCAAGGGCCAAGAGTGACAGATGGAAATTCTCTCTTAGTTCAGTCATCTTTATCCACTAAGGGGTGAGGCTCTGGGGTTCCTGGGGAACCTTCCTGGGCTCCCCTCAACCTGGAGTAGCCCTGTCTTCTCCTCCTAGGGTCCAGCTTGATCTAAATTGCCTAGAACCTCTCCTGCAGCCTCCGGATGTGTCTCTGGCCATCATATATACTCTCCCCATAAATTCTGAAATTTTCTTTATTGTTTATAAAACCGTCTCCACATTCATAGTCTTCAGTCTCCCAAGAGCTCCGTGAGGGGGGCAGTGAAGGAACTCTTCCCATTTTAATCGACGCAAACTAACGCTCACAAAGGGTTAGGAATGTAGCGGGCTTGATCTTGGCTCTTCTGAGCTCCTCCTGCAAGACTGGAACCCAAGGATTTACCTATAATCTCCGGTGATGGAAAACGGCCCCCAGGGTGCGGAGTAGCCTGCAGTTCCCGCAACCGGCCAGCAGCAGGCGCTGTGAGGGAGGCGCCCTCTGTACAGGAACATTAAAAATGCCTCACTCTAATATCCCTGGCTGTGGGGAAACAGCGTTTTATTAAATGCTTCACACAGATTTGGTATAATAAAGATGAATATATTATATCCTTTGCCTCCCCCAGAGTGAGACCATAATAAGAGAGGGGAAAAAAACAATAAAGTGAAACATAAATACAACATAATGGGATTTGAGGCGAAGGCCCCGTGGCCTGCCTGGGCTGCCACCGGGCTACCCTGCATCTGGGGCTCAGGATCCCGCCCTTCGCAGCCTGCTTAGAGGGTCCCAGGCCACCTCTGCAGCTAGGGGCCCGGACCTCTGCGGAGCGCCCCTGGGGGGGGGGGCGGATAGCAAGGGGGAAGGGCCTCTCCTGGGCCGGCCAACCTCCTCTACCTCCTTCTCACTCCCAGGACTGCAGGGTCATAGGCCCCACAGGACAGACAGACTGATGAGCAGGTGGACAGACTCTAATGAGGACGAATTCCGAAACTGTTTTCTATCTTGGCTCTCCCTCCCCTATTCCACACACCCCCCACCTCCCTCGCTGCCTCCAACTTGCCAGAAGTCTTTCCTTGGCTATTACTTCTATCCTTGCCTAGGCGCCCCCACACACACACACACAATTGCTTATTTAAAAATAAAAATTTCCCAGACCAAGGTAGGGGGAAGGAACGTAGGGTTCCCGCCCACCCCTCCCTCTGCTCAGCTCTTCCCACGTGACTCCCTCCTCCAAGGAGAGACTTAAATGTCTTAAATGCTAGAACCTCTCCGGACCGGATCAGGATTCGAATCCCTTCTGTGAGGCTGAGCAGAGCGATGTGATCTTAACGTCGTTTTCTTTCTCGGCAAAATGGAGTCGTAGGGAGGACAGGAGAGAAGGATTCCAATACTTGGCACCTTGACGGCTGTAAAGAAGAAAACACAGGCAACAGCTTTCGATTGCCCCGGAAATATTCGTTAAAATAAATGGTTATTTCAGACCTAGGATTGTCTTCTTTAGGCCCTAACACAGGCACATCCCCCAAACGAAAGAAAGGGCTTCATCCCTTAGCACCCTCCCTAAACCTCCTCCCTGTGCCAGGCTCAGAGAGGTTAAGACTTACCCACGATCACGACGCCTCCTGGGGAAGGGACGCCTGCATCTGCCAAGGGTCCTGTCTTCCCAAGTTATCTGCTGTTCGGTAGCAAACCCAGAGGCAAGAGTGATATATATAGTAAGTTCAGGCTTTCCAGGGGACCGCAGCTAGAGTGCCTCAGAACCAACTAAAAATAAGTAAAAAAGAACTGCGGGTCCTGGTGGAAGGAGGAAGATGTGGGTCTGGGGGTGGAGGGAGCTGCCTCCTGGCTGGCTTGGGTCTAGCTAGTAGATTACCTTGAAGACCCTGGTCCTCTTAGGGTTCATCCTGGAGGGCCAGCAGAGTCGGTGCGAGGGTCCTAGCTGAGACGCACTTGACAGTAGAAGGGAGGCTGTGCAAGAAAGGAATAGGCGGCAAAAGACTGCGTGAGTTTGACCTAATGGAAGTGACCAGCTTGCACAGGGCCTGGAGGAAAAGGAGATGTTGGTGGACATGAGCTAGGGTGTATGCAATCACTCAAGGTTGAGGACCCAGGGATATGTAGGAAGCGGGGAAGCTCCTGATTGTGTTCGAATGAAATAAGGCTGCAGGGGACTGCACTTAAACTCCTTTCCAGGCTCAGCAGTATAAGGGCTTTCTTTCAGTGCCACGGTGAGTGTCTGGGGCTCCATCGCAGGAGTCTGGCTGTGAAAACTGGACCGCAGATCCTGAGCTGGAAGGCGTAGAGCAGGTGGAAGGCCCTGCGGGGGTTCGGGCATCTCACTTGAATAACAAGGGAAATCCTGGCCACAAGGGCGCCAGGGGGTCCCAGCACAGAGGGGAGCCTGTCTTGAACACGACGCTCTGACCCACACCTCCTACCTTTCTTCCAGTTGCAGGGTTTTGCACAGGTCTGACACAGGAGCTCTTTCTCTTATTCTGGCTTGGCTTCTCTTTCCCTTGCCTGAGGGCCTTTGGAGTGCTCTGACCAAAGGTGCCCAAGCCCAAAGGGATCAGGAACAGGGAGACTGGTGGGATTCAGCCTGGGTGTAGTCAAAGATAACCATGGGCAGAGGGTCTTCTACCAGGCTCCCTTCCTCTTTTACAATAGTGGCCCATCCAGCACAAGGGGCCACCCTGCTAATGCAATGAGCCCCAGCGTGGCTGCTGAATTATTTACGTGCAGTTTATCATGAGAAGCCTGACTCAGGACTTTTCTGCACCATCTAGCCATGGCCACTCCTCCATAACCTACCATCTCCCCGTTTGGTGCCTCTGTCTTTCCACCTGGCTTAGCCCAGGCCAGGCTGCCCTGCCTGTGCCTGGCACTCTCCCAAAGGCCAGGAGGCCTCTGCAGAATGGAGGCCACCATTAGCAGATTTGCTCCCAGTCAGGAGTTCCTGGGCTGCCAGTGTTAGTAAAAGCTCATGGAGATTTGAGGCCACATGGAGAAGGGTCCCCATGAACAAGTTCAGGGTGCAGACTCTGTATCCATCCCCTCAAGCCCTAAACAGCACTCCAAGAACCTGCTGGGGTGCCCAAGGGAATAGGGTTTCACCTTGACCCCAGTACTTCACACCCACAGGGCAACAGAAGGAGGAGGCATGGGGCACTTTGGTTCCTCCTGGGCAGGCACCTCTGGCCTCTTCCTTACATTCAATAGTTCCTTCTTGCTTTTCAAAATTCAACCCTAATGCCACTACCCCCAGGAACAAAACCAGGGCCCCCCCCCCCAACACACACACAGGTCTTTTTACTCTCTTCAAAGAGCCCTGGACTACTGCCCTTCGCCCCACCCCCATCTTCTGTCTGTCCTTCCTCTTGATTTGTGGGTTCAATCCTGTTTTTAAAAAAATATTTTATTGCTGGGTGTGGTGGCACACGCTTTTAATCCCAGCACTAGGGAAGCAGAGGTAGGAGGTAGGAGGATCGCCATGAGTTCAAGGCCACCCTGAGACTAAATAGTGAATTTCAGGTCAGCCTGAGGTAGAGTGGGACCCTACCTACAAAACAAAACAAAAACTTATTTATTCGCCAGGGCTTCCAGCACTGCAAACGAACTCCAGATGCATGTGCTACCCTGTGCATCTGGCTTATGTGGGTCCTGGGGAATCAAACCTGGGTTCTTTGGCTTTGCAGGCAAGCACCTTAGCCGCTAAGCCGTCTCTCCAGCCCCCAATCCTGTTTTGTTTTGTTTTTTTCCTTAATGAACAAAGTCTATTTTTAAGTCAGATCACAGTTGGATCCAGAATACAGTCCCCCTAATAGACAAAAAGTATTAAATAATGAGCTTTCTGTGCCCCTCCTTATGTGCTGGAGGTGTGAGCAGCTGGGCACCTCACATATCTGCACACAGCTGGCCAAAAAAAAAAGTACCTACCTTCCCCCTGAGCCCCTGGTCTTCTCTCAGGGGCACAGACTGAATTCTCTGCTTGGCTTTCTTTATCTTTTATCCATTTAATTAATTTATTTAACAAATGCCTGACAGCACTTGGTATATGGCAGGCTGGCACAGGGCAACTGCGGTCCTGTCCTCCCCAAGTTCACCAGCACATGGGCAGAGAAGCAATAGAGATGACAGACAATCCAGCATATTTCTGGAAAATGTGACAATGACCCCGAAGTGGTGTGCTGAGAAACTGTGGAGGGCAGGGAAGGTTTCCCCAGGAAGAAGACTTAGGCCCTAGCACAGAGCACAGGGTGCCAGGAAGAGAAGAGGCAGAGATCAATCCCTCCCAGGATGAAGGGAGCCAAGGCTTGGGACCAAGGGAGAGAACTGTTCTGCAAGCTGCAGAATCTGGGAGCCAGGGTGGGTTTTAAGCATCTTGTCGGAACTCTCCCATCCCTGCCTGTCTTTGTCACTCAGAGATCTGTCTGTGTCCCCACACTTCCAAAAGATAGTTAGTCCCTCCCTTCATGTGGGGCTGACATACCTTGACACTACAGTCTGAAGGAATTTAGTCCATGAAAGAAGTAGGGAGGGGCTAAGCAACAAAAGCGCTCCCCAAAGAGGGGTCTAGTTGCAGATCCAGCTCCCTCTGACACCTGCCCACAGTTAGGGGAGAGCGGCTGAGTTCAGCAGCAGGCTTGGAGTCCAGCCTGAGTTTTGGAGCAGCTGGCTTCCTGCTGCCTATGCCTGGGAGGACGCAGCTTCCCTGCCATTCCCTATCAGCCTGCCTCCCTTCCCCCCACTGGCCTCATTCTGCCCTTGGCCTTTTCAGGATCTCCAACCCTTTCCTGAATCAAGTGTCATGTAATGTTAATCCCAGACAAGATGTGTCCTCATGGGCTCACATGTGACTGCTACTGTAGAATTTCTGGAATCTGCCAAACTCCTAAGGCCCACTGAAAAACCCTTGGAGACCTCTGGTTAAATACGTATGCCATCCTTCTGGGAACAGTGGCATGATCAGAAAACGACGGAATCCCAATCCTGGCTACTCCAAAATAAGCTGTGTGACTTTGGATGGGCCTCTGTCCTTCTCTGTGCCTCTCTTTCCTTACTGTAAAATAAGGGTACTACAAGTAACTACCTCAAAAAGTTGTGAAGTGACAAAGAAATAAAACTGTCTGGAGCAAGGCAAGGGAAGGGTATGTGATATTTATGGTCATGGTTATTGTTGTCACTACACACAATGGCCCAGGGCAGGACGTAAAACCCAAATGGATAGTCCTGGCTCAGTCAGGGTGGTGGGAGGCATCTGGAGAAGTCCTCTTCTACAACAGAAGCATTCTCAAAAGTCTATGTGGACTGTCAGAGTAGTGGTCTCCATAGAACAAGTCATTCAGACTGGGGGGTCAAGCTAATTTGTTTTCAGTGGTACTAGACCCTTTTCTCTGAAGGAACTCTGGTTTGAGGGACAATGGTAATGTTAACACCAAAACATGGAAAGACATTGGGGCTACCCTACCAATCTGGATCAAATCCAACAGAACATAGAGATGAGTCAAATGAATTATTCTCCTGTACTAAGGAATGACTAGTTTTATTTGGACCTCCAGGGTCCTCTTATTATAACAATTCACATGATGCTCTTTTCTTCCTCTTTGAAATATTCCCTAAACTGGGAGGCAAGAAGACTTTGGGTAGAATAATTCCTTCCACCAGAGCTGGCCCCTGGCCATATAAACAGCAAATAAGAATTCAGGGGTCAGGATACGTGGAGACCAGCTTTTGCAGATGGGCATTCCTCTGTGGAACCGCCTCCAGGGACCAGCTGCTTCCAGCCCCAGGTGAGCAGACCATGGCCTAGACAGCTAGAGTGTGAGGCGCCTGGAGTGTCTCCTTGTCTTAGTGTGGGGTCCTGGGAGTGCATTAGGCACAGAGAGACTAGAGTCTGAACCTCGGTGGCAAGGTCCCTTCCAAACATCCTCCATCCTTCTTGTAGCATGCTTCCTGACCTGCAGGTTCTTGTGATTTCTCAACCCCTCCTTTGAGGGACACAGTCTGGGCCAGAGCCGTTCCTCGCCACATTCCATATTTACTGGCTGGAAACACATCCAGGATATTTGGTGGGTGAGAACTGAATAGAGTGCACGAGACACCTGTATAGATCCAGACACACACACACACACACACACACAGGATCCCCTGACTGAGAGTCCTGCCTACAATGATGTAAAAGTCTGGCGAAGGGAGGATGGAATCCCTTTGCCAACCCCCAAATACACTCTTTAGATTGCAGGCAGGCTACCAGAGACCAACAGATTTGGGTTCCCAGGAGACCAGAAGATCCTAGTCTGTGTGAAGGTGAAATAAGACCACGGGCTTGGAAAAAGGCTGCTGTCACATTCTGATAGGTTTCTAAAGGTAGCCCAGACCAGAGGATCTGGGCAAAATGAACTGAAACAACAAAATGCCAGGTGGTACCACAATTCCCTACACCCTCAAATGTGCTGCGCTCCTGAGCGTGTCTGGCTGAGAGACCACCCAATTAAGCCAATGAAACAACTCCATGGGATGGGCGAGATTAGAAAGGGGAGGTGTGTGGAAGTAATACAGTCCGGAGATTGCTCTCTCCACTTTGATGTGATTAAACAAAGACGACAGATCCAGGGAACAAGACTTTTATGCTCCCCAGATCACACTGCACCCCTTCTTGGCAGCCTCTCAGTAACCCCAAACTCCAGTGGTCTTTAGAGACTGGGAAATGAGCAACAGCAGAGCTCCACTTGTCTTTAAGGTTCCATCAGGGGCTCTGGGTCGGTGGATTGGTGTTATGACAGGAAAGGGCCCAATCGAGATCTAGGGGGCAGAAAGCAGGGGGAGAGCAGATGTTTCTTCTCTGATATCTTCTCCCCCAGGCTCCTCTCCACCAGTACCTAGACTTCAACTCCCCATTACGCGGCCCAGCATCTCCCCAAGGCTTCTGGGGGCAGCTGGGATGATTCGTCCTACACAGTGGAAGCATCACACCCCGGGGATGGCTCTGCAGCTCTGAGGGACCTGACATCCCTACTCTCACTATTTTTGCTTGCAAGCACCTGCCACTCCGTTCCCCCCTCCCATCCCCAGCCTCCAAGCACTGTACAGAGAAGGAAAGGGGGAAGCTCCTCCTCACACTCTCCTGAAGGCCTAGGGCCAGTCCTGGGACTCCACACTAGACTTAGTTCCCCCCACCCTACATCAGAGCGGAAAGCCATGGTTCCAAACACAACTAAATATAAAATCAAGAACCCCTGATCTGGGAGCTTGGAGAAAGAGCTTGCTCCCCTTCCCAGAGCACAGTCGAACTCACTCCCTGTTCACATGAATGTGGGGGGGGGGGGCAAAAAAATCCCATTCGTCCCACCCCAACCTCTGCCCTGGGCCACAAGTTCTCCAGCTGGCCTTTTAGGTACGGTCTCCGCTCCAAGCCTAGCTGCTCTTGACCACACTGCCTACGCAGGAGTTTACAAACAAAGCCAGTCTGCCGAGTGTGCTCCGAGTGAAGGAAGAACAGCTCTTCTTCCCTTGGCCCTTCCTCCTCCTCGTCTTCCTCGTCTCCTTTCTCCAAGGGCAGAAATAGAAAATCAGACACAAACCAGATGGGATAGCTAGAGAGAAGAGGGCCTAACGGCACAGCCCTGCTGGGGTGCCTCTAGGAAAAAAAACACGTAGAGGGTCAGAGCCACTTGTACACCCAGCGGGTCACAGGGTTTACAGAAACTCGCACATGGAGAAGCACACACAAACATACACCTTCAAATATAAACATCTTCAAATAAGGATGCGCACAAAACGCTCGCTAAGATTAATAACTTCTAGGCCACCGTCCCCAGTCTCAATGGAACCTGGGCCTCAGAGAGCAGACCGCACCCCCACTCTCTCCAGCCCCGGCCCAGCCTCTGTTCGGCGCCCGCCCCGCATCAGGAACAGCTGGAGTCGGCCCGGGCAGCACAATCGAGCCCGGCGCTGGGCTGGGCGTGGAGGGCAGCGGGGCCCCAGCCCCGGCCTGGGCTCACAGCAGCCGGGAAGCCCGGAACCCCGACTAGGTTTCCACCCGACGTTCGTCATCAGAGGTGCGGTGGCCCTAGCCGGCCTCCAGAGCCGCTGCCAGAGGAAAGAGTGCGCAAGATTGCCAGCGGAGGTAGGACACCTGCGTAGGGCCCAGGCCAGGGGAGAGGCGAACGGGGCCACCAACTCCTCCCATCGCCTCAGTCGGGTAGGCTGAGTCCTCCAATTGTTCCCCTCCCCCAACACTTGAGATCCCCCCCCCCATCCCGGTTCCGCGTGGCCCACCCAGGGGCCCTGAAGCTGGCTCTGACCTCCCACGGGCCAGCCCTGGGAGGGAGGGGTGCTTTCAGATTCCACTTTCCCAAGCATATGGCCCAGGCTGGGGGTGAGGACCGAGAAGATCCAGGAATTAGGGGCGCTGAATTTTCGATTTCGGCTCCTCAAAGTCTACGCTGGACAGTAGCTGGGGAGCGGGCGGTGGTCCTACTGGGCTCCAGTTCTTACCTGGCCCCGGGCAGCCGCCGCGTCGCTTGGGCGGTGGGAGCTCTGGCTACCCATCTCGTGCTCCGAATCCCGGGTTGGAGGGTCTGAGACCTCCAGTCCGGTGCTGCCATCGTAGTCAGGCCGGAGGGAGGGAGGCGGGTGCGCCGGGAGCGAGGCTCTCAGTTTGGGGTGGGGTGGGGGGGCGGTGGCTTTTTTCTGTCGCCCGAGGTTCGGGTGCAATAAAGGCGCGGCTAATGTAATTTACAAACAGCTCGGGCCCAGCGCGGCGCGGAGCCCGGACTGACAGGCGCATTAGGCAGGCTAATTCCAGCCGGCTCCTCCTACCCCCGGCCCGCTAATTAATGAGCTTCCCAACTTAGAGCCGCCTGCATTGGACAGGGAGAGAGAGAGTGAAAGAGAGGGCGAGGGAGAGGTAGAGAAGGAGAGGCAGACGGGGTGGGGGGAGCAGAGGGGAGAGAGGAGAGAAGAGAGGGAGGGAGGGAGAGTGGAAGGACAGGGGTAGAGAGAGAGAGAGAAAGAAGAGAGAGGGAAAGACCAGGAGAAAGAGAAGTGCCGCTGAAGATAATTGATTACTCCTCGATCAAGGCTAACTTGTTAGCAGTAGTCAATTGCCCCGTCTCTCCGCCTCCCTCGCAGTCCGGGATCTGCGCCCTTGCCTCGGCTCTTCCAACCGCCGCCGCCGCCAGGACCCGGGGCCAGGAGCCGCCGCCGAGCCACCTGACACCTTTAAATAGCACCGGGGCCGGCGAAACTGGAGCCCCGCGCGGCGCTGCCCGGCTCCGGCCCCGGATTGCTGGAAGCCCCGGCGGCGGCGGCGGCGGCGTTGGTGGCGCCCGCGTCCGCGTCCGCGCTCAGCTCGCGGGGCCCCGCGCCGCTCCGCCGGCCTCCTCCGCCGCCGCCTCCTTGCTGAGCCGCCCGGCGCTCGCCGTCGCCGTCGCCATCGCCCTGCCCGGCGCGGCCTCGGGCCCGTGCGAGCCTCGCCACCCCTCCCCGCGCCGTCCGACGCCCGAGCTGCCCGCGGGCTGGGTCCCCGCGGCCCGAGCCGCTCCGGCCGGGCCCCCAAACGTGGCCGAGATGACTTCCAAGGAGGATGGCAAGGCGGCGCCGGGGGAGGAGCGGCGACGCAGCCCCCTGGACCACCTGCCGCCGCCCGCCAACTCCAACAAGCCGCTGACGCCGTTCAGCATCGAAGACATCCTCAACAAGCCGTCGGTGCGGAGAAGTTACTCGCTGTGTGGGGCGGCGCACCTGCTGGCCGCCGCGGACAAGCACGCGCCGGGCGGCTTGCCCCTGGCGGGCCGCGCGCTGCTCTCGCAGACCTCGCCGCTGTGCGCGCTGGAGGAGCTCGCCAGCAAGACCTTTAAGGGGCTGGAGGTCAGCGTCCTGCAGGCAGCCGAAGGTAGGCGCGACCCAGGTTACCCGGCGTCCCGTGGCCCACTCTCAATGACCTGCACTTCATGCCCAGTGCCTCAGCCAGTGAGGGCCGCCTGGGCCCTCCAGCCCTAGCTAGTGCCTCTGGGAGTGGGGAGTTAGGTGGGATGGGACCCCAGGTCCTGGGACCTCTGGGTAGTTTGGAGACGGGGTGATCTCAGAGTTCCCCCCAGCCTAAAGGGGCTTTTTCGGGTTCCCAGCGGGCCTATGCGCTCCCAGCCTTACTCCGGGAGTGGGGAGAATGTTTTTCTGGAAACTTTTGGGTAGGATAGACTCCGGCCATTGGAAAGGAGTGGAGAACCAACATTCACAATATAATTGGAGAGCTCCCGTTTGGTATTCTCGCGTTCTGTACTTGGGATCTTTCAAAACAACTCTTAGGGAGAGAGCAGAGACCAAAACAATTTTTTTTGTCCTAGGGACTACATTACTTGGAGAGCGGAGGTTTGCCACAGTTAGGCTTGCTTTGGTCTCAGGAGGTAGAATCAAATTGGAGAGGGGCAACAGCCGCAGGACGGGCCTAGGAGGAGTGGAGGGTTATGGGAGAAAGCCAGGGTGGGCTCTTCATTCTCCCTATGCGAGCCTACACTGTCATTTCTTTCCAGGCCGCGATGGAATGACCATCTTTGGGCAGCGGCAGACACCCAAGAAACGGCGAAAATCCCGCACGGCCTTCACCAACCACCAAATCTATGAGTTAGAGAAGCGCTTCCTGTACCAGAAGTACCTGTCCCCTGCAGATCGCGACCAAATTGCGCAGCAGCTGGGCCTCACCAACGCGCAGGTTATCACCTGGTTCCAGAATCGGCGCGCCAAGCTCAAGCGGGACCTGGAGGAGATGAAGGCCGACGTGGAGTCCGCCAAGAAACTGGGCCCCAGCGGGCAGATGGACATCGTGGCGCTGGCGGAACTGGAGCAGAACTCGGAGGCTTCAGGCGGCGGTGGCGGCGGCGGCTGTGGCAGGGCCAAGTCGAGGCCGGGTAGTCCGGCGCTTCCCCCAGGCGCCCCGCAGGCCCCGGGCTCTGGGCCTTTGCAGCTCTCGCCCGCCTCCCCGCTCACGGACCAGCGGGCCAGCAGCCAGGACTGCTCTGAGGACGAGGAAGATGAAGAGATCGACGTGGACGATTGACCGGCGCCCTGGACCTTCTACCACCCTGGGCCCCTAGCGCCCGCATGCCCACCGCCTCCTGGACTGGACCGCCGAGGAGAGCTGGGACCTCCTCTGCAACTCCCGCCTCCTCCCTTGTCCCCGGGCCTGGACTTGGCCCCCGGCAGCTGCCTCTTCCCTCTCGAAGCAATAAATCCCGGCTGGCCGGCGGGGCTCGGCTGCCTTGAGCGGCCTTCGTCGCCCCGAAAGCGCTCGCCGTGCAATTCTGTATGGCTTCTGTATAAATATTTAAACCTATATAGTGGGTTCCTCCCACCGCAGCCTGATCTTTTTCTTTCTTTTATTTTTTTAAAAAATCTCAGAGATTTCGATGTGTTCAAAGCTCCCCGTGCTGCCTGGTCGGCTGGAGGCGAGGCCGAACCGAGATTGGCGAACAGGAACCCCTGCAGTTTAGAAGAGGGGACAGTTCTGGCTGTTTGAATTTTTCTCTGCATGTGGCAAATGCGTTGGCCGCTCCCTCCTCCCTCGCCATATTACAGTTGACTTCTTTTCTTTTCTTTCTTTCTTTCTTTTTTCTTAGCGTCTGAAAGAAGTGAAGTGGGCAGCCTGATTCTGACTGGCAAGTTTCAAAATCGAACGCCTCCCCCTCGACAGAGAATTCTGTTTTCGGTGCCCGGTCTGCCTCCGGTTGCTCACTAACAGCTATTTTTTAATATTTTTCCATCCCTTTCGCATCCCCCCGCACCACCACCACTGACTGCTGGAGTCCGGGTCCTAGGGATAAAGCCAGGGCATATCCAGCCTACCATCGAAAACAGAACCAAAAGCCCTACAATTATTTTTTACTCTTTTTAGGATTTTTTTGCATGTGACAGAGACGGAGAGGTGGCGGACCCCAGCGCTCACTTCCACCTCCCTGTATAGCCCTGGGTCCATCTTGCTGACAACACCCCTCTCCAAGCTCGACTTGGCCAGACAAGGGTAGCTCGCCCAGGGTGGGTTCCGCGGGCCCCTTCCCCGCTCCTGCCCTTGCCCTCTCCTTCCTGGACTGTACCCAAGGCCTCTCTCTCCGATAAATAAAGTCTTTGCCATTTTACTAGAATGGGCCGCGACCGCGTCTGCATGATGAGTGGGCCCGATTCTCGCACGCCACGGCCCGGTGAGGTTGTCCCTTACCAGTCACCCAGCCTCAGAGGTTCGGAGGGAATTTCAGGGCAGGCCTGAGAATGAGGGGCCAAAGTGGGGGGGGGGAATGGGAGGAGGTGCCTTTTTTTAAGCCCATAAGCACGCCACAGCTACTAAATGGAGGGAGAAACGGGCTTCGTCAGGTCGGGGTTAAAAAAAGCAAGGTTTTCGATACTGCCAGAAAACTTGTATGTGTCTGCGGGGATGTGTGTGTGGGGGGAACAGCAATGGCACAGAAATTAAATTTTGTGCAGCAAGATATTGCCCTGCAGTTTTGCATGAGTCTGCCTGTCCCAGACTCAGCTCATTCTACCTGCCCTCCAAGGGACTTGGGCACACCCCGAACGCATTGGCTGGTGTCACTCAGTTGGACTTCAGGGTGGAGCGCGGGGACTCCCAAGTTTCGGTGCCACCCCGAGGGCCTCGCCGGGGTTAAGAATTGCTGGAGTATGAAGGCAACCAGGGCAGGAATTACACACACAGGGGACATCGAGATATGTGCTCGCAAAGCGTCTGGGAATTGGAGTAAATTTTTCGTAAAGGTCACAGGTTTTGGATCCTGAACTCTGGCCATCTGCAGAGTCGTGGGTCTTGCAGACTCTCTGGGTTTCCCATTGCCTAGAGGGCAGCTGGGGACGGGGTTCGGTCCGCTGGCACTTGCTGAAGTGAGCGGGGGTTTCTCTCTGGGCTTTTGTTGTCGCTGGGCTGGCGAGTGGCCGCTGTCACCAGAGTTAGGGTCCCGCCTCCAGGCCCGCTCAGTTCTTTCTCCGAAAAATTGATGTGAGAAAATGCGCATCTGGTCTCGGGCAGACGATGGGGGCCCCCGGGGCCTGAGTCGAGTCAAGAACGTGAGTGTCCGGAAGGAAACGAGGAGAGCCAGAAACTGGACAAAAAGGAGTGCCGGGGGACGCTCCAGAGCAGAGCGGGAGCGGGCGGGCCAGGCGGCGGTGGAGAGAAAAGGGGACAGTTTGTAGAGGCGGAGACATCAAGGCCGAGAGACCCTGACGCGGGGCGAGGACGAGAATGGGGAAAGGCCGAGGGAGGAGAGGGAAGTCCGGGAGAAGGAAGGATGGAGACGCCCGGGCAGCCGTGCGGGCGGGCGGGCGTGCGGCCGGTTCCTCCCGGGCGACATAAATCGCCCTCTCTTAGGATGGATGGGTCTGTAATTCGGAGCGCGGACCATGAAGGCCGGGACGAATGGGCCCGGGCGGCCGCTGACAGGCGACAATAGCCGGGGCCCAGCCCCCCGCGGCTCACGGTGCGGGCACGGCCGCGGCCCTCCGCAGCCCCGAGCGCGCCGGCGCTGGCGACCATATGGTTTTTGAATTTTCTTCACAATTTGTAGACAATTTGATGGATTAGGTCCCCGCGCGCGCCTCCCCGGCACAAAGGCGGCGCAGGGACCGCGGCGCGGCGGTCACCCGGGCATCTGCGCCCGCCGTGCGCACCCCCCGCCCAGCCCGGCCCCCGCCCCGCGCCCTGCGCCCCCGGCCGCCCGCCCAACACGCCCATGAATCCCAATGAAGCGGTCCTGGCACCTCCGGCCGCTGCCGGCTTCTCGGCCCTGGACTGGGCCCTGCTGGGTCCCTTCGGGCCGGGGCGGGGGGAGGGGTGGGGGTGCGCGGCGGCCCCGGGGCTGAGCCCACCCGAGCTGCGGTGCCCGCGGGGCGCGCAGCTAAGCAGGCGCATCGGGGCTGGGGAGAAACGGGGCCATTTATCCGCCCGTCTAGTTAAAGCGGGTTATTTGTTTGCTTCCGCGGCCTCCTCCTTCTCCCCTCCCCTCCCCTCCCCCTCCCCAACTCCCCCCTCCCTTTCCCTTCTGCCTTTTATTCTTTTGTCTCTAAATGGATTTAATGAGCCTGAAAAACATGACAATTGAATATAACCAAGAAATAAAAAATAACGAGGGAGGGAGGAAGGAAGGAGGAAAAGAAAGAAGGGAAGAAGGAAGGGGAAGGATTAATAAAATAGAAGGAAATCAACTGAGTCAATGTTTATTGTGTGCAGGTAGCTCGGGGAATTGAAAGGAATCAGATCTAGGCCCTGCCCTCAAGCAGCTCCCAATCTGGTGGGCGGGTTTGGAAGCACTGGGTGCCAGGATTGGAGACCCCGGCTGCCCCCGCAGGACAATGCTGCCTGCAAAACGCGGAAACCCGGCGTCGGGCTCCGGATACTGGTGGCTTCTTGGAGGAAGCCTTGGGAGACCGAAGTCATTCGTCGTTTCTTTACTCTAGAAACGAAGGACTGTTAGACGGGGGAGAGTTGTCTTAGGAATATTCAGTTGAGCCCCAGCGGGTAAAAACACGGGAAGAGAGCGCTGGGGGCTCATCAGGCATCATTTGGGGAGAGGGTCCGAGCCACTGTGCAATCGCCTCGCCTCTGCGGAACTCGCTACCTCTGCCGGGCTGCGGGTGAGCCCCGAGGACCCCCGGAGAGAGGTTGCCGGCCGAGGCCTGACTCCAATCCCGCCGAGCCTCCGCAAACTGCGGCGTATTTCCAGGCCCGGGGCACGTAGTGTGCGGAGCCGGCTACGGTGCGAGGGCCTTGGTACTTGCATCCAGGGAGGCCTGGGCTCTTGCCCGCCTACATCTTCGCCCTCCCAGTAGTGGCCACCTTGCCCAAGACCCGGGAGGGAGCTGACCCCAGGGCCTATGATAGGAGAGACCCTTGGGCCTTTTGGCCCGCGCCTGCCAAGCCTGTCTCGAGTGAGGCTGTGTTGTGTGTGACCTGTGCGCTCACGAGTGGGTTCCGTGGTATCCGGGTGTGTGCTTTGAGTGTGTTTCTTCTGCGTGTCTGAATGTGACATGGATCGTGTGTGTGTGTGTGTGTGTGTGTGTGTGTGTGTGTGTGTGTGTGTGTAGGACTGTGGGACCGATGCCCACTTTAGGTGAAGTTCGTTAAGGTTTGGGGTCCTTGTGCAACATGACCCCCACCGCTTGGGACCATGACCGGCTCGTTTCTTCCGGAATCCTGCCTCGGTTCTCACTTTCGGTTCTCCGCTGGACCGGGGAGGTGGCTCGGCTTGATCTCTCTCTTCTCGGTGGTGCCCTGGGCCTTGGTCTGCCTTGCTAAGTCCCGAGACGCCAGCAGTTTCTGTTGTGCGGCCTGGGCACCCCTCCCTCCGCGCGCGCCCAGGCCGAGCCGCGCGGCGCGAACCCGCAGCCTCGGACGTCCAGGCTTCGGCGGGGCCGGCGGGCGGGCGGGCGGCGCAGGGTGAGGCCGGGAGGCGCAGTTCCTTATTTTACGAGGTGTCGGGCCGGGTGTCAGACGCAGCTCCGATAAGTAATACTCCAGTCTGAGGGACCAGAACGTGGTAATTAATCCCAAAGACTTAAGTGTATTTTAGTTCAGGAGAAAAAAAATCACTAATTCAATCGTCCGGAAAATTGAAGTTTGATGCATGAGTCCCCCCTGAAAGGGACGGGCTGGGGCCGCACGCCTCCCCTCCGCCCCTGCCCGCCGCCGTGGGGACCCCCCTCCTCCCCACCCTTCTGAGCCGCAGGGTCCAGGAAAGTCCAGTCACCCAGCCCTGCTGGTTTCCAGACACCAGAACCCAGGGGCACCTGGCCTTTGCTTCCCAACCCCCCAGTAAACAGCCCCTCTTTCTTGGGGCCCCCAAAGCAGTTTGTGCTGACCATACACTTGCTCCCTAAACACATACACCTAGGAGTGAGTGAATATAAGCGAGCCCTGTATCAAGTATAGCCCCAGAAGGGACCAGTTGGTGGGGGGGAAGAGGGGGCCTGGGGCTGCAAAGCAGGGGAGGGAGAAAGGGAGCCTAAATGGGCTGGGTGGGAGGTGTTTGCAGCTTATGTGTGGTAGAAAAACACTCTTGGCTTTTAGGTAGGTGTGACTGGGGCCAGGTAGAGATGGGTGAGCTAGATGGTGTGGTTGGGTGTAGTATTGAGGAGATGTGTAGGTAATTGATGCATCTCTAGAATGTTCCTGTGCAGATATTGAGGTCTGCAGCAAATACTGGCACAGCAGAAAGCCTAGCCCTTGGGTGTACCCCAAAGGCCCAGTTTTCCCAAGGAAAGGCTCTTAGGAGTGGAGGACTGTGAGCCCCTCCCTGGGTTTGGTTGCACGTTGGAGCGGGAGGGCAAACCCTGGATGGAAAATTCCCACCTGAGCTTCCCTTGGGTCCCGGCCTCTGTCCTCCCAGGGTCCTGACTGCCCATAGCAACCCACTGCCAGTCCTGAGAGAGACTTGGGGCTGAAGGTCCCAGCGTGGTGAGCGGCCTGTAGACCAACAAGGATGCACTTCTGAGTGTGTCGTCAGTGTGTGCAGCTGAGAGATGAGCATGTGTGGTTGATTGATGAGAATGGAGCATGTGCGACCGGAGTGACTGGGCGTGTGCGGCTGCGTTCTGTGTAACCGATCTCAAACTAGTGTGTGCAACTAGGTGTGACTGAATTTGTGCAGTGGGGAGGAAAAGAGTAAAACTGTCAGTGGTGTGGGTGTGACGTGTGGGTGAGTGTGTGCAGGGAGCTAGTGCGAGCAGATAACGTTGATGTGGAACTGAAGCTACAGACAGTTGAAATCCTAGCTCCATACAGACTGGCCAGGCTGGCTGCTCAAAGTTGAAAGTACATAACCAACCCGGAAGAGGCTGAGGGTGCCCGGCCTGAAGGGGAGGTGGCTCTCAAGAGTGAACATTCCCTGGGGCCCAGAGGCTTCAGCACAGCTGTGTGTCTGACTCTGAGATAGCAGTTGAGGTCAGTGGTGAGCGCTGTGAAGGTGTGGGTTCTTGCTTCTTTGACAACAGGTTGGGGGGGATGTTGCATCCTCTGCAGTGTCCTGGCTGACTACCTGCCCCCACTCATTCAAGGTAGTAACTAAACGGAACTTATGTTCCTGGAGTGATTTGCAGCTCCACCCTTGACCACACCAGTCTTAGGTAGTCCTGGAAGGCGTAACTCACCCCAGATCACTTGAAAGAAGTTTTTCTCCCCTACAGGGTTCAGCTCTGGCCAAACTGGTGAGGATACAGGTAGGATGTGTGTTGGATGGGCAATGCTGCCAACAGGACTGGGAGTCAATGAACTGCACCCACCTTAGAATCTGATGTGTGTGTGTGAGCAGCACAGGCAGGGCTGGGCACTGGTGTGGGCATATGGGGCCTGGGGCAGGCTGTCCCATGGAGAGCTGGATGTGGCCAGCTGTCTGTGAGTTCAGGGGTACTCTGGGAGAGAGAGATTGGCTGCCTTTGTGTATCTGGGACCTGGGCAGGTTGGGTTGTCACCAAGAGTCCAGAGAGACAAGATGAGTTGTAACTACATCTAACTAACTAGTGGCATCGGAACACACTGGATGGAGGCATCCCTGAGTGTCTGCTCTGGTGCCCATTCTACATTCAGGGGTTTACCTAGGGAGCAGGGCCCAGGGCTCTGTGCGATGAGAGAGCCAGGGCTGGGAGTTCCCTCTGATGAGAAATGAAGGCTTTTTCCCTCCTCTTCTTCATCTCCCTTAGTGCAAAGAGTACAAAGATTGGTCTTAGGAGCTATGTTGGCAAGAGGTGACCCTTCCCATTGGCTGGGGGATGTTCAGGTGAGTGTTTGGGGATGCACAGGGACTGTCTCATTTCCTGATATCTGAGTGGCCTTTCCCACCTAGCTGCCTGAAGTTTCACACATAGCAGGCAGGCCCGCAGCCAAGCCACAGTGACCACACACAGGCACATACTGTCTCGGGAATCCAGAAGCACTGCAGACATACCCAGGGCAGATCCATGCCTATTTAAACCTAGAATACACACCCATAGTGACACAGGTACACAGGACGCACCTTACCATCACATGTGACACAGCAGATTCACCCAACTCGATCAGGCACTAGCACTTTTGAGAACCAAGCTGATGTGGGGTATGGTAGCGCGAGCTTCCCGTACGAGGCAGAGACAGGAGAACGGTCATAAGGTTGAGGTCAGTCTGATTTATAATAGTTATAGTTATAATAGTTAGCTCCAGGCCAGCCAGAGACAGCAAGACCTTGTCTCAAAAAAGAAAAAGAAAAAAACAGCAACAACAAAAAAGAAGGCGGTGTGCTGACTGTGGTGGTACATGCCTTTAACATTAACATTGAAGCTGAATTTCAGCGAGTTTCAGGTCAGCCTGGGCTAGTGAGAGGTCCTGTCTCAATTTAAAAAAAAAATTGTTTTTAAGGAAGGAAAAGGAAAAAAGATGCTAAGAATTGAACAGATAAACCTTTGCTGTTAGACTAACACCATCTCCACCGCCACTGCTCTGTGCACAATATAGGCACAGGACCGAGGCTTTAGCCACAGTAATCAGATGCACACAAGGCGTGACTTCCTGAGATTCTAGGCAAACTTAGCAATGGTGAGGGAACTAGCTGTTGGAGCGATGCTGGTGGAAATGCTGCTGGTGGTTATGAGTGGATGCAGACTAGGTGTAGGGGCAGGGAGACTTCTGCTGTCCGAGGTAGCTCTGGGTCCTTGGCCTAGGGAGGAAAAAAAAAAAATTCCCAACCACCCCAGAAATGCAATCAAAGCCGCCTGCCACCCACCCGCCCCACACAATGGCTCTGGCTGGAGTCGTTATCATTTTTGTTAACTTTTTATCGACTGTTTGCTAGATGGCGTGTCAGTAAAGTGTATGATTTGAGATGAAAAATTAGGCAGATTAACCTGAGGGGAGAGCCTGATTGATTACTAAATAGGATCAATTTGAAAGTTTTAGTCCTGGCGTTTCTGCAGAGCCTCTTAATACTTCAAACTTCAATTTTACGGGCGATTGAACTAAGCATGTTTCTGACAAAATTGATATATGTATTAATTTGCTTTAACTGGTGATTAATTACTCTCCACTGAAAGAATTATATGGAGCTGTTTGCCTGCGATTTGCATATTAATCAAATTCTAGTTGATAATTCCACCAGTGGGGGGGTTGGGGCGGGGCGTGAGGCACAGGGTGTGAAGGGGTTATTTGCGCTTGTGCCCGTGTGTGCACTGGTATATGTGGGGGGGCTCTCAGCCCCCCTCCTTTGCTCACTCCCTGCTTAGCTGCCAGTTTAGTGCATTAAAACCAAAGATGCAGAACGAGTTTGCCCGGCTATTTGGCGGGAGCAGAAATTGCCTGTCCGGTTTTATGATCTGCTCAGCCTGAGCAGCCGGGTCCTTAATGTCCCCTGTCAAAGTGTCCGCGATTTAAAGGGAAAACAGCCCCCGCTTTAGCGCCACACCAGCCTGACAAGGGGCGAGGCAAGGAGGAGCACCCCCTTAAAGACCCTCCCCACAAGGACCATGATTTCCAGGTGGCACTCTAGCCCCAGGGACCTTTGGAAGCGGAGCAGCCTCCTTGGAGCTGTACACCTCCTGTAATACTCCAGTCTCGGAGGCCCCCCACATTGCTTATGGTGGGGGGGCACCTGCAGGCACCGCAGAGTCCCAGGGACACTGTCAGACATTGTCACTTGAACTCAAGGGCAGGAAGCCACTGTCTAAGACACACGCAGACACAGCTAGCCAGTCACTTGTTTATTTAGATCCCCACTCTCAGGCCTGTCCGTAGATACACTCAGCTACCCACATGCACACCCCAGTGCACAGAACCACACACAGGCAGGGAACACAAATAGGCTTCCAAGTCACGTCCACACAGCCTCTCAGGCACACGTGGTCACACACATCCAGACACAAGCACATTTTCAGACCCACGCGCAGACCTTGTCCATACAAGGATTGAAACAGAGAGTCCTCGTGTACAGGATTCTCACAGGACATACCCTGACACACCCCCAAACGTTCCTGAGTACCCACAGTCCCTACAGCCCCTCCCAGGTCCCTACCCCAGTCTGACTCCTTAAGCTAAAAGGGGGCGGTGCCACCAAATCAACTTTTCCCATCTCCAGATTCAAAGGGTAGGAGTGTAATTAAAACCAGATAATTAATGAGACAATATTCCTCCAGCTACATCTTTAATGAACAAAGCCCTCCCGGGCAGCCTCTTCTGCTGGGCTCATTAAAGAGAAGAAAGTTGGGCGGCTAGCGGACTTCCCAGCGCGTTAATAACGAACCCGGGGTGGGTGCCTCAGCCCAGGGCGCGGGAGCCAAAACTGCCCTCCTGGTCCTTGGTCCTCCTACCAACCCGTGCCCCCTTGTCCAACCTACTCCTCCCCGCGCTCCGACCCCCTCAGCGACCTGACTCGGTGGTCTCTCTCCGCTCCCAGGGGAACCCAAAAAACGCCTTTGCCCGGTGCCCTCCTCCCCTCCACCCCCCAGCCCCCTCCGCCCAGCTCAGCCAGAGCTGTTTGCGGCAGCCTGTCACCCTTCAAAGAGAAGCCATGTGCCAAGACTTGGCTGGGTGGGCTCGGGCGGGCCTGTGAGCGCTTCAGGTTGTCCGGGCTGCATGGGGCTGGCTCGGTCACCGGGAAGTACAGGCCAGGCCCAGGCCCGGGTCTCCCGCGCACTGTCCCAGCCTAAGTATGCCTAGGGTTGGCGATTGAGCTGGGAACCCGTGGGCTGGAGGGTGAGAACGGGGCGGGGAGGGGATAGGAAGCG